>NW_028258325.1:9945000-10248030 GCF_053883595.1 Heterocephalus glaber | reverse complement strand
CTCCTGCTTTCTCTGTTTTATAAAATTTTTGATGAATTTGCATTATTTTTATAATAACGATTCTTTCACTCATCTAATACACAGGTGCCATTTGCTAACTTTAAAGATTCAAAGATAATTAGACCATTTCTCTGCCCCAAAGAAGCTTGTAGCACTAGAAGAGAGACAGAGAGAAGTGAATAATTGCCAAGAAAGGTATGCACACTTGGTCCAAATGTGAAATAAGAAGACAGTGGCCGTATGCCTGTGTGGAGAGAGCCAAATGTAGAGACTTCCACATGCATGTTAGTATGGTGACAATATCCCAAGTGCACGAAAGAAAGAATATCACTTCTTAGAATCTAAGTCCTTTTCTGGAGCCACAGGATCAGCTCTAAAACCTGATATGACATATTTTTTAGGGGCTGAATAAGGCACACACAGTATCAGGGTTGTGGCTTTGCAAATTGTCAATTTGAGCAACACAATGAATCACCCTCTGAATCCTTATCTCTGCCCACAGAGCCTGTGCCTCGATTCCCATCTTTTGACTTCTATTATGTTGACATGCAGGTGCTTCACTCTCTTGGCTCACTGTAAATAGATAATCTTCCTTTTTAGTTTCAACTATAACTGAAGCATGTTCCCCTATAAGAGGAAGTGAGTGATAAAAAGCTCAACAAATGAGTTAGATATTATTTAAAAAGATAGAACATAAGCTCTGGATTGGGTCCCAAGGGATTTTCCCCAAACACTGTGCATTTCCTTGGCTTAGAGCTGTTTATTTTGGATGCTAAGAACTCTTTTTGGAGGAGCTGTTAATTTTTAGCGTTCCTTTCATGATTCAAATTGTTGGTTTTGCTCACACTGGTTATTGCTGGGTCAAATGAGTGTGACTTTTGTTACTCAGGCATTTGGTGCCTACTGTGGGCCTGTCCTGTGACATCAGTCATAAGTAGGCAAGAAGTGTTCCTTCGTTGAGGGACAGATATTAAGCCTAAAGACAGCAGGTGGACCTGGAGGCAGGGACGGAAGTGTGTCCGTGTGCTGGTGTGGGGCGGCGAGTGCAGAGTGCTGCCCGGGTACTTAGTCCCCTTTGCTGGATGTCTGGAACAGGGACTGCTTGTTCTGATCAGGTCTTGTGCCAGCGAACTTGGCTGGCTGGACAATACCAGGGCTTTGGTCTCAGAGCCCCCCGAGTCCGACTCACAGGCTGGGTGGACCTCAGGAGAGTTACACAATGCCTCTGAACCTCAGCATTCTCTTTCTTGTTTGGGGGATGTGGCTGCCTCCTGTTAGTGTGCTGTGACAATGAAATGAGTTAAGGAAAGTGATGGATGTAGGTCTCATTAGGTGCTTAGGAAATGAGAGGGTCGGTACCCGTTCTTTTCACTCTCTCTGGGCCCTCTTGCTGGCTCTGTTGGAATTGCTAGGATTCTAATCATTACAGTTTTCTCTACCTAGAAAGTCTCCAGAGTAATGGTTATGCAGGGGGACTTCAGTTGTCTTTTAGCTTGGTTCACTCCCCAGGTCTGAGTAATGGCTCCCAAAGATGTCCTAGAACTGGTGAATGCAAAACTCCACATCAAAAGGGACTGGCAGGTGTGATTAGGTTAAGGAACTTGGGAAGGGGAGTTTGTCCCAGAGAGACAGAAGCAGAGGGGGCAGAGGGGGGGGGGGAGAGAGAGAGAGAGAGAGAGAGAGAGAGAGAGGTGCCATGTGGATGGATTCGAAGATGGAGGAAGGAACCAGGCACCAAGAACTGTGAGCAGCTTCGGGAAGGAATCAGCTTCTCCCTCCCGCAGCGCCCCCCTCAGGAGCACAGCCTGGAACCTACGCAGGGTTCTGCTTCTTACATGAGAACCGTGCTGCCTTAAGACACTACACTTGGGAAAATTTGTTGCAGCAGCAACAGAAAACTAATATTCGAGGAGAAACCTGGAGACCCCACCGAGGAGCAGGCAACAGCAAGAGAGGGGTCTCCAGGGCTGTTAAGATAACCGCTTCTGGATTCAGCGCGTGTTTTAAGACGGACTCTCCCACCTCCCAGCCAGGTGGTCGTGAGGAGCTGGGAGGCTCTCGGTACCTCAGTGGGCTTCGATAGGACAGGGTGAGAGTTAGGACAGGATTTCTCACCAGTTGTAGGTGTCTATAAACGCTGACCTTTATCAATATGAATGAGCTCTTATTGAAATGAATCGATTGTCTCCTTGGAATACTGGGAGGTGAGTGAGTGGTCGGTATCCAGGCCCGGGTAGAAACCCACTAGATAGTGTTGAGTGGAACTGCAGGATCATCTCAGCTGTATACACGTGCATTTGCACTTCAGAGGGGCCAGTGGCAGCTTGTTTACTTTCCTGTTCACATGTGGAATGAGGGACACAATTTGGATGACAGGCATGGACGCTTTTCAAAACTCTGTTTTGTCTCTTGTAACTCACAACTGATGTTGAAGTTTTAGCACTCAAATAAAGCGGTGCCCTCTGACCCTTTTGCAAGGGCCACCTTGTTGCTGCTTGTAAAAAGCGATTCCCCTGACTATTCTGAAAGGCAAGGAGGAAGCACATTCACATGACGTATTTGTGCTTTTCTAAGTTTATCTAGTTAGGGTAATACTGTTCTGTAATGTAATTTTATTTTTCTCAACCAGAAGACTTGGTGCTTATGTGGCTTTAGCCTGAGAAATTTATTTTTAATTTAATAAAATACTCACATACAAAGATGTTTGTTGCAGCATTATTAAGAATGAAAAATGGGAATGAACTGAAATGCTGGATGAAAGTGGAATTCCAGAACATACAATGATATTCACACGGTGGGATATTAGGCAACTAGTTGAAAATGTGGATATAATACCCTTACCATGATAAGGAAAATGTTTGCAATATACAGTTGAGAGGAAAACTGGGAGGCAAAATTGTGTTCAGTATGACTACAATAATTATAGCTCACACATTAACAGCTTAGCAGAAAATATATCAAAATACTGACATTCACTGTGTCAAGATGGCAGATTTATGAATTATTTTTTTTCACTATTTTCCAAACATTTAGTAATATAACTATTTGCATCTCTGAGGGGAAAATTAGTTAAATGAAAACATAAAGCAATAAGCCAAAGCTTCAAGATAATGTGGGAGACATCCAAGAAAATTCTGAATGCATACGTTCATAACCCTAAATTAAAATGGCTAAGGATTTCTAATTTTTTGGATTGTTTCCGATGGCAAGAAAGCTAGGGTGAGAAAATTTAGCCATTAACACTTATCAGGGAATATGGAAATTCTTTTAGCACATCCGTTTTCTGGCTTTAAGTCAACTCATTTGGTTTCATGACACAAAGAAGAGTTTGCCTTTCCAAAATAATTTAGTTCTGATCATTTCAATAATCATTCCAGTACCAGCGAGAGAGAGAGAGAGAGAGAGAGAGAGAGAGAGAGAGAGAGAGAGAGAGAGAGAGAACAATTGCATCTTTGATTTATCAAGGCTTTCTTTGATTTATTGTGGCAAATTCTGTGTGGAGGATCATTGTATCATCTTAATTCACTCTCAGCTCTGTTAGGTAGGTCTTACTGTGCAGATTTTATAGTCTAGATGTCAGGAAACTGAACAAGATGTGCCCAAGGTCATGCCCTGGTTGAGGCAGAAGTAGGTTCAGACCTTGGGATGGTGGATTTGACAGCTTACTGTCTCAGCCAGGAAATTCAGCTACCAGGCTGCTCTGAGAGCACCAAGTGGAGCCCACACAGGCTCTTTTACTAAGAGGTCCAACGGAGCCCCACCAGAAGCTCAGCTCCCTCCTGTGCCTGTGCATGTACACAGTGAGTTTTGAAATTTTCATGCAATAAAAAGAACGCACAGCGAAAAGAAGCCTCCCTTCCACATCACCCCTCATCTTTCATGTTCCCCCTAAGGACACTGCTGTAAGTGGAACGTACAGGTACATTTGGATAGATGCCAGGGGCCTATTCTCAGGACCTAATGACCTACAATCTCCTAGGTCTGCCCAGGAATGTGGATTTTTAAGGAGCTTCTCAAACAATCTGGATGCAGGGCTTGGTGCTGAGAACCATGGCTCCAGTGATACAGAGCTACCCCAAAGAATAAAAAGGGTTAGCAAATTCATCTTGTTTATGTCAACAATATTTCAATTGCATAAAGCCTTTCAGGAATAGAGGTGTTTGATAAAAGGAGATCATTTTCTCTTAGTGTTGTCAAATCCAGTAATTTTACAGAGTGGTACAGTTTAGTTGGAGATGTTTCTGAGAAGAAGTGGAATTAAAAACAGATCTGAAAATTCCCCTGCCCTTGGGCCCCCACTGGTATACTGGAAGATGACCTGGCAGAGGGAGGACCGATGTCTTTGTTGGCTTGTTTGGGCTACCACAACCAAAGACCACAGATCAAGGTGCTGGCAGGATCCACTCCCAGAGCCGCCTTCTCACTGTGTGCTCCTACAGCAGAGAGAGGGAGATGGAGGAAAGGAGAGAAGGAGAAAGACTCCCTCTCGATTTTCTCTCCTCTTTACAAGGGCACTAATCTCATCATGGAGGCCCCAACCTCAGGACCTCCTCTGAACCTAATTGCCTCCCCAAGCACCACCTCTGATATCATCACATTGGGAGTTAGGGCTTCAGCATATGAACTTTGGTGGAACTCAAGTATCCAGTCCATATCACTGGTCTGCCAGTCCAACCCACCAACATCTGAGCATACTTGGGCAGGTTACTTCCCTGTTTGGGGCTATGAGGTTAAACCAGCTGGCCCAGCTCAGGGGTATCCAAAGTGCTCCCCTGGGAGAGCCTAGAGCCTTCCTTCGGGCAGAGATGGAGAGGGGCGTCAGTCGCTAAGCAGGCAGGTTTCCAACTCAATAGTCCAGCCCTTCCCTTCCCCCGTCATTCCACAAAAGCAGCTGTGTGCGCTCTCTCTCACGCTCGCTCGCTCTATCTATCTATCTATCTATCTATCTATCTATCTATCTATCTAATTAGACTATGGACTCTTCAGATTCCACTATGTTTTTGATTAATTCTCATAGTCTTTTCCAGGGCCCAATCTAGGATAACACATTGCATTTAATGTCTTACTCTGTTTTGCCTTTGATTAAGATTTTTAGTTAGGGGGCCGGGGATTTAGCTCAGTGGTTTCACCACCTGCTGCGCAAACACAAGGACCCGAGTTGGATCCCCAGTACCAAAAAAAAAAAAAAAGATTTTTAGTTAGATTTGTGGCTCCAGAACAACAACAGATGGGGACTTTTGAAGGGGTGGAAATGTAGTTCAATCTCCAGTAACAAACACCACACACACATACACACACACACACACACGACGTTTACTGGATTAGCTGTCCTTTAGGTGCCTTCCTCTTCTACAGGCTCAAGGCTGACATTAAAGCAGAGGATTAGGGATAGCACGTGTGAGTAAGCAAGCTGTTTGAAGTCCAGCTGGTCAGATGCGACTTTTACCTCTGGAAGCCAGCAGACACGACTCTGAGCCTCTCTGAGCTTCAGGGCTCTCCCAGCTAACTTGCAAGTTCTGAGGATAAAGTGACTTTCGCACAGGGTGTGGCTCTGAGCGGGATTCTGGCCGCAGTGTCTCGCCCGGTTCATTCATGTTCCCTTCCTCAAGTTAAGGGCCACCTAGGCCTCCTTGGGGCTGTAATGTTGCTGCTGCCATCCAGCATTCTCATCCATGCTTTGCTGAGCAACTTAAACATTTGCATGTGCCTGGCGTGACATTTAATAGCAGCCTGCTCTGCAGCTCCAAGGGAAAACCCTCTGATATCTCGTTTTTTGATCATATTGTTGAAATGGGATTTAAAACATGTACCCTAATTCAGTTGTTCCAAGTTGGAAAAAGCTCACACTATTAATGCATGTAAATCATAGAAAAATTAGAATGAATAGATAACAAAATGGAGAAAATAGAAATCAGCCGTAATCAGACCACCCAGAAATAACCTTGTTATCATTTGGGGATTTATATCTGGAAAGATACATAATTTCTCTCCCACCCTTTTAAAAGATAATTACACTGTTCTATACATTGCTGTTTGTGTTTCCTATTTCTCTCCTTGTATCTATTAAATTTCCATGTGGTAAAACATAATTTTGTAGCTTAGTTTTTACGTTATATTACACAGATATAGTGGAGTTGTTTGTACTAATTCCCCATTATTGGAGGGTATGGATGTTTCTTTTTTTTTTTTTGGTACCGGGGATCGAACTCGGATCCTTGCGCTTGCGCAGCAGGCAGCGAAACCACTGAGCTAAATCCCCAGCCTGATGTTTCTAATTTTTGTTTTTGCCAATAACTTTGCAGCAAGCATCCTTCCAGTGAAATCTTGGTGCATCATTTTCCAACTAGGAAGTGTGAAGGTGGAAGCTGGCAGAGTCGGCCCTGCCCTCTCTCAGAATCCCTGGCACCGTTTTCCGTGCAGTGTCCTACGAGCTGGCCTGTGTGCTCCTGGGGGTCACTGAGCACAAGCAGCTTATCCTCCCTTCCTCCTCTCTGATACTTGCAGCACGGAAGGCCCTCACCATGCCTCTGCTCTCAGCCATTACCCTGGGTTTGTGTCTCGATGCTGGTTCTGCTTGGATAGTTGCCATGTAGGCTTTTAGCTCTGGTCTACACCCTTGCTCATTCAGCAGAGAGCCACTGAACACCTGCTATGTGCAGCACATGGGTCCTGGCACTGGAACACAGCAGGAAATAGGACAACAGAATCCTGCCCTCAGGGAGCAGCAGTATCGAGTGGCAGACAGACAACAAACAACCTAGCAAGTGCAGGGATGACTTCAAATGGCATCAGGGTACCAAAGCCCTTAGCGGGATGGTGAATCTTGGGGAGAGGATGGACAGTTAGGTTAGGAGGGGATCAGCGGTTTCTCAGAGGAGCCAGCATTTTGAGTGATGCAAAGGTGTGGCCAGGGAACGTGGGGCAAGAGTTCGCTGCCAGCTAAAGGGCACCCAGCAGGAAGAAGCACAGCTGGAGGGAGTGAGAAGGCAGAGAGAGCAGGGTGAGGGTGCTGGGGTCAGAGAGGCTGGACTGCAACCAGGTTTGGGGGCTTCGAAGGCCCTGGAGAGGCGTTTAGATTTTATTTGATGGTCCATGGGAACATTTGGAAAGAAGCAAGAAAGGAATCTGGTTTTTATTTTTAAGTGAGCACTCAGCTCAAATTTTGTCTTCGACTTGATTGCCTGGATTAGAAGCTCTCAGCAGAGAGAATGACAGCTCTCCAACAGATACTGGGAAGAACAGGGATTTTGGAATTGAGTTTCCTGAGATTTCTGGGCCTCATTTTGTGGCGTTTGCAGTTACTAAATTGATATCCATTTCCCCCACCTTTGCTGTCAGAATCGTGATTCTGTAGAGTGGTAGTGACGCCCCCTTTCTGTCCTCCCTTGTCAGCCTCCTTTGCAGGGGAGCTTGGGAGGTGTCTGCTACAGTCCAGAGTAGTCTGTTCTGTGTGAGCAGACCTCTCATGGGGCATCCTGAAAAGCCTTTGCCTTCCTCCCCAGTGGCCACATGCCTGAGCCCTCCTCTGCCTGCCTCTCACCCAGAGGGATATCTGAGGGGCAGGGCCATCTTGTTGTCACTTGATGACATAAAGTATAACCTGTTAGGGATGAGACAGAGGGGGAGGAAGAGCCTGGGTCCCTATGGCTTCAAGGAGCAGCGGAAGCAATGCTAGTGCCCACTGGACATCTCCTGTGTGAAGGTAAACAACTGTACCAGTTTCAGCCGTCGTCACCAAGGTATTCTGTTGCTTACACACTTATCAGGGAGGAGAAATGCCAGCTGGCTCTGTGAGTGATTCCATGGGCATCCATGGAAATCCCCGGAGGCCTCAGCATCTCAATGTGCATTACATTGAAAACATTACCGAACCCAATTCATGAAGCCTGCTCACTGTGGAATTGGGGCTCATGACCTCTGATGCTGTGAGGCTGGGCCATTCTACTGCCACACAGCGTAAGAATGATGTCCTCAGGTCAGTGCAGAGTCTTCCACACGGCAGGCACCCTGACGCTTTGGTACAAGGGTGACTGGGCTCTCTCAGACTACATGGATCCCATGATCTTCTTCCCAGCAGAATGAAAAGACAGCTTGCACTGTCCATGCCACTTGAAAGTCCTGAGTACACTTCAAAAATGGAAGAACACACAGTTGAAATGATCCTGCTCACTGGCTCGGCAAACACCTTTAGGGTTGATCCTTTCCCTCATTCATAGTGAGATTATTGGTGGTGATCTCCCTTGCACAATTGCTGTGAAATATAATTTACAATGCTAGCATGAGAAGTACTACTATATTATCTGGAATCTTCCTTTAATTTTCACAAAGATTTATAGACTAAAAGATTATTTTCTTGGTGAAAATCAAGACCCAGAAAAGCTAACTGACTTATTCAACGCCATAAAACTCAGTAAGCTGGTACTAAGAAGTACCTGGTTTCAAAACTGTCTGTGTTCTTTCGGGACCCATGGCACTTGTGTGTTGTGTGAAACCTTCATCTGGTGCACTGCTCGCTGCCTCCATGGTTTGCACAGAAGGAGCGGCTCACAGTTTGGGCCTTTACAGCATTCAGAGAGCTTTTGCAGGGGGTTGACTGGTGGCTTGCAAAGACATGTGAATGTGACTTTATTTGGAAAAAAGGTTTATGCAAATATAATTAAGGATGTTGAGAGCAGAGTTCCCTGGATTAGATGCAACTAAATCCAGTGTGTCCTGAGAAGAGAATAAAAGAAGCAAAAAATACAGAAGAGAAGGCTGTGTGATGATAAACAAGATTGGAGTGAGGCATCTGCAATCTGAAGGTCTCCACGAAGCTGAGAGAGAGAGAGAGAGAGAGAGAGAGAGAGAGAGAGAGAGAGAGAGAGAGAGAGGTAGGGGGGACTGGCTTCTCCCACAGAGCCTGCAGAAGGAACCAAGCTTGCCAAAACCTTTGATTTTGGACTTCTGTTCCCCAGAACTGTGAGAAAGAGTATGTTTCTGTTGTGGTAGTTTCTTTTGGCAGCCCTAGGACACTAAGACAATATTCATAGTGTAAGAAGACCAGGAGAGAGGAGATCAACACTTAGGGTCTGGAGTGAGAATCACAGAGCTGAAGGAAGGTATTGGCCCTTGCATTATGGGAGAACTGGGCTATGAAAGTGCACTCAGAAGAGCCCACTGCTGGGCTTGCAGGGGACCCTGCGGGTAACGGGGAGCTCAGGAATGGGAGGATTTTCAGGGATCGACGCAGTTGATATTATCTGTAGGAGACTGAGCACGTCAGTGAGCCTGTGCTAATTATATTCATGGAAATGTAGCTGCTATGAAAATACAAAGTTTCAGAAAAAATCCAAGAAACCTTCCACCCTTCAGACATAATTTTGCGAAAATTTCATCAGTATCATTCCAGATTTTCTGCAGCCATGCATATATATATATATATATATATATATATATATACATACGTATTTTTTTTGTACCAGGGATTAAACTCAGGACCTTGTGCTTGCAGGAGGCAGCACCACTGAGCTAAATCCCCAGCCTGCAGGTATATATTTTTTAACCAGAAGGCTTGATGAATATGATTTTACAAAAATAGATTAGTACTATGCATGCTATTTTTATTAAAATTCCTAAGCGTAAGTTTACTTGAATTTACTAGAAGAAAAATAAACTAGGAGTACAGTGAAGGAATTACTGAACTTCAGACAAATATTTTGCATATTACAAGAGATATTAGTTCTTGAAAGATACTCCTCAGGTTAAAATGCAATTGTAAAAAAAACAGCAAAAGAATTCAGCTTTTAATACACTCCCTAAATTTTAACTTTAACCAATAATTACTTTTCTCTGTGAAACAGGATTTTTCATTCTTCCTTTGCCCTTCCACCAATGTTATTACTATGTTATTACTTTTGAATTGCCTGAAATTATAACATTTCTATTCTCTTTTGTCAACCAATTCCTGTTACTGTTTTGATTCAATGTTTAGATGTACCCAGTACTTACTCCTCTCTTATGGTGGAGTGTTTAATTTTGATTCATGTCTTGTTGTGCTAGATTTCATCATCAGATATTTTTAAGAAGGTCTTTGCTAATATAGTGGTTGAGTTTATGAAGGTTGGGATGATAATTTCCTTTTTTATTGCTCCAGCATAAGTTGGCTGAGAAGGAACTCTTGGTTCATCCTTTTCTGCCTTAGAGCTTGGTGGATCCTTCTCTGTTGTATCCCAGTGTTGAGTGTTGTGGTGGAAACTTGAAGGAATGGAGCGTCCCCTTCTTGTGACATATACTGTCTGAGCAAGCCAGGCAGAGCGGTTTTCTTTGAATAACAGTATCTTCATAGTATACATATCGATATCACCAATTTTGCTTACTTCCCTTGGGACATGGTGTTTCTTTAAATTTAGACATACTTAAGGCAGTTCTCTTTAGTACAAGAAACTTTTTGTTTTTAATTTAAGGTTTTTCCGGTTTCCTTTGTTCTGCTCAGAACACCAATTTGCGGATGTCAGCTTCCCTTTTTCTTCAGTCTGCATTGTCTTATCTGTCATCATTTTTATCACATTGTTTCTTTGTGTTCCCTTCTGTGTGATTTCTTAAGCTTGTCCTGTGCTTTCAGCAGTGTTTATCTTTTTTCTGTTGCTAAGTTGATGTTCATCTTTATAATTGTTTTACTTTTATCTTTCATTGATTTCCTGAGCTCTGCCAGTGCACTTTTCAACTGCTCTTCATCTCATTTCTCTTTTGATCACTTCTGTTTCTTCTATGAACATTATTTTTCCTGAGAAAATATGCTATAAATTCATTTATTTATTGATGAGCACCAATTTGTGCTTTCTGGTGATATATCATTTATGATATATACAATTTTTAAAAACTCCCTTCTAT
Source organism: Heterocephalus glaber (assembly GCF_053883595.1). Lineage (NCBI taxonomy): Eukaryota > Metazoa > Chordata > Mammalia > Rodentia > Bathyergidae > Heterocephalus > Heterocephalus glaber. Next base: position 10,237,161 of record NW_028258325.1, on the reverse strand, counting down.
ATTTTTCTCCCTGTCCTTTTCCCCCTTTTGCAAGACTCAGCCAAGATATCCTTCTGGTTTCTGTCTTGTTACTCAGACACGAATGGAGGCATCCAGCTGTCTTACCCACAGTAGTGTAGTGGGGCTTGGTGGGCCCAGCAACTAGGTTTCTGGACTCACCCTGCTCCTTCTACTCAGCTCGCTTTGGTGAAATGTCCTCCTCTGGTCTTGGTGGTCAGGAGTCAGTACGGCTTATGAGGAAGCCCTCATAGATACAGGTTATGTTGGGACCCTGGGATCTGGCCCTCCTACACCCTCGTCATCCCTCTCCACCCCAGGCAGACTTCCCCAACCACAGACAGCCCCTAAACAACAAATACGGCATCTTTCTCTGGTTCTTCCTCATTTATTTTTTCACTCCCATCTCCCTGGCTAGTCTGCAAGGTGGAATGGACTTTTACAGGAATATTCTGGCTCATTCTCTGCGTTTCACAGCACTGTGTGCACACCCAGCAGTATTTCTGGTTCTGTCCTTTTCTGAGACACATGGAAAATCACCTTTCCTCACCATCCAGGGTTAGGCCTGGCCCGGCCCGATAAGTTGCTCCGGGTGTGAAATGTGAGCAGAGGTAGCATGAATCACCTTCATGCCTTTCTCTTTTCCATGATGAGGTCTGGGGCCTCACGCTATGATGGTGGCACTGGAAGATGATAAAGTTGGCTGATTCCCGAGTGTTATGATGAACAGAGGTCTCAATGGATCATGTGGCATCATCAGTACATAAACCTGTGATGTTTAAAGTCACTGAGCTTTGGGATTTGTTGGTAATTGGTGTATAACAGCCTCCCTGACTAATGCAAGGCAAGAAAAACCTGTACTTCTGACAGCAGACAGGAGGAAGGCTGGGAACTAAGCGATCATGAGAGCTGGCTGGAAGGTGTGGGTCAGGGCAGACCATTCGCTCATCCAGGTTACTGAGCAGCTCCAGTGGTTTCCTTGAATGTTGGAGGGGAAAAGTAGAATCTCCAAAGTTAGGGTCTCTTGTTGCAAAGAGTTTGAGATCTCTTGTGTTCACCAAAACCAAACCAATGGAACCTAATTCTTTTCCATTTCTCTCTGCCTCCTTTCATGTAAATATGTCCTGTCTACTGAACCGAATGCTGTTGACAGCATTATTTACTATCCTTGAACAAACTTGGCTGATTTACGATAGATTCCAGTGATCATCTATATCCTTAAAGAGCCATGGGAACTGCTGCCTTTGGGACTCGTTGCAATTTATAGTCTATAAATATGTTTTTCTTTCCCTTTTTTTCCAGTCAAGTTTCTTTTCCTTTTTATAATTAAAAATGTGTGTACAAAGCATTTTTGATGAAAAAAACATTGCATTCCTGAATTACTGTGGGGTCTTGTGACTATGAAAGATGTCATAGCTACAATCTCATTTTCCTAAAATCTAGCCTGCAAATTAACAGCATAGCGTTGTCTCATCTCCAGAACTGTAGAAGACAGCCTTAAATCCCTGCCCTTCTCTGATTACTTGGCCTCAGAAAGATCACGTAACCTTTCTCAGCCATAAGAATTCAAGCATAGCAATAACGTTTTTAATTCCATGGGAACATCAGGAATAGGAGACAAGCTAATATGCAGGAAAGGCTCCAGGGTAGGGTCTGGTCCCACCTGGACAGTCAGCACATTCTATCTTGAGGCACGCCTCAAATTCTGCAAGTGACATCTCTAGTTGGTCACTCACACTTAATATATAAATACGGGGCACCCTGCAGGACCCCTGCATTTCTGGTTATGTAAGACATGGGTGATAGCTGAATTAAATGATAAATTTAGATAAAGTGAGATTTGCTACTGCAATGACAGTGTTCTGAGATCGCAATAGCTGACATTTGAAGGTTACTACAAGCTCAAGCACTGGGTTGAGTCTTTATTCGGTCATGTCCTTTAAGCAGTACCAGTTCTACACACATTCCTCCTGTCTAGAACATGATCTCCATTCTAGACAAGAGGCAGCCAAGGTTTAGATTTAGGAGGGAGCTGGCCCAGGTCACAGGGTAGCAGACCCTGCAGGCAGATGACATGGAGGGCAGGGTTTGCCCACTGCCTATGGGGCCTCCAGACATATCCACAGCTGCTGCCAACTGGCTGCTGCCAGGATGGACAGTTATGAAAGGCCATTCAGAGGTACCTGAGCTCAGCCTTGAGAGTTGAGTAGGTGATGTCCCCTCAGACAGGGGACCTGAGCTTGGGCCCAGATGGCCATGGAAGAGAGGTGCTGGGTAACTGCAGGTAGTTCATAGTGCAGAGTCTGTGAAGGTCAGTGTTGGAGGACAACACCTGAATAGAAGGCAAAAATCTGATAAAGATGTTTTGACATTAAATATAAGACCTTGGATACCAATGAGAGGCCAATGATAGATGTTAAGCATGAGTTTAATAAGATGAGCTCTGCCTTTTGTTTTTGGTAAGTGGATGCTAGCTGGGATTCATTAGAACCCTGGGTCATTCCCAGTTATCTATGGGAGAATAAAATTGAATAATCTTTATAGCCCATAAAGTCCTTTTTACTTGGGCCATATCTCAGTCATGATTGTAATGCAGAAATTAAAACAGCATGTGACCCATAACTAGCACTGAGTGAATTGTTGGATGAGTGACAGTAGCCAAAGCTGAGGAAAAAAAAAGAAGAAAGAGTAGTAGAATTGTGGGAGTGCTCATCTGTTGGTCGAGTTGAGGATGGCCTATTTAGGATGGGGGGAGATGAAGGTGGTGGAACTCTATTTTCCTGTGTACTTTTGCAACTTCTTGGAAGTAGAGCGATGTGGCCACCAGCAGCCATAGACAAATGCTGATGTGACTTGTTAATGAACTCGTTGGTTGTGGGCTGGGCTTTAGTAGGTAAGCCATAGGTGCCCTGTGACTGATCTAGGAATGAGGGTGAAGCTGATTCCATAGCATATTTCTTGCTTTCATTTCTCAGTCAGCATATTTCCAAGCAAAGCCTTAAGGACTCTGGGGAGTGTTCACAGCCCAGCTGGTGTTGAGTCCCTCTCACTCATTAAGTCCTTGAAAGTGAAGGCCATGACTTACTCTGGTCATACCCAGTGCTACTTGGAGCATCTGTGCTCCATCATTACCTATGGTGGGAGAGGTGGGAACCTATGGCAGGTGTGGCACAACAAGCTGTGTTAAAGCTCTAAAAATTTCATCATCACTGCTCTAGAGGTATTTCTGGGTGCTAGAAGCACACTGCTGCTTCAGAGTGGAGGTCACAGGGAATTTCAGAGTAGGGCTGTGTTTACTCAGTCCTGAAGCTGAGTAAGAGGTTCCCTCCCATCCACAGCCAGACCTTCTCTACCTCCATCTTTATCTCCTTCTCCACCTCCTTCTCCTTCTCCTTCTCCATCTCTGTCTCCTTCTCCATCTCTGTCTCCTTCTCCATCTCCATCTCCTCACCCCTTCAGAGCCTGCTGAAAGGTTGGCATCCAGGAGCCTCTTGCTGACACTCTGGGTGACACAGACCTTTTCTACCTTGGCCCTGCCCACCCACTCCCTGCTCCTCTTGCTTCTGTGCAGCCATTGTCTGATGTGACCCATGGCTCCTGGTTGATTCTCTCTCCTCATTGCAGAGGAAGATCCCTGTGGCCACGAATTTCTGTCTTGTTCACTTTTGTGTCTTCCATGTCTAGAAAAAGGCCAACACACAGTAGGCCCTCTATAAACACAAGTTGAATGAGTAAATGACCTTGTCTTGGTGCTAATGCTTAGGTCACCCACTTGTCCCAGCAACCTTATGAAACAGGCTCTGGCAGGCGAACTTTCTTTCTTCAGGTCACGCAGCAAGGAAATTACTCATCTACTCCTGAGAATTTCTATAGAGCCTCTTAAACCCAGAGATACCTACTCCCCACCCTACAAGTTCCGAATTGCAATCTTCAGGCATGGAGAACTGAGAGTCTGCATGATAACACACCCAGGAGACCAGGTGATTGAGAGAAAGGCCAGGGTTGGGAGTTTCCGGTTTGTTTTCCTAGGGGGATTTAGCAGCCTAGGGTCTGTGACTCTGACCTCCAAGGGAGGAACCTTGGCCCTCAAGGTCTGTCTCTGCACTCTTTCATTGCAATTGTTACGGTGATTTTTAGGTTTGAGGGTAGGAAATTCCCAGGCATTGACATCTGTTTTCTGGTCACTCTCATCTCTATTCTTTCCTTACACTCAAATTCCTCTTGGAAATTTCCCCTTGCTTCTTTTTGTAATTATTGGTGTTTATTGCTAAGAGATGGAGAAAGAAAACAGGCCCACAGGGAAGCAAGGCAGATGCTCCTGGCCTAACACTTCCCCTCACACCCTCTGTGCTCCCTGCCTCAGCCTCTGGCATCTGACCAGGAGCAGTCAGGTCACTTCCAGTGCACCTTGGAGAGGCTGAGCTGGGGGAAAGAGGGACATGGACGGTGTCGGTCGCTATGCGATGTGGAAGGCAGGGTGAATGCCCTTGGTGGGACTGCTGTTGATGAGGCAGCTGGAGGGGCACTGGGCCTGGGTGGGAGTCTGGTTCACCTGCTGGCTGCCCCGGCCTGTGTCTGTCCTGGGGGGCTGGGAGGATGGATCTGTCCACTCACTTCCAGGGGAATGGAGGACAGTGAGTGAGATCATGTGTGTCAGGGGTTTCTTGATGTACAGAGCTGTGGGCTGTGGTTACAGTAAGTGGAGAATCTTAGGCTACTGGCTGGAAATGGAGTCCTTTCCTGATGTCTGAATAGGTAGAGGGATTTAGGGAATCGGAAGGAAGCACAGTTCCATTCAGTTTAGTCTCTGTGGCACATCCCTAATATTTTCAGTTCATTTTGCCTCTCTTAAAATATTTCTAACAAATTCACTCAAACTACTATCAGTCTGTCTGAGGTGAAAGGAACACTCCAGAATACCCGGTAAAGCCCTTCGATCTAAGCTAAGGACCTGGATACTCAGGAACACTCCCTCTCTCCTCCTCTGCTCATCCTCCCTGCCTGCCATGTTGCAGAGGAAAAGAAGGAATGTGAGTTCTAGAGTCAGTCAGACTTGGTCTCAAATCTCAGTCTACTTAATTCTTTATGTGTCAGATTTTAACGCAGGAAATGGGGGATATGAATACCTAGTCAGTGGTTTTGAGAACCAATAACAATACTTAACATTTATAGAACTTCAGAACACACCCTTATATCACTTTACTTATATCACCATATTTAATCCTCACAATAATCCTGTGAGGCACACACCTTATAGATGACAAAGTTGATACAACCAGAGATTAAATAACTTGCCGAAAGTCACATAGCTAGGGAAGAACAAATCTATAACTCTTTGCTTTAACTCACTCTTGCAAACGGACACCTTGAATACAATGTCACCTGCATGGGCTGTGTTAATGGAAATCTCTTTGCCTGTGATGTCAACTACCCAAGGAGTGGTACCTCTTCCCTCTTGTTCTTTTCATTCCTGTTTCCCCCTTTTCAGCTCAAACTAAAGCCCCACCTCATCCATAAATCTTTCATTGGGTCTTGTTTGTATATAAACTTATTTGCACATATTTATAAGGAATGTGTGCCCTTTAGGTCATTAAATTTTTAATACTTTGTATTGTAGCTGTGAGACACAGGAAGTATTATTATTACTTCCTCTTCAGAGACAAGAAACAACGCTGCCATTAGAACAGGAGGCTGATGGAATTCCCAGCTCTATTCTGACTTGCACTGGGCTCCAGAGCTTCAGCTATTATGCCCGGTGAAGGAGGCTGACTTTTGCTATTTGCCTAATCTCCTATTTTTTCTTCTAGAAGAGTCTTCTAGGTTTCCTTTGCGACTTTCCCTCCTCCTTCCTCAGAACACACAGTACTGAGAAGAGGTTCCACATACCAGCATCTTAAGGCTACTCCCTTGCTCTGTTTGCAATGATTAGTTGATGGGAGAGCAAACAGCTGAGGGAGCCCACTGAGACTTGGTCCTGTGAGTCACCAATCCTGGGAGTTAGTTCGTGGGCTTCTTTACTGGGATGCTGAGCTATAGGGATGCAGACCTGCATTGCTCCTTCCCTCTCTCTCTCTCTCTCCCTCTCCCTCTCCCTCTCCCTCTCTCATTATAAGGAGAAACCTGGCCAACACTGAAGCCACCTCAGAGAAAAAAATTAAGAGAATTATGAGAGCCCAGACAGACCATATGCCTAGAGCACCTGGATTCAACAGAACCCGAAGCGAGATCTTGCCTATACTTTACTTATGTTCCTTAAGGAAACCCTGACCCCCGGTGGTTCCTTTTGTGCTCTGATGTACTTTGAGTCCATACTCTGTCGCTTTCAATTGAAGATATGGTAACTGAAGTCCCCAGATAGATCGCCTCTTGGGTAGGCGAATGGTAGGAACTGTGGCTAATTGTTCTTTTCCTATTTGTGTGGAAGTGCTGGATACTAACTAGGTGCTCATAAATGCTTGTCAATTCTTAATCCTGAATTGAATGGGAGATTGGACAGTTATTAGGAATTTTGATCTATTACCTTAAAAATCCGTACAGTGGACAATTCCTTTGTTGAGATTTCCAGGAAAATTTGGAATAACTTCTCTCTGGGGTTTTTCCCAACTTGCTTTATTTCCCACTGTGACCAACTATAATTCACATGGATTTTCCCTGGAGAAAGCCATAACGTATTTTTAGTTCTGTTTGTTCAAATTCTTCACGAAGATTTCTTACCTCTTAAGCTTGAAGAGCTAATGTTTCTGAACTGTAAAGTGGACCATCTCATGCTTCTCCTTAGAGTACTGCAGGGTACCTTGCTCACAAGATGAGTTCCCAGCTGTGGATCTATAGGCTTTAGGGAAAACACTGAAGCCATATCCAGTTTTTTAAATAGTCCCTTGGCCAGGCTTCAGTCCTGGTCTATCAAACACTCATCTAGGTTTTGCTGGGAAGGGAGGTTGAGCATGTGATTAAATTCATGATCGGCTGACTTGAAGCGTTTCTAGCTAGTGTAGATGGCCTGAGTCAGTTGGCTGAAAGTGCTGACGAGTAGAGCAGAGGCTTCCCTAAGGAGGAAGAAGTTCTACCTGGGACCATACTGGTTGCTCTGGCCCAATAGATCCAGGCTGTCTTCACTGGAGATCCTCCCTGGCCATTTCCAACTTCTGGCTGGCCCCACTTGACATCTATGTCCTGCTGGTTCTGTTTCTCTGATGGAACAGTGTTGTGTGCAACTGGCCAATCCCAGCCTCCTTGAAAGTGAAGACAGACAGATGTGTAGAGTTATATGGGACAGGAAGAGATCCTGTCATCTTCACAGGTCCCAAGGGCTTAGGGTGTGTCACAGAGACTAACAGGGTTGCTGGCTGAAGGGTGAAGACCAGCATGGCACACAGTTCCTGGTAACCTGACCCGGTGGGCCACCTCAGCTGTCCTTCCTGCCTCCCCAGCCCCTTACATTTTACCAGCAGGGTGACCAATGCACCTGAACCTCTGGAGATCAGAAAGAGACATCTCCTGGGGAGCAAGGAAGGCACCTAGGAGATTTCTGGGCTGTCCAAATAAAAATTCCTTCTTCCCCACTTCTGGTCCTCCACGGGAGAAGTGAAGAGAAGCTGTAGACCAGCATGGTTCTCTGGACCCCCACCTCACTCCCCCACCCACTGTCAGCCTCCCCAGCATGATGTGCAGTGAGACAGTCAGGGGAGTCTCAGCTCACCGTTACCCTTTAAGATTGCCCAGGCCACCGCTCCTCCTGTGGATTCCCTTCTCCACAGCCACTTTCCTGACCCCTCTCCCTCTTCTTCCTGACTCCCCAGGCCCATTCTCATTGCTCTTAGACATCAGGGTCACTCAGCAGTAAAGTCCCCTCAAATCTCCTCTACCTTCAAATCTCTCAAACCTTCTTACCATCTCGTCACTGCTACTTTTGTCCCTGCCCACATTGTATCTTGCATGAATTATTGCTGTGATCTCCATCCGTCTTCCTGTTCCTACCTGGGGAGAAGCCACCCAGCAGACAGAGCAGTGCAGAAGGCCTTGTGATGGCTGCCCTTCTTACTCAGAGGAAAAGCTGAAATCTCAGAGTGAGCCACAGAGCGTCCTGTGACCCGCCTCTCCTCACCGAGTTTCTCCCTCTTTCTCCTTTGCTCGTTCATCTCTGACCACACAGTATCTGAGCTGCTCCTCAAGCATGCTAGGCATGTTCCTGCCACAGGACACTGGCATGCACTGCCCTTCCTGACTAGAAAGCCATCCTCAGATGCGTACCTATGTTTATATCTCTACCAAGCTATGCTACCTATACCTATCTGCATGTATATCTATTCCCACAGATCTGCATGTATACCTATATACTCTGTATCTATACCTGTATCCACCTATCTGTATGTGTGGCTATACATACATATTTGCATGTAGGCCTATACCTATATCTCTGTCCGTATCATCATCTTGCTTGTAAAGGTTCATATCTAGATGTCTCCTAAAAGCCACATGCACTCATAGGCTGAGTTTTTGGAAGAGGATTGGACCATGAGGGCCTTACAGCTGACTTGGGGGGACCTGTTTTCAGGAGGCGGGTCACTGCGGCTGTGACCTGGAGGGGTATATTCTTGTCCCTGGCCCCTCCTTTTGCTCTCTGCTTCCTGGGCACCATGACTTGAGCACCTGTCTTCCACCATGCTCCTCTACTATGCTTCTGAAGCCAGCCACCCATGGACTGAAAATGGGAGCCCAAATAAACTTCTCCTCCTGTAAGTTTCCGCATCAGGTATTGGGTCCTTGAGAAAGTGACTGAGACATTGCTCTCCAACCTCTTTCACGTTTGCATTCAAATCTCACCTTGCTAAGGAAGCCTCCGCTGACCTTTCCTCTTTAAACTGCAAACCTAGCCACTCCTCTTCCCTTTCCCTGCTTAGTTTTATTTCCTGCATATATCATGATCCAACGTACTTCGTATTTCACTTACTTCTTTTTGTGTCATCTCCATATGTCAAACTCCATGAAGACAGGTATTTTTGTCTGTGCTTTTTTTTTTTTTTTTTGGTACCGGGGATTGAACTCAGGTCCTTGTGCTTGCGCAGCAGGCGTTGAAACCACTGAGCTAAATCCCCGGCTTGTCTGTGCTTTTTATTGCTGAGTCACAGGCATTGAGGACAGAGCCGAGTGCACATTAGGGACATGCGTTGGTTAAATGAAATAAATAAAAGCTACAGAGATTGGTAAACAGTGTTTGGTTGGGAACTGTGACCTTTCACCTTTAAAGTCTTCAGTGAAATATAGTTTATCTGTTCCCCAGTCTCTATCCACACAGTGCTTAAAAAAATCTCCTCTCACAAGAGACAGAGGAGAGCAGATGACCATCTTTTAATACATGGAATTTAAGCCACAGACTCCTGAGTGGGACCTCAGGGCCCAGCTGAGCTGGGCTGGGACATGAACGTCCTGCCTGCTCTTGGGGGAATAATACTGAGTGCCAGGAAAGGCGGCCCAGTGAAAAGGAGGGCAAACAGACAGCCTTTTCTTTTGGCTTCCAGGTTTTGAACACAACTGTCTGGTATTTTGAGTTTTCTGGCTAGTGAAATGCAATGCCATAAATGGAATAGTCCTTAGTCAAATTAATTACATTTTATTACTGTGCTGTGATATAATTTGTCTGTCCCAAATGAGAGCAATCTAATGTAAAATATAAACTGTAAAGTAGATGACCTTCATGTAAGTCCACGTTAGTTTGGCCTGTGACTTCTTCCTCATGTGACCTGTCACTGTCATTGAGATGGCCTGCCAGCCTGCAGGTGACCAAGCAAGGATGACAGAATCACTTCCCCTTAGCTTTCAGAACTCAAGTGAGAAGCTGCCAGTCACTCTTCTGCTTTCATCCCTGCCTCAGCTCTCCTCCTTCTGGGGAAGTTCGAGTCTTTGCAGACACAGTCTCCTTCCACTTCCTCTGACCTCAGCTCACCCTCAGGAGATGAATTACAGCCACGGGTATCCTTGCTCCTCCTAGAATCACCCAGGCACGGTCCACCCCCCTCCTCTCTTGCTTGCTACTCTTCATCCCAGAGTTCCACTCCAGACGCTGATCTCATAGAACTCATTCCTCCCTGCAGCACGGGGCCTTGCTGCGGCTTCCAGCCCTCTCTGGCCCACCTGTCTAAAGCAGTGTGCCTGTCCTTTTCTGTCCCTTCTGACACTTTCTTACTCATGGTCCTATCCTGTATGTGCTTGTGTTTTGTGTGTCCATGTACCTTCAATTGGACTCTGAGGGCCTGTTCTGGCTCTGATCACTCGCCATCCCAAGTGCCTACAACTGTGTCTGGGACTTTGTAAGTATGTAATCACTCCTGGCCTTGTGGGAGACTAGGACTTCTAAAAGATTAGCCAAAGAAACAAGTTCTTACTTATAAAAGATTGGGGAAGGGAAAGGAGGAGGGAGGGGGGAGAGAGAGAGAGAGAGAGACACACACACACACACACACACACACACACACACACACACACGCAGAGGTAGAACAATGTTCTCAGCAAATCCTAAATCCCAAGCTCCTAACCATTGTTTTCACAGGAAAATTCCATTGTGGGAGCACTGAAATTCTGGCTGGATCTGGACTCCTCCCCTTGATGTTTGGATGAGGAGCTGTAGGACAAATTGAAGAGGAATCTTGAGCCCCAAAACCTGCTGTGGTCTATGTGTCAGCTGCCTTCAAATCATAGCAGGAAACCCTCCTCAAACCAACCTTATGATTTTGAACAATCAAAAGAAGACACTAAATCTGAAACGTTGGAAGTCAATGACCTCATTTGGCTCAGAAAAGCTCATGCTTATTAAAATCTTCAAAGGCCAGACATAAAAAATGGCCCATATTTTAGACTATCTCTCTCATTTGTCATGTCAGGAACCATTTTTACAACACTGAACACAAAAGCTCCAGAGTTTAGTTTTCTTCCTACATTCCTCTTGCTGGCAAGTTTCCAGAATTTTCCATGCTCGTGGGTCACAAAAGAGAGAATGTGAGGTCAGAGGGTATCTCTAAGCATAGGCACCTGGTTGAAGGTATTTTCAAAACGAGAGGCGTCTAGAGAAGCCAGAGTTCAGGGTTATAAATGAAAGTTTCAGAAAGGCACATGTGTTTCACTTAAAAGGCAAATTTACGGGTGGCGCTGTGGGCTATTTTTATATGAGGTCTTTGTAGATGATCATTTGCTATAAAATTCGATCTGCTAAAGAGAGAAAGAAATGGATATCATTTTCCTTTCTAGTGTTTACTCTATGCCAAGCACCAGCTTAGGGCGCTCTCAGTACACATGTAATGGGCTAACTGTCTTGATGTTAGGCTCTGGTGGGAGTTCCAATCTCTTAGAGAAAAACAGAGAGCATCATTATAGTCTCTGAAATGTCTCCACCTTTTTAACTGGTTCACATTTCTGTCCATCTTCAGTTGCTTCTCTCCTGTCTTAGTGGATACAGGTATGAGTCAAGGTCTGTTCTTGTTCAATACCACACTCTCTACCCAGGTGGTTGTCCCACCTGGCCTTTTGCCTTTCCAAGATCCCTTGGCCCAGTCCTCTCCCATTCTCTGATATCATCAGTTTCTACTACTGGCTGATCATTTTCAACCAATACAAATGTTCAAGTCTCTTCCATTCTGAAATAATCTTAACTTGCCCCCTTTGACTGATCTGACCACCATCCATCTCTGTCTTTCCATGGTAAGTGGACCTGACATGTTAAAGTCATCTTGCAGGATGAATATGAAGAAAGCAAATCATCTCTCTCCAGGGATGCCATAGAGGCTACTACCTGGAAACATTCAGATGTGTCTAGCCAAGTATCTCTACCTTTAATTTGTATCTTCAAATTGGTATAGCTTGGAAATAATCACTATCTCTTTGGAGTATAGATAATGATTATTTCCAAACTATACCATTTTGAAAGCGCAGGTTTTAGATTGATTTTCCAGGTTTCATTGTTTGTTAGAGTGCCCTAGGTAAGGTCAACCAGAAGTTGGAGACTGACCGTGGTGGTTGGGAGGGGTGGTTGACCTGGGCATACAAGTATCTGAATGGGGAAGAGTGATGCAAAGGCACTAGAGGATTTAAATTGTTTTTGTTCTCTTTGCAGGGACTGGTATGGAAGATTCATGGAGAAAGTTATTAATGTCAGACAGGGAAAGCAATGTTTCCAGGAGAGCTTTTCAGGATGACATTTCTGGTGAAGACTCAAGTCTCTGGGTAAAAGCACAACTACTTTGGGAACCAGGAAACTCAACCTAAGGGAATAGCTTCCTCTTCACCTCTGCCCGGAAGTTAGCAACACTGGCTGCATGAAGATTATCAATTTTGGGGAAGACAGGTGATTACATGCTTCTCACTAATATTACCATCTCAAGACAGAAACCATTAGGGCTCATGATTTGTAACGTCCACTATGATTTGGATCACGATTTGCAAAGCAATTGGAGTTCATGAGGACAGGAACAGCAAGAAATACTTGAAGAGGTTGCTCCATGAGAGAAGAGAGCATGATATTGGATTTCTGGTGTTTCTCAAGAGGCCAGAGCAATGAAATGTTTCTCTAATAGAGCGGGATTTGTGTTTTAATCATCTCTGATATGATAGGTCCTAACAAATATTTTTTCAATGAACATGAAAAAATTAATTTGGTTGTACTTGGGCTCGGAAAGGGTGGTCTGCCTGCAGAGAGTGGTATAGTCAGTCTGAACAGCTGTAATCAAGCAGAATCCAGACTATTGTCTAGGACTAGAGTTGAGGGTATGGAAGAGATAGTAATGGAAGAAAGCTTGTCTGTAAGTACAAGGTGAGAAATCGGATGAGAGATTGAGAAGGGTATTGGATTCATTATGGGCAATAACATGGTAACAACTTCTCTAGTAGAAGGAAAGTACCCAACTCATGCTCTATTCTGTAGGGAGCTTTGATTCATCATCACGGGAACTTTATTTCAGTGATTTTCACATCAGTCAGGAATGATGGGTGGGATAGACATGCTCATTCCTTTCTCTCGATAAGAAAAGAGAGAAAAAGGTTAAAGAGTCCACGACTGAACTGTGCTCCAGAATTGTTTTCACCTTACCATATTGGAGGATTGAGATATTGGCTAAAAGCTAGATTGTTGACTGTGTAAATCTGTGGACTCTTTTGGCTTATTTGGTAGCTGCCTGACTTTTAGATTTTGCAGTGGTGACTGTGAGGCGATAAGCTTCGAAAATCCATCTTCAACTGAAAAGATCAGAGCAACATGGGGAGAGAATTAAAATAGAAAAGAATCCAGTTGAAAACCTGGCTCCATGGTTGAGAGGAGGATAATGTATTGAAACAGTCAAGTGGCCCTGTGAAGGCTTTTATTTCACATCCCAACAACACAGAACAAATTGCACCAATTCCAGGAATTATATCCCCTGCTAACAAACATTGCAGTCACTTTTTAAAATGTCACCAAATGACTCTGTTTTGTAACAAGTCGCAAGCAGATGGCACTTCGAAGCATATGATGCATCTTGGAAAACAAAATCACTTAGACATTTTTGTCTGGTTTGCGAAGATAAAGCGATGAAACCCCAAATAAAGAAGCTTGGCGTGCACTGACAGGGAGCCAACACCATTCAGGGGATTTGCTCTAATTTCTTGTAAAGGGTTGGTTCTTCAGTTGTCAACTCTGTCTCAGTTGAGTTTCATGAATTTTTATGAATTTGGTGGGTAAAAGGTATAAAGCAACAGAAACGTGAACTACCATTTCCTGAATGCCTACTGTGTACCAGCCTCTTCATACAGTATACAAAGTTTATGTAGCTCATTTGATAGTGAAGCAGTCCTGTGGGTAGCTATTTTGGTGCCCTCATTTTAAATACAAAGAAATGGAGATCCAGAGACGTCTGATACCTAGTTATGTATACAGCTGGAATTCAGAGCTGAATCTGACACCCCAATCCATTTCATCAGATAGAATTCTGTCCCTTCCTGACTTTACTGGTTATTCTAAAAATATTTTCACATTCAGAAGAAGGATTAAATATTAAAATAGATGCAGTTGGTAAAATGTTTATGTAATACAGTCTTATTTATGTATCAAATTCCAAATGTATATTTTCCAGAATAAGAATTTATAGCATATATTGATAAATACTCACTCAAGATTCATTCCAATTCATTTCCCCTTGGTTTCTTTTCTATATGAAAGATTGGAAAGCAAAATATATGGATTTTCAGATTTCCTTCCAGCTAGGATGGCTACCCTATGTTTGGCCAATAAGATGCACATAGCCAGTCTTGGAAGAGGGCCTCTCATCCCAAGTTAAAAGCCAAGGTTTGACAAGGAAATGATATTTATTGTATGGAATACGAACTCAACCCCAGGCATACAAGAGCTATAGTGACACCACAGAAATGAAAGCCACATGCTCACTTTGGTGGAGTAGGAATATAGGAGACCGCTTTTCTGATGGCAGCCTGTTCATCCCTGAACAACCTACCTCTGACTTTCTCATTATGTGAGAAAAATAAACCCCTTAAATGTTAAAGAAACTGTGTCTTCAGATACTTACAGAAAAGTACAATCCTGATACATATAATAGGATTTTAAAAGGCATTCCTATTTTCTAACAGAGGTTAATTCCATGTCAGGTTTTGCCCTATTTGTATGAGTATTTTCAAAACATTGGAAATTAGACAATATTTTCTTTGGAATGGTGTTCATTTTGTTGGGCACAAACAGGAACCAAATTGTGTCCCTTCTTGGTTGTGGGAAAGTGGTCAGTGCAACTGTAATCTAAGAGAAAATGGCCCATCTGGGTAACTGGGACATCACTTCTGCCCAAAGCCATGGGCATAGGGTAGGGCAGGGAAGGAAAGAGGTCTAGACTCTGTATGACCCTGCTGTTTTTCTTGGTGTGGGTGTAGACTTGGGTTTTGATTGGAAAGTTGAAAAGGGAACTTGAGGAATCATTTTTGTGTATCTTTTCACCTTGGAAAAGGACCACACTGAAGTCATACCAGACATATAGGATAACCAATCTGGTTTTAATAGACCTCTGAGGAAGACAATTTCTCAGCTTCTTCCCTTAAGAGGCTATTTCAACATTTTAAATCTTGCAGTATATTCTTCTTTTACTTAAATAGAATGCGTATTGCATCTGAAAAAAGGTGCCCTTTATTTCTCTAAGGCCGTGTGTAGACCAGAAAGTTAGCAGGTTGTACAGCTAGGCAATCTAGGGTTAAGAACTATCTGGTGAATATCCTTGTGACTTAAATGTACCAGGCATCAGTTCCTCCTCTGTGAAATAAATGAGGCAATATCTGCACTGCACTCCCTAGGATCATGGTGAGGAGCCAATGCATGTAAAATGCTGGGAACATTGTTTGCCATAAAAGCATTTAGTAGCTATTCCCTTTTCTCTTCCTCTCTCCCTGGGCAGCAGATCACCGCCATTCTCTGGTGAGCCCTGAGGAGCATCATGAAATTACTCTACAACTTTCTCTACTACATGCTCATCAACTTCAATTTTTAAATGTCATCCTTTTTGCTCTTACTTTTCAATCCTTGAATCTTAACATGAGAACTTAATTTTCAAAATAATTTTTAGAGATGTGTTTTGCAATTTGGGGCCATTTCATGCAAAGTAAGCCCCCCATAATTGACTGGTACATTTTATGTTGCTGTGCACCTAAACTTCTTGGTCTAGGTTGTGGGTCCATAATTGAGGTCTCCGTTATGGTGACAAAGGCAAAGTGGAGCAGTGAGCCGATCATCTGGACTGTGATGGCCAGGAATGTTCTGGCGATAAGTGCTTGCTTAACTGAAAGACAAAGCCTGCTTTTGTGCAAGTTCTCTGCACCTCGACCTTCACTTTGGGTAGACACTTTCTCAGACCAACTGAGGTCTGCCGCACCATTTTAAGAAAGGAAACATTTCAGACCAGGACTGTTTTTAAAAGCTGTACACAGGGCTCTTGGCAAATAGACTGTTGGATTGGCTGACTGCTGGCAGCTTTGCATATTGGCTGCATGAACTTATGTACAATTTCAGATTGAAGCCACATATGAAGTAATTGTGAAGCCACACAATTCATCCTTCAAAATCTGCCATGTGGTGGTTCTTGTCTGCTCCAACTATGGAATCGCTAGAAACTGTGATGATTAAAGCTTTTCTAAAAATCATTAATTAATTTTCATTTACTTAGAATTTATTATTATATCTATGATGAGGAAGATCAGTATTTTAAATGCCTAGGAAATGGAATACAAGAACGAAACAACTACCATAGTAGAGTTTCATTCAGAGATTTTTCCCCCCTTCTTTTCCTATAATTACTCATAGAACAAGATACTAAGACAGAGAAGGGAAATTCCAGAGTAAAGTTTCAGGGCTGAAAGAAGCCCCATAGATTTAATCCAGCTCTGTGATTTATAGGAGATGAAATAGCCCTGAAAAGATTTTCAGTGACTTTTCTTGTGGCAGGTAGTTAGCCTAACCATGGCTTTGTGTTATTGTGTTTTTGTATGAGTCAAGTCAGTACTAAAAGCCACAAGACTCTCAGCAAAAGAAGAGTCCTCTTCCTGGGACCTGCTAGTCATTCTGTCCATCACCATCCTTTATGCTTCTTACAGTGCTTAGTCTCTGAAGTTGCACTCTAGTTTATAATTCTGTTGTTTGTCACTTTCTTTAAAGTTCAAGCTCCAGAAAGGCAGAGACTTTGATTCTTGTTCACTTTTTATAATTAGAATGATTGGCACATAGTAGGTCATCAGTAAATACTTGTGGATTGAGAGAGCAGAGCTAAAGAGGAAAGGAACCCTTTTTGTTATGCACCTGTCATGCTAGGGCACTGTGGCAAGTTCTTTATGCCTGTTACACAAACTTAAGAGGTAGATGATGTGCTTGGGGTCTTGAAACGAGGTAAAGAGAATTCAAAGCCAGGGACAGTTCCCTTCAAATCCCAACATTTGCCACCACAAGAAATTACTTCCACTGTTCAGTGGTTCCCGCTCTGTGACATACTCCATGACCTCTTCCCCAGACATCTAAAGTTCCCCAGATGTTAAGCATGTGTTTGGCATCCTCCTTTAGTTTTTATCTATTTGTGCCACAGCCATAAGAGTCTCCAGAGAAATCAACCTGAATACATTTATTCAGCACATTGAATACTCTCGGTTGCTGTTTCTCTATATAAAGTATATTGAGTAACTTCTTTTAATAGATACTATATCTTACTTCTAACTTGTTGATGAATTCTATTGAGTTGTACTAATTTTCATTACAGAGAAAGAAATCTTCCCATCTGCTGATCACGGAAGCCTGATGCAATCAAAGGGGTTGATGAGAAAATGTTGAGATGCTCCCAAGGCTTAGAAGGTGACATATGCCAAAAGATGAAGAAAGCACTGGAATATCAACAAGATAGTAAATAACTCTGAAATACTGTTGATTCTAACTACAGGATAATCCACAGATTTGCGTGGCAAAAGAAAGCCAAATCTCTTGTCCTTAACAGGACATTTTACCTTTTTTAGGTGAAGGTCATATCAGATATGACAATTTCCACTTTTCCCAGATTAGAGAACTGGCTGAGGAAACAGTCAAAGCTTGACACACATTGGAATCATGTGGAGAATTTACTAACAAAGGGGCACAAGTACCTGCATTGGTTAATAAGGTATTGACAGTGACAATTATCATTGGTTAGAATCTCACTCTTCCCACAGGGCAGGTGTAGACCTGACTATTTTACAGATCAGCAAGAAAAGAAAAGAATATAGGGTCATGGGAAAAGCCCTGGATTTGGAATCCGAAGACCTGTTTAGATCCCAGTCCTGTTAAAGTCTAGGTGTGTGGGTTTGAGCAAGTTTCTTCATGTCTGAGTTTTGGATTGCTGGTCTGAAGTCATGGAGGTTAATTAACATTCATGGAGATGGGCACTGGGAGAGTTGATAAAGCAATGCATGAGAAAGAATCCAAAAACAAAGGGGAAGGGGGAGGTGGTTAAAAAGTGGACTTTCTCACTTACCATCAAAGCAGATCATTTACTTCCAAATCTCAGCCCTGCCTGTCATCTAGCTGTGTGGCATGGGTGAATTAACCTCAATTGGCTTCATTTTTTTCATATGTGGAAGAGACTAAACAATACCCACAGGTAATCCCAGCTGAAGCTTGCTATCATAACTCCTATGCTCTAGTAAGGGAACAGAGGCCCAGGGGAATTAAGGAACCAAGCCAGGATCCTACAGAGGCCAATTTGGCTTGTGTTCCCAGGCACTCTGGACTCAGATCCTGTGCTCTGTGGCAGGGACGACCCCCCCAACACACACAGAGCAGGTGAGGACGCCTGGCCAATCAAGGGCTCAAGATGTGGCACATACTCAGTAAATATTTCCTAATACTTGAACAATTTCCTTTCACATTCCAGGCAGCAGCCAACTCATTTAGCTATTGTCTGTGGAAATGCGAGCTTGATTAGGGTGCATAAAAATGACAAACATGTTTACCTAAGACAGCACTGTTTCTCATTTGGTTTGCATTGCTGTCAGTGCACTAGGCATATGATACCTATCTATTAGGTAAAGGGGAGAGACAGGTTAGAGATCAGCTCAATCTAAAGGCCAAGATGACTTCCTTATTGAAGGGCTAGCCTAGGATTGGGTTGTTGTTATAAATTCCCAATAACTGAAACCTTTCCACTACCTGGTGGCTTTGAACTTTGAAAATGCCTCAAGCACGTGATGATGGTGATCATAGATGTCCTAAGAATGGGACTCCACTCATCCTGGATGCCTGTATGTGAACCAAAAGCACTCAAAGAGAAGAAGAGAAGTCAGATCATCAACTAGAGTCAAAGGCAATTATTTTTGTTCATTTGGGAGCATTTAGCGAGCAGAGGGAGTGGAAGGGAGCACTATGTAGGCGGAGGTGGTGGAGCCTTACTATTTAAATCACATATAGGGACACACTGCAAGATGGAATCTGATAGTGGAACACAGGGTGAGATCTTGGGACATAGGTTCCATGCAGTCATAGAACTTGGAGCCCTGAAAAGGGACACAAGCCAGGTTTGGTGTCATATGCCTGTAATACCAGTACTATGGGAGACTGAAGCATGAGACTGGCAAGTTCGAACCTAGCCTGAGCAACTTAGCAACACCTTGTCTCAAAAAAAAATAAAGAAGGGGCTGTGAGGATATAGTTCACTGCAGAGGTCCTTGTTCATTCCCCAGTTCAACTACCAAATAAAGTAAGACACATGTAGGGTCTTGTGGAGCAAAATTTCATCAAAACAAAATTATTTCCTTTAAGTTAGTTTTACTCCCTCATTTACTTCCCAATCGTTAGCCACAATCCGATTTAAAATACTTGAAAAAGAAATACACTAATACCGTGCATCATGTATGAAATTATGCAATGCATTTCTATAATTGCTATTAATTAGAACCCATATTTTTACCAACAAAGGTTAGATACTCAGGCTCCTATAGTGCAATGATTATGTTATCCCCCACAGTAACAGGGCACGATGAGCACATTGATTAAATTGTAAAATACAGAGTAAATCAGCACTCTTAACCAAAAATAAATTGAGCATGGATTTTTTTTTTAACACTGCAAAGAAATCACAGAACAATATCAACTTTAATGCTTCCTTTTTTCTCCGTGAAACTCCTACAGTACATGAAAGGAAGGAAGCATGTTAAACTCGAATTGCACAGGCACAGCCTTGATGACAATTCTGTTTTTCAGGAGGAGGCCACAGAGTCACCGGGCTGTGTTTCACCGTTTGTGTCTCACAATGTCTGTGTCCTCTTCAGCCTAGATCTGCAGCTAGGAAGGAGCGTGACCAACGAGAGCTTTTCAAAACAAACCCTTCCCCATCAAAGCCACGCCAGACGACTTTCACTTTCCCTCTTTGGCACAGCGGAAGCATCCCCCAGAGATGCTTTATTGACTAAGCCTCAGTCACTAAACACCCCGAACATCGGAGAAGACACAAAGAGAATAACACCACCATGAGCCAAAGGACTCCTCTCTAGGAGGAGAAAAGCATGAAGATACTCGCATGGAAGAGAGCACGGAAAGTTTACTTACAGTGCTCGAAGGACCGTCCAACAGCTGGGCTCTTTGAACTCAGTGCACACAGATGTGGAGCATTTGCTCAAAATCCTCTATCCTCTGGCAGCGAGGAATACTCATAACTCTGTGTGGCTTCAGATTGATAAGTAATTTCCTGATTTGTTTTCAAAAGTGTTCTTCCAGGCTTTGTACGGTGGCAGAGAAAGGGCGCGTGCAAGGCTAAGGCATGCAGTGAAGTCGTGACCACCCAGCCCTCCAGATTGCTTGAAGGAGGCTTGTGGACAAAAATAAATATCCTCTCCTATCTGCTGGCTCGCTCCCCAAATCACATTTGGGAACAGTGCAGTCTTGACAGTGTTTTAAAAGTGTAGTGTTGAACGCTTTCTCATCTTTCATACTGGGGAAACCAAGGCACTTCTAGCTGGTCTTTGGAGACCAGTTGTTGTGATCGTTTCTTACCAGCCATTTAAAAGGCCATCAAATTCAGTCCCATCTGTGGACAGTGGAAGGAATGAAGCACAGGGCTTGCAAGACTCCATTAGGAGTCTGGAACAAAAGAGCCTCGTGATTGATGAGCCAGTGCTCTGCCCATGTCTAGGAGGCTACAGTAGACCCAGAAGTTTGAGATCTGGCTCCTGACCTCTAGGATATATGTTGCTGAACAAGGTCTTTCAGGTTAGGAGCCTCAGTTCTCACAGCTACAAAATGGGATTCATGAGAGTGATCCTTGCTTGGTCATATAGTGAGGTGACAGCTGTGAAAGATGCTCCTCAACAATGGAAGCTATTGTGCCACGCCGTGGAACTTCATCAGCACAGCCCCATCCATGTACACCTTTGCTCCTTCCCGTTTTCATATTGCTTTTGATATTATTCTCCATGATGGAAGAAGCCACTGAGAGAGTTTTGTATGAAAAATAGAATACTGGGGTAGAATCTGGAGAAAATTTTTGGCCTTGGAAAACCAGGCTGAAGGGTATATTAGTTACTTTTCTGTTGCTGGGACCAAATATGTGACATACATGACTGAAGGGAGAAAAGGTTATTTTGGCTCATGGCTTCAGATGTTTCAGTCCATGGTTACTGGCTATGAGGCAGAAAAAGCATGATGGAGGGGTGTGGTGGAGCAAAGCTGCTCACTTCATGGTGACTGGGAGCAGAGAGAAAGCAAGAAAACCAGAGAGAAGAAGGCACTAGGGAGAAGAATTCGCCCTTCTGGGTCATGGCACCTGTGACCTGCCTTCTCCATGCAGGCCCCCCCCCCCCGCCAAGGTAATAGCATATTCAGCTATGAACTCATTCATGGATTAATTCACTGATGAGCTTAGCACCTCCATGATCCAATCACTTTCTAAAAGCCCCACTTCTGAACACCTGAGTCTTTTGGGAAATAATTTAGATCAAACCATAACAGGAGCATTTGGTGCAGAAAGAATACTGAATCTGGACACAGAAATGTCTGGGCTCAGGCACTGTCTAGAACACCTACCAACTAAAGGATCCTGGAGTCCTTGAAACATTCTGATCCATTTTTTCCCTTTCTGGGGACACAATCCCTCATTTCACCTGGCTCGCTTCATTTTGCTATGATGAGGGCCTGTTGGGGGTGACTAAGTCGTGAGGATGATGCCCACATGAGAGAAATCAGTGAATTTACTTACAGAAGGACTGCACAGCCCTTTGGCCCTTCCACCCTTCTGCCACATGAAGACACATGGTTTGTCCTCTCTGGAGGACACACAGCAACAAGATGCCAACTGGGAAGCAAAGGGTGGGGCTCACCAGGCATCAGACCTGCTTTTGTCTTGATCTTGGACCTCCTAGCTTCCAGAACTGTGAGAAATAAATTTCTATTGCATTACAACTGGACTACAACAGAGTTGAATGTCCAGAATCCAACTCACAGAAAAAATTGTTGATGGGATGGTTCCATATCTACTATCCATGTCATTGTGGCATTGGCTACTACTGCATAACTGGAAGAAATTGGTTAAAATTAGTGCTCCTGGCTTCTACCTTGACCTTAGTTTCTTCTCTTTTCATTTTTAAGGAGCATCTTTCACCCCTCTTCATCTGTCATCTTCTTTATCGTATTTGTCCCCTCATACTTGCCACTATTAGTTCTCTTTGTTAGAGTTCGAATTGTCTCTCCATTTCTCATGCAACATTAAGCATGAAAAAAAGAGAAGGAAACATTTTCCCCTGCCACATAAAAGTATCCACAGAGGCTTGCCCCCGACAGGGCCATCTTTACCATTGTAAGTAACACAAATACCAAAGGAATCAAGATTAGCTTCCTCTTTAAAATGTTCAAGCCCCGAATCTAGCTCATATTTAATTATTCCATTCACTTCCTTTGGCCTTTCATACACTCATTCTTTAAATGTCATTTCTGTTAAGATTTTCACTCTGTCATCTGTAAGAGCAATTTTCTGGTTAAGCCTTATCTTTGTCGTCTTCGGGTGCCACATGAATGCAGGGGGCTGTGTGTTGCACATTTCAGTCTACAGCAAATGTGTAGAAAGTGAGAGAAGAGAGCTACAGGGACATTACTTGTTTCTTCTCTCGTGGAATCCTTAAAGCAAATTGGGAGGTTGGGGGTGACATTTACAAAGCCACAAAGCTAATAGGAGGAAGTTTCCAAATGTAAACTGTGATGACCAGAACACTACTCTTTCCACAGTACATTGCACTCGAGCTTTTTTTTTGAACCTCTATTTTTCCTTCTTACTAATTCCATAGTCAGTTGCGTTGAGACAGGACATAGTTGTCCTCAGCACTGTAAGAAGGAAAAGGGAGCAGAAGGAAGCCCTGTGGATTTGCTTTGGGTCCTCACTGAGCTGAAGCTGACAGATGGGGAAAGGCAACCTAGAATGCCCTCTCCTCAGTTCCTTCCCAACCTCCTCTGTGTTGATAAATCCTCCTCAGTTCAGACTCAATTGCATGTTCCTTCTTTGGGGAAGATTCTTCACCCTGTTCCTCACTACCTTTGTTCTCCCTTGCTATATTTTCATATCTCCTATACTTTAGCTTCATAAATTTTTCTCCTTTTATCATATTTAGGACTATATACATGTTTTATCTCTTTAGCGGTTTATCTCTGTAGTGGTTATAATAGTATTTCTATATTTTCAAGATAATTTGTATACTGTCTCTCTCCTTTATTAGTCTTTTAAGCTCCCTGGATATTTTACTCACCAAGGTATCTGTAGTCATTAGAATACTAATATGACAGCCTATGGGGAAGAAAGGGAGAACATAAATAGTAGTGAAAATGTGCTATGCAATTCACCTGCAGGAGTGAAGAACTGCAAGTGTATGCCTAAGAGCACAGA
The DNA here is from genome assembly GCF_053883595.1 of Heterocephalus glaber. Classification (NCBI taxonomy): domain Eukaryota; kingdom Metazoa; phylum Chordata; class Mammalia; order Rodentia; family Bathyergidae; genus Heterocephalus; species Heterocephalus glaber. The sequence goes on along the minus strand of NW_028258325.1, from coordinate 10,213,774 downwards.
ATCCTGGGCCCTTTATTAAGTCCTCTGTACCAAACATGTACAGAGGACTTAATACGGTACTTTTTAAAAAACATGTACTTTTCTGTTTTGCATGCAGATGTAAGGGTTAGCTAATCAAGGACGAGTTTCTCGGAGTAAAGAGAGGCAGCTGGGGAACAGGGCTTGGAGCCCATCTGTGGGTCTGCTGGTCAACCTATGGACTGGTGCAATGTCAGTGTGGCCTAGATGTCTGCACCATGGGAAGGTCATTATTCATTCTCTTTTGAGAGAGAAAGGACCATGCTGGGAATTTGGCTTATTTATGAATTTATTTATAAACTGAAATTTTTTATTAATTATCTTTTAATCTCCTTTCAAAGTCTAGATCATGAACTTCCAACATCTGTAACTATCAGTGGGTTGGGATCTATGTGTTCAACTGAGTGTCATCCCTGGCCCTGACCTCCCCTGCCCCACTTCTCTCAGAATAGAGACTGGAAGCCTAGAACTACATTTCCTAGAATCCTGTGAAGGCAGAGTATCAGTCAGGGTTGTCCAATGAGGGCCCCATGAGGATGTGAAAGATAATACAGAAGTGGAGGTTATTACTTTTGATGGCAGTTGCAGACAGAGTAAGGACAGTCAGCAGATGTGAGGTTTGCAGCAACTTCAGCTGAGATTCTCCAACCACATACTTCAGAGTGGCTTCCCTGCAGTCCAGTACTTTTGGGTTTACAATAAAATGGCACAGTTTTTCTCCAACTGTTGCTTTCACAACCTCTTAAAGGAAATACTTTTTTATTTAGAAATAACTACAGACTCCTGGGATATTGCAGAAACAAAAGCAATCAAATAACAATGAAAACCCAAACTAGCTCACTCAGTGTGACATCTTATATTGCTATAATATAATAATAGCAAAACAAGAAATGACAATGGTGCAACTATGGACTAGCTACAGAGCTTATTTTGTTTTCAACCAGTTTTTTTTTTTTTTTTTGGTACCAGGGATCAAACTCAGGTCCTTGCAATTGTGCAGCAGGCAGTGAAACCACTGAGCTAAATACCTGGTTCAACCAGTTTTTAATAGACTCACTTGTGTTTTTTTTTTTCCTTTGGTACCAGGGATCGAACTCAGGACCTTGAGCTTGAGAGGCAGATGCTGGGGCCACTGAGCTAAATTCCTGGCCTTCACTTGTGTGTTTTGTAATCAAATACAATTTGATTCTGTGTACAAGTTTTCTACAACTCTTTCAATTTTTTAATGCTTTTATTTCTTGTCTTAAATCTCTATTTAGAGTGACACTGATTTCCCCAAGTAAATGCTAACTGATATGATTTCCTGCTGTAGCTCACATTTGAAATGGTTCAGTAAAGTTTTGTTGCTTGCATTCTATAATGTTCTTTCATGTATTCAATTAAAATATTGTTCATTGACATTTCTTCACATCCTTTTTGTAAACCCAGGGCATCATCACATTTAAATCACTATAACAGATTTTAGGCTTTTTGTTGGCTTTTAGTTGCTCCACTCTCATATATGCACTAATACAATAGCAGTGGGGGACCTAAATTTCCCACTGTCACAAACAGATAGATCAACTAGACAAAAAATAAGCAACAAAATACTAGAACGCAATCAAACCCTTGAACAAATAAACTTAACAGATGTTTACAGAGTGTTCCATCCCACAAAATCAGAATACACATTCTTTTTGGCTGCAAACAGGTCTTTCTCCAAAATAGACCACATACTCACTCATAGAACATGTTTAAGTAAGTGCAAAGGAACTGAAGTTATTCCCTGCATATTATCAGACCATACTGCAATGAAATTGGTGATCAATAGCAAAAGAAACCACAAAAATTTCATAGAAACATGGAAATTGAACAACACACTTCTGAATAACCAGTGGGTCACAAAGGAAATTAAAGAAGAAATCAGAGAGTTTCTACAATTAAATGAAAATGTCAGTACAACATATCAGAATCTATGGGGCACAATGAAAGCAGTCTTATGGGGGAAATTCATTGCACTGAATACTTACATTAGGAAAACAGAGCGAGCTCAATTAAACAACCTGATGCTGAACCACAGGCTTCTAGAAAAAGAAGAGCAGGACAAACCCAAAGCTCATACAAGGGAGGAAATTATAAAGATCAAAGTAGAAATCAATGCAAGGGAGACTAAGAGAACAAAAAATCAGTGAAGCCAAGAGTTGATTCTTAGAAAGAATAAATGAAGTTGACAAACCCTTAGTCAAACTTATCAAAAAAAGGGAAGATAAGGCCCAAATACATGCACTTAGGCATGAAAAGGGTGAAATTACAATGAGCCCAACAGAAATACAGAGGATCATCAATACTTACTTCAAAAACCTATGCGCCAATAAGATGGAAAGCACAGAAGAAATGGACAGATTTTCAGATATGTATGAATTAGCAAAGTTGAACAAAGAAGACCTAAAAATTCTAAACAACCCAATATCAACCAATGAAATTGAAAACATAATTAAAAACTTATCAACTAAGAAAAGCCTGGGCCCTGATGGCTTCACTGCTGAATTCTACAAGACATTTAGAGAGGAACTACTCCCACTGCTGTTTAAATTCTTCAGTGAAATTGAAAGGGAAGCAGTACTCCCAAATTCATTCCTGGAAGTAAGTATCACCTTGATCCCCAAAGCAGAGAAAGACCCTACCAAAAAAGAGAACTATAGGCCAATCTCACCAATGAACATAGATGCAAAAATCCTTAATAAGATACTGACAAATAGAAAGCAGAAGATCATACATCCTGATCAAGTGTGTTTCATCCCAGGGATGCAGGGATCATTCAACATACACAAATCAATAAATGTAGTACACTGTATCAATAGAGCCAAGGACAAAAAGTATATGATCATCTCAATAGATGCAGAAAAAGCATTTGACAAAATCCAACATGCATTCATGATAAAAACCCTACAAAAAATTGGAATAGACAGTCTCTATCTCAATCTGATAAAAGCCATCTATGAAAAACCAATAGCCAATATCATACTAAATGGTCAAAAACTGAAATCCTTCACACTAAAATCAGGAACAAGACAAGGATGTCCACTATTACTACTCCTGCTCAATACAGTTTTGGAAACATTAGCCATGACATTTAGACAAGAGAAAGAAATAAGTAATAAAGATAGGAAATGAAGAATTCAAATTATCATTATTTGCAGATGACATGATACTCTATATAGAAGACCCCAAGAACTCCACCAAAAGTCTTCTAGACTTAATAACCAAATTCAGTAAAGTAGCTGGATACAACACACAAAAATCAATAGCCTTCCTATACATGAACAACAGACTCACCAAGGGAGAAATGGGGCAAAGAATTCCTTTTACAATAGCATCCAAAAAATTTAAATACGTAGGAATCAATCTAACAAAAGAAATCAAAGGTGTCTACTCTGAAAACTATAGCACTCTGAAAAAAGAGATTGAAGAGAACATCAAAAAATGGAAAGACATTCTTTACACCTGGGTAAGAAGAATCAGCATAGTGAAAATGGTCATACTTCCAAAACTACTATATAGATTCAATGCAATCCCAATTAAAATTCCAGAAGCACACTTCACAGACCTTGAGAAAACAATCCAAAAATTCATTTGGAACAAGAAGAGACCTAGAACAGCAAAAGCAATTCTAGGCAATAAAGACAAGGCAGGTGGTATCACAATCCCCAACTTGAAACTTTACTACAAAGCTACTGTGATAAAAACAGCATGCTACTGGCAAGAAACAGACCTGAGGACCAGTGGAACAGATTAGAAGATGCAAAAACAACTCCAGACACACTCAGCCACCTCATCTTTGACAAAGGGGCCAAACACCCCCACTGGAGGAAAGATAGCCTCCTTAATAAATGGTGCTGGAAAACCTGGGTTTCAATTTGCCAAAGATTAAAACTAGACCTATATTTCTCACCATGCACTAAACTAAAATCCAAATGGATTAAAGATCTAAATATTAAAACAGAAACACTAAACTAGCTGGAAGAGAGGTTAGGTAGAACTCTTGAAGCCATTGGCATAGGAAAAGATTTTATGAACAAAACCTCAGTTGCCCGTGAACTAGCACAAACAACAAGCGGAATTTCTTCTTATTAAAAAGCTTCTGCACAGCAAGAGAAACCATCAACAGAGTGAAGAGACAAAACACAACATGGGAAAAAATTTTCACCTGCTCTTCCTCAGACAAAGGTCTACTATCTCGAATCTATAAAGAACTTGAAAAAATCAGACCTCCCAAATTTAAAGACCCAATCCAAAAGTGGGCATCTGAAATGAACAGATATTTCTCAGACAAAGAGGTAGAAATAGCAAATAAACATATGAAAAAATGTTCAACATCACTGGTCATTCGAAAGATGCAAATGAAAACAAGGCTGAGATTTCATCTCACCCCAGAAAGAATGGCTGCTATCATGAAATCAACCACTAACAAATGCTGGCAGGGCTGTGGGGAAAGAGGAGCCCTGCTCCACTGCTGGTGGGAGTGTAGACTGGTGCAACCACTGTGGAAATCAGTATGGAGATACCTCAAAGAACTACGACTGGAAGTCCCATTTGACCCCGCTATTCCACTGCTGGGGATCTTCCCCAAAGAATTAAAAGAATCATACCACAGTGATATATGGGCACCCATGTTCATAGCAGCACAGTTTGTAATAGCTAAAGCTTGGAAACAGCCCATGTGCCCATCAACTGGAGACTGGATAAAGAAAATGTGGTGTTTTTTTTAATAAAATGGAATAGTACTCAGTCATAAAGAATGAGAAACTAAAGACATTTATAGCTAAATGGATGCACATTGAGGCCATACTCTTAAGTGAAATAAATAGGACACACATGTGTAAATAACGAATAGTTTCCCTGGTGTGAGAAACTGAAAGTGTAAATAAGGACTAAAAGATATAATAGATAATATAAATTACTTAGTTTTAGGTATTCTATAACAGTCATGGAAGCCAACTAAGACTTCACCCTTAACATAGTTAAAAAAGGCAATACTATTTTAATAATTTCTGAATAATGACAAAATACTTATAGTTGTTAAGGCAGAAAGTAACAATAAAAAAGTATAGCTATTAGACTGTGGAATGCAAAGTAATGATTATTAATAGATAATAAAAATATACACCTAAACAATGCAAGCAATTCTTTATTTTTTTATTTTTACTTTGTAGGGAATTGAACCCAGGGCCTCACACATATTCTACCACTGAGCTACATCCCCAGTGCAGTGCAAACAAGTTAAAAAGAGCCATTAGAAATCATATATATTCAAGAAGAAATCCAAAGAATCTCTCCAATGTCAGGCACAATCCTATTAAGATGACAAAAACTGGCTAGATACAAAAATAAACACACAAAAATAGCTTTCTTATGATGAAAAAAATCTGAGAATAGAATGTTCAAAAAAGCAAACAAAAAATTTAAAATCCAATCAATATGCTGTTGGTTTCTCAAGAGGAAGAGGAGACCGGTGTCTCTCTTGGTCTCATGAGTGCATGCATTTGACTAAATGTATCAGTTGTATACACTGACCATGTGCTGTTTTTATATAACAATTCCTTTTTAAAAGCCTGGGTATTTTTCCTTACTTGAACCCTTCATCAATTCCACTTGTGTACAGAGACACAAAACCTTGGTGAAAGTGACTGTTTCACCTTCTCATTTTCCCTCTGAGTCTTTAATCCCAAGTGATTCTTTGTCTCTTCCTAATTAAGATGCATTTCCTCTCAAATTGCCCCAGTCAGTAGAGATGTCTCTGGTTCCAGCTTAAAACAAATTCTTTTTCATTATTTCCCGTAAGACAGTGTAGCAACTTGAAATCACATATTTCAGCAGGCGATCTTAGCTGTAGATTCACCATTCAGTGGGCTTTTCAGAATAAAGAAGCTGTGTTCAGAAGATCTAGGCAATCTTCGAGATCTCAAACAATAGGACTAGGAACAGAATCATAGCCAATATTTTTTATGTACTAGTGTGACCCATTCATTCCTCTGGGCATAACCTTAATTAATCCTCACCCCTGCATCAGTAGAAAATTTAAGTCACTTATTCAAAATCTGAAGTGTACCCAAAAGTAGTGCCAAGAAGAACCAGGTGGTGAGGCTCCAAGCCTTTCTTCAATGCCACCACAATTTACTGCTTTTCTTATGGGTGATAACATTTTTCTTCCTAATAAGATTTCAAGCACATTCGTGTCTGAAAATCAACCTGGGCCTCTGGACAAGGATGTTTGTGAGCCCCATTGAGCTGCACTGGTTGCTTCAGTGCAGTCAGTTGGTCTAATTTAAAAAGTCAGTTCTGTAGAAAAATAGCAGGGTGCCAAGTAAATGGGATCTGTGACACTATGCAAAAATAAAAATTGGGAAAGTGATATGGGAAGGTCAAAATTTAGGAAACTCATATGTAATGGGAAATTCCAAACATATGACTTTCACTTCTTGTTGGAAAGCATGCAATGAGGGAGCATTTGGATTTGACTCCAAAATGGAGTTAATTCTTTAGAACTTATACTTTAATTCAGGCAACCAAATTCACATAGTTCTTTATAATTTTGAATTCAGCAGAGTATAATTTTGAAGATTATTTTTCAGTGATAGTTCTTCTTTGAAGCCTAGAAATTGTCTTCTTAACAATTGTAAGATTTTGATCGAAGATATGCAAACACAGGCCTGGCTTCAAAGCATACTTTGTGACCAAGATGGATTTCCTGGTTTACATTGCTTAATTAGTGATAATATTGATTCAAAGAAGAAAGGGTCCAAATCTCAGCAATTTCTATTATTAATAGATGCATCCCCTATATAAACAGTTAAACCAAATTGTATCTTACGAGAACCCAGGCTCAGGCTCTTCCAGATTCCATTCTTCTCATCTCACAGTCATCACCATGTTTTTTTTTTTTTCTTGTTGTTGTTGTTGTTTTTGCCTCCCTACCTCCGATTTCTCCATTCCTCATGTTCAACATATGACTGCACTGTCTCAGCAAGCCCACAGGAATCACATAAGCACTTCTTATATTAACAAACAGTGAAGCATCTACTTTGCTGGTAGATTAGGATAAATATATTTACTGAAGCTGGCTTGTTTTAGTCAAACAACACATAATACTGTAGCTACTTTTTGTGAATGCAAACACTATTTAAGTCACACGTTACCTGAAAGCTGTACATGTAGCCAAAAAAAAAAAAAAAGAGAAAGAATATGATAAAATAGGGAAAGAAGGATTATTAGAAGAAAGGAAGGACAACAATGGGAAAACGATAGGGAAGAAAAAAAAAGACAGAAAAACACCGTGAAAGGAAAAGAAAAAAAAAAAAAGAACAAACAGAATGGGAAGCCAAAGTGAAAGATCCTGAAACTCCAAATAAAACAGACATAGTCAACCCATGCTTCCCATGGGGCTGTCCATAGTATTGGATGTGCCATACCGCACGTTTTACCGTGGATAACACAACGAATAAACAGACTCGACAAGACCGTGACCATCATAAAGATTTACACTCATAAGTGCCATTTTGGGGCAGGGTGACCAGTTGTCCTGATTTGCCTGAGACTGAGGGGGACTTCTGAGATGTGAGACTTTTTGAGGATAGGATCGTTCACGCAAATGTGGATGATTTTTCTGGGACTGGGGATTTTTCCAGGGCATGGGATTCCACCGTCCAAACCAGGAAAGTGTCAGGTAAATTGGGAAAAGTTAGTCCCCTTAGCTTTGAGTAAATAAGTAAATTTATCTCACACGCTCTCTGAGCACTGTGCAGGAAACCCTGGCTAATGCCACAGGCCAGGTGGATAACTTTTCCTCTCTGTGCAGCAGCCTGAGACTCTTTCCTGTCTCATGTGGTTCAAGTTGGGCTATTGCACCTATTACCTTCTCCAAGGTGAGCAAGCCACTCAGTCTGGGCTGGGCATACCAGATGGCCTGACACACCTTGCAACTGTGATTAGTTGATGAGGGAGTATGTAACTCAAGAAGATGGGAAAGAGAAGCACCTTTTGTTTCTGGTGAGGACTGATCATCTCCCTCATCGTATATGACAGAGTGAAAAGACAGAGAAGGAAGGAGGAGAAAGAAAGAGATGATATCCAGAGCCTCATTTGAGCCCCTGGATCCCACTGCACATGAAGCTAATACTACTGCACAGCCACCTGAGCTACATTAAAGCACTCCCTTTATTTCCCTTAAATTCTTTTATTGGTACATTTTAGGTATACAATACATTTACATTTATCATTGGGTGCTTCTACCTGCACATGATGTATCTTGGTTCTTATTTTTTCCCCTTACCTGTGTGCCCTTCACCCCCTCCACCCTTCCCTATTTACGTAGACTTCGTTTCCATTTTTTTCTCATAATTTTTCCTTTCCCTTCTTTCCTTTCCCCTTCCCCTCCCACTACCCCTACTTCTTTAGACCTTTTCTTCCTATTTCAAATTATCAATTATTCATTTTAATCATTTTAACCCTTATTTACACTTTCAGTTTCTCACACTAGAGAAACTATTCGGTATTTACACATGTGTGTCCTATTTATTTCACTTAAGAGGATGGCCGCAATATGCATCCATTTAGCTATAAATGACTCTAGTTTCTCATTCTTTATGGCTGAGTAGTACTCCATTTTATAAAAAAACCACATCTTTATCCAGTTTCCAGTTGATGGGCACTTGGGCTGTTTCCAAGCTTTACCTATTACAAACTGTGCTGCTATAAACATGGGTGCCCATATATCACTGTGGTATGACTCTTTTAATTCTTTGGGGAAGATACCCAGCAGGGGAATAGCTGGGCCAAATGGAACCTCTGGTCCTAGTTCTTTGAGGTATCTCCATACTGATTTCCACAGTGGTTGCACCAGTCTGCACTCCTACCAACAGTGGAGAAGGGTTCCTTTCTCTCCACACCCCCGTCAGCATTTGCTATTGGTTGATTTCTTGATAGCAGCCATTCTTTGTGGGGTGAGGTGGAATCTCAGTGTTGTTTTCATCTGCATCTCTTGAATGACCAGTGATGTTGAACATTTTTTTCATATATTTATTTGCTGCTTTTACTTCTTTGTCTGAGAAATGTCTGTTCATTCCAGATGCCCATTTTTAAATTGGGTCTTTGAATTTGGGGGCTCTGATTTTTTCAGTTCTTCATATATTCTAGATAGTAGTCCTTTAAGGTATAGCTGCTAAAATTTTTTTCCCACATTGTAGGTTGTCTCTTAGCTCTGTTGGTGGTTTCTCTTGGAGTTCAGAAGCTTCTTAATAAGATGAGATCCCAGTTGTTGATTCTTTGTGGTAGTTTCCATGCTACTGAGGTTTTGTTCATAGAGTCTTTTCTTGTGCCAATGTCTTTAAGAATTCTACATAACTTATCTTCCAACAAGTTTAGTGTTTCTGTTTTAATATTTACATCTTTAATCCACATTGATCTTACTTTAGTGTATGGTGATAGGTATGGGTCTAGTTTTAATCTTTGGCAGGTTGAAATCCAGTTTTTCCAACACCATTTATTAAAGAGGCTATCTTTCCTCCAATGAGGGTGGTTGGCTCCTTTGTCAAAGATGAGGTGGCTGAGTATGTCTGGAGTTATTTCTAAAACACTCCCTTTTTTCTTAAGGTGCTTTGAGTTGGGTGCCTGTCACAAGAGACCAAGAGTTGTGACTAATAGACATGCACAGCTCTTTAGTTCCTGACTCAGTCTTGTCAGACAATACTGGCAATGACATACTGCATATGAAATAAGGCAATACAGGCATATGAAATTCTCAGTAGTTAGCATCCATTGACTGCAAACCAAGAAATCTCCTTTGGTTCAATTTAAGTGTCATAGGACCAAGGATGCACATGTATTAGATGGCAGACCTGGAAATCAAATCCAGATCTGTCTAATTCTAAGGCACACAGTATATTTCTCTAATTTATACTATCTGAAAAAAGGAATCTGTTAAGTGATATCCCAGCTAAAGTTAGTTTTTGACTCATACTCTATGTATGAACTTATGGTGCCAAACACCTGCTTCTTTGCTTCCAAAATTCCTGATTCATCAAATGCTTCACCAAGAGAGGGCAGACATGAGTATATGAAGCTAGATGGAAAATAATATCTGCTGTGGTGTGAATATATATTTTTGCAGAGATGAAATTCCAGGTGATGATATGTCAGATTTTCAAGTTCACTCCAGCTTAAATTTTCACTGACAATTAAGAGGTGCTATTCCTGCCTCACAAAGGGGAGATTCTTTACCCGTTCTACTCTTGGTACAAAGAGACTGTTTCCCATAGCTCAAGCCTAGCACATCTAAACGCAGCTGTGTCAGTGAGATAAGTGTTCCGGGTATTTACTTTTATCATCATCATCCCATATGCTTGGCTACTGATACAACAGAAGGATGCTTGTCCAAGAAATATTTCTTTTCCATGGTGGTGTTCTATAGATGCTATAAAAACCTCAGAATATGATTCTCGAACATTTATGGGTTGCTTATTTCTTTAGTGCTTTTATAATATGTGAGGTTATTACAATTCAGGTTTGTTGGTGTATTTTAACTAATGCTAGAGGAACAATGTGTCTTGTTCCAGTATGGATAATACTTTATAGTAAATGCCTTTGGCACAATTTACTGTATGTCTCTGTTCATGAATTTCCTTCCCTATCTACATGACGGCAGGCTCTTGTCATCAGCCATCGGGGCTATAATGTTGCAGCATACTAACCAACTCTGAAATTTCAGCAGCTCATAGCAGCCAACATTTATTTGCTTTTTTTTCACTCATTGAATATATGCAACGTGCCCAAGGTTGCACAGCTGGTAAATGATGAAGCTGAGATTCACTGATTCAACAGATATCATTAAGCTCCTACAATGAGGAGACTAATCAACCTCTAAACCAAAGACTATATCTTAGCTGACAGCATTAAAAGTGAATACAATATCATGACAGTCCCAGAGAGTCAACCAAAAAGACAGAATGTGGGAAGCGGGTAAGATCTAACACGCGCTCATAAGTGAGGGGTTGGAGGACTGGATAATACCAGCTAGAACAGAAGCCATATGGAATCACAGCAAGGTCAGTTAGATAATGGAGATATGAAAACATTGCAAGTGGAAATCAGTTTTGGTCTCTAATTTCACTTGAGGAAGGAGAAAGAAAGGGAAATTTTTGAAGCCATTTTCTCATGTCTACTCTGTGCCAGGCTTTTCTTATGAGAAAAATCCACATAGCAAATATCTAAGATAGTGCTATCACTTTTTAAATGTCTAATGCAAATACAGTATCATTTATTTCTTAGTGTTGTTTTAGCTTGTGTCTAATACATCATTCAGTCAATATGTTTTCATGGTAGATTCTCTTAGTTGCTGCTTGATGTCCTTTCCCCATTCTTTCTTAGTAACAGAGAACTTGTTTGTTTGGGAAGTAATGTGACCAGATAAATACACACCTTGCAGACTCCTTATGGCCAGCAAAAGCCATTTGATTCACTAGGTCAGGAAAATGGTAAGTGAGAAGAAATTGACAGAAGAAGTTGCTGGAAAAGAAGAAAGACTCAGTTGGTGTGACCTGCTCATATTTTGTTCTTTGTAGTTGTGCCATTGACCCGGAATACACTCGTGACACTGAGGTAGAATAAATGTCTTCTGGTTGTGACAGAGAGAGCTGCATGCCCAGATGGAGAAGCAGAAAAGTAGAAGGAACCAGGCTTTGCTGAGAGTGTGAAGCTGCTACGGACTGAGTGTTTTTGTTCTGCCTCCCCCAAGTCCCTATGTTGGGATCCTCATCTGCAATATGATAGTAATTAGAAGTGGGTATTTGGGGGAGGTAATTAGGCCATGGGAGGAGAGCCCTCATGGATGGAATTAGTGCCCTTATAAGAAGAGACATGAGAGAGGTGATCTCCCTCTGCCATGTAAGGATAATGCCAGAGGTGGCCATCTGCAAGTAAGTTGGCATCGGCAGACACGAGCTCTGATGGTGCCTAGATCTCAGACATCCCAGTTGCCCAAACTGAAAAATAAATGTGTAAGTCACCTAGGCGATGGTACCTTGTTACAATACTCAAACTAAGTCAAAACCATTGCACTGACCTCTGAGTGCATTATCTCCAAACATTTCTTTTTAGGTAAGGAAAACAAGATCCTATTTGGGCAGACTGCTGAAGTTGGTTTCTGTTGCTTGAGGTTGAACTGACACAGATTTCCTTTGGATTTCCATCCTAGACTCATTATGAAATACTTTCAGATTTGTGTATAGTATTTCATTGTTTCCAAAGTTTGGCTTCTTCTTGAGCAACTTTTTTGGAATCGTTCATTTTTCTTTTTAGATGAGGCATCATTTGGCTACAGTATAACAAAATTCTGCTCCAATAAAATGCCAACGAATCTTTTTTTTCAAACCAACCATCCAGTACTTAATCGTAGCTTACGGAAATAGCTCCACCTGACTGACAGACTGCTAATTGTGAGGTTGCCAACCGTGGCAACATGAGACAAAACAAAAATCAAAGCTCAAAATAAAGAGCATCCAAAGGAAGAGCGTGTTTACATTTTTTAATCTTGTAACTTTAGCAGTGAAGTTTAGTAGAAAAATAATGCAAAATTCCAAGGCAAAGAATTCAGGTTCAAATTTGTACTGAGCCGGGAGGGGAGAGGGAAGTTAAAAAAAAAAAAAAGACAAGCTAGGTACACGTACCAACTCCCCATGATGAATGTAATTGTTATACACTGAAAACATGTGCCAACAACAATTAAAGTGAGGAATGTTAAAAAAAATTTTGCACTGAACCACTTACCAACTAAGTGGTTTGAGGCAAGTTTTTTCATCTTTCTAGATATTGGCTTTCCACAATGCAAAAGGCTGTTGATAATAATGATGGTTATGGTAATAGTAATAATAATAATACCTGCTTACAGAGCTGGTGGAAAGACCAAGTGAAGTGACATGTGTGAAAGTGCTCTGTAAACAATAAAATATGACACAATCTTTTGTTTCTATTGAGAAGTGAAGAGATATGCCATGTATGAACTGGCACCAAGCTTGTCTGGTTGCCATCTGGTTCGAGGCATGATCTAGAGGTGTGAAACTGACATGCTGAAGGATATGTGGGATGTAAATGCTCTGTTGAAGGTTAGTAATGAAGCTCTTTCATGGTTATAGTTTTTTTTTGCAAACATAAATGCCCATCATTAATGGGAACATGAAGGTAAAAAGAGGAAAAAGCTATCTTTTTTTGATCACTATTATGAGCATTCTGGCATTTTACAGATTTGATCTTCCTTAACTAATTGGAGACATGTAGGCATGTCCAGGTGTTCTCTAAGGACAGGACATCCAGGTTGTCATTGGAGTTACACTGTCTGCAGAGTTGGTGGGATGGCATGGCTCAGGCACAATGACGAGGAAAGATGACTCAGGCTGGGGAAGTCAGGGTGGGGGCCAGGCTTAGGAAGGGGTCTGTGGTCTGAAATTAGCTGGTTACTCCTTCACAAAAGGAGAAGGCCCTTCATACTCAAAGGTTGAGGAGACTGAAGTCTGTTTAACCAGAGGGAAAGAAGGAAAGGAACTTTCCCACCCACAGAGGACTTCCTGTGCCACCAACTGCTTAGGTAATGAGCGCAGATATTTTGCTATGCAGACGGCACCGTGAGAAACACTTTAAATTATTAACTCATTGATCTCCATGACAACCCTATGAAATGTAGGTACCATGCTTAATCCTATTTCACAGAGAAAAAAACTGAGGAATAGAAAGGCTAAGTGACCTCCCCAAAGCTATCCAGTTGGACTGAGACCCAGAAAGCCTGGTTTCTGGGCCCTGCGCTCGACCATGATCCCATCACCTTTTCCGGGAGGAGCAAATCCTTTCTGGGAGGAACAAATCCGAGCATTTGCCCAACAGCTCGGTTGTGAATCTTGGGAACTCCGCTTCCTAAGAAACCCAAGAGGTGTTATTTTCTTGGGTAAAGGCTGGCGAGCTGCTGAAGATCCTTTCAGCCTTACCTAAATGTGACCATAGACATTATATACGACAATGTCTCCTCTTAGTCAAATGTTAAACTAAAAGGGATTTGGGAGGACATCTGGAATTTATTTATACCATTTGGGTTTTGAAATTCAATATTAAATTCCTATATAAAAGAGGCAAAGAAATCAGAGTAGACCACATTCACAAAAATCTGAGTACACAGGAATATGTTTGCAAACCGGGCTTTAATGTCTGGTCAAAATATTGCTCTGAGTAGTCTGGGTCTCTCTTCTCCAAGGGGAAAAACACATACTTGACATCATTTTGACCCTTAGTATACATGGCAATGGAAGGGAACTCATTTCAGGTTGTCTTATAAAGGGCATATGCAATTAATGTGCCTAACTGAGATTATGGCACAAAGATATTTAAAAAAGTATCATCTTGACATTCCTAGCATTTCATTCTGATCCTGGGGAGGTGGCAAGGACTTCAGAGACAGACAGCCTCAGCCTGGTTTTGCCGTTTTACTAGTCATGTAACTTTGGGCAATCTCCATCAGCCAGGGTCTTAACCTAGAGAAAGCAGATGGTGTCAAGTGGAAAACAATAGCACAAATTTGGGGAATTTAGGGGTTCCTTGTGACTGACATAAACATGTGCTTGTGAAAATCAAGGAAAAGAAATCCAAGAAGTATGATCAAGAAAAGTCTTATGTCCTAAGCCAGGGTATTCAGCTTCTATTCTTGAAAACAACAGGGAACTAACAAAAAGTTGTTTCAATTTCAGTCTGTTATAAGGCTAAACAGAATTGCATTTCCTTACTATAAATGGAGTAGCCTATTGTAGAAAACAAGAGATAAAGAGGAGAAATACTTTAAATGGAATCAACTGTTAGATAGCTACTGTTAGCATCTGGGAAATGATTTTCTCTATATGTCATAGATGAATATTTTAATAAAAATATAATCAAGTGGTACTAATCTCTTATACTCCTGTCTACTATCACTAAAAGATTACCTATGTAAGTCAGTCTTGATTTCCTTACATTGCCATTTTTAATGGCTACACAGTATTTAGTGACTGTATGAATGTGACTGTATGAATAGTTTCTTTAGTGGTATTCTACTTTTTTTGTGTTTAAATTGTTTCCACATTTTAGCATACAATATCCCTGTCATGAATATCATTATAACTGTGTTTTAGCACATATCCACGATTTTTTCCCTTGGGATAAATTTTAAGACATGGAAAGAGATGATTATTGTAAACAGTTTTATATTGATTGCCAAATTATTTCCCAGAAAAATTATGTATATATATCAGCTGTCTGACCAGCAGTGTGTGGGGCTAGTTATTTTATTCTAGATCCTAAGCAAAAGGTGGCAGTTAATTTCTCGCAGATTAGATCATTTCCTAAGAAAGTGATTAAAATTAGGGACATTATGAGAAACAGTTAATGGGTGAGATGTCAAAAGTGAGAACTTGGTATCTTGGAAGAGGAAACTGGCAGTGTCTTCAAATACTTGAAAGACTGTTCTGTTGACAGGGGTGACCATGTTCTGTGTAGTTCCCAAGGACAGAACTCAAATCAATTTGTAGAAGTTCCAGAAAGTCAGAGTTCCATGGGTCAGTCTGGAGGAAATTAATGAAATAAGCCAGAAATGGAAAGACAAACACTGGATGTTCTCACTCATGTGTAGAGATTTACAAATACTGATCTCATAGAAGTATAGAATAGTAGTAGTTACCAGAGGCTCAGAAGGGAAGGGGGGAGAAGGGGATAGAAAAATGTTGGGGTACTGTATCTGGTCCCTTGGCCCCTCCACCCTGGAACTGTTCCCCGCCTCTGCTTACTGGTCACAATGAAATAAACAGCTTTGCTTGGTCATGCTCTTCCACCATGGTGTTCTTGCCTTGGAGCCAACCATGAACTGAATCCTCTTAAACCATAATCCAGTTAAACCTTCACTCTTAGGTTTTGGATCTTGGGTATTGTTTCTCAGCAATGGGAAAGCTGAATAGCGCACTAACATTTCCTTAGACCACGTTGGTGTTTTCCCCCTCAGTAGGTTTAGTGCAAGTTTGCAGATGTGGTATCACATCCTCTTGGAGGTATTTGGGATTGGCAACTTTAGTTGGGAAGGAGAGGCCTGGGATGCCAAGTGTTCTACAATACCTTACAGTTCTGCATATGGTAGAATTGTGTCACCCCAACTGTTGGTAGTTGTATCAACTTTCATCCGTCTCTACCTTTCAGTTTCTCAGAGATGCTTCCCACCTCCAGTCTTTTTTTAGGGCCACCATTACATTGTATGGAACCAATACAAAATGAAAATTTGGAACCCCTTGTTTGAAAAGCTGGAGAAAACCCTTTTCTTCTCTGGTCTGACTCTCTCAAATTGTCCTAGTGTTTTCTAATTGCTCTTTCACACATCTTCCTCTGGTCTGGGGATTCTGGGTGGGGCTGAGGAGTTGGTGCCATATTTGTTTGGACCACCTGAGCTCTGGTTTCTCAGGTCTTCACCTAACCCACTGGAATCATTTGCATCCATCGCCTGTCTCTGTTGTCATTGATTTATGAGCTTGCTCACCATGGTGTCTACTTCTTGCTTTGAGGAAGATGCTGTCATGTGCACTATTCCATCTGACCATTACGTTTTGGTACCGGGCATTGAACTCGGGTCCTTGCGCTTATGCAGCAGGCGCCAGAACCACTGAGCTACATCCCTGGCTGACCATTACATTTTTATTGCTTTTCTGAAGATGAGTAAACTTGTCTAAGGTCACATGGCTGGGAAGTGAACTAAGGTTCAATTCAATCTCCCCAACACATTCTTATTGAAGTTTTACAACCCGTGAGCCGCACAAACTCATTTCTTCTAACAAGTCCTGGCTAAGATAGTCCCAATGCATTGATCTCTACAGATTGTTTTGATAACAA
This sequence comes from Heterocephalus glaber, assembly GCF_053883595.1. Classification (NCBI taxonomy): domain Eukaryota; kingdom Metazoa; phylum Chordata; class Mammalia; order Rodentia; family Bathyergidae; genus Heterocephalus; species Heterocephalus glaber. The sequence goes on along the minus strand of NW_028258325.1, from coordinate 10,196,842 downwards.
TTAGAATCCGGTGGTGCCTCATGTGCACATTTGAGGAGGGATAGGGTAAGGCAGCATGTCTCCAAAAAATCATTCTTTAATTATTACCAACATTCAAAAACGCACTCCTCATACTGTTCTTTCTGCTTGGGAACTCATAATTTAAATTTATGTCCTACAATGGGAAAAAATATCATCCTTCTCCCTGTTTTTCCTCTCCTCACTGCCTCTTTGCTTCCTCAGGTCAGCATGTATGTAGTGTGAGGAATATTTTATCTCATATTCTTCCCTGGAAGATTTCCTGGAATCCACTCAGTGTCCCGAAGACATTTCTAAATCAAAGACCATGGGGACTCAGACTCTGGAGCATGAATTGCATCGGGCAGAGAGCACAGACAGCCTAAGATGTTGCTTCACCTGCATGGCTTTCCTGCACCTAGGACAGAGCATAGCACAGCTCAGTGACATACAGAGACTCACTCCAGCCTTGGCCTTCAGAGCGCCTTGAAATTCTGAGACGACCCCCCCCCCCGACTTTCCATTTCTGGTCCTTCTTCCCCAACCCTAACAGTTTAATTTTCCTAAATTTTGTTCCCTGCACGTCTCCCCCTCCCTCTGAAGCCTTTGGTGCCTTCCTGTTCCTGCTGATCAGATCAGAATTATCTCTCCTCTATTTGCAACACCTCACAGTTTGTTCCCTTACCTTATTTTTATCTTACTGCTTTCCTTCAAGAACATTCTTCTCTGACCAGACAGGGCTACGAAGAACTCCATGTACAAGTCCTTCCTTCCCTGTCTCTGACTATGTGGGACCACTCATTCCTTCAGGACCCTGTCCACCCTTCTCTCTGGTGCGGTCTGAGATCTCTGAGCCTCACTGGCCTAGTTGGTAAGTGGGTTTTGATGAGGATTAAGTGTACACAACAGCTTTCCACAAAACCTCCTTTCATAATCAGCTGAGGAGGAGAGCATAGTGCCACTTATTGGATCTGTGGGTACTGTGGAGTGCCCTGTCTGCAGCTTTAGATTCACATAAAACATTCACTTAAATTGCCAAGCAATAGGAAGGATCCAGATCTATTGATTCATCATGGTAATTGCCAAGGGTTAGAATGGACCAGGATCTATTGATTCATTGTGCCATATTATTCTTTTTTGTTACTTCCTAAGATTCTTTCATTCACTGACTCAAACAGATTTGGGACAAATAATTTTTCCTCATTCTCCAACTGCAATCCCACCCTGTACACTGGCCAGGGAGTCTAGTTATTTCTTTCGTTTTCCTCAGCTTCTTTTTATTTTTTGGTGTAAAGGGAATATGCCAATGGTTGAAGGGTGCCACATGAGATCATGTTTGCTCAGCACCTAGTTAGGTTTGAGACACACAACAGGCCTTCAGCAAATGCATACTTTTCCTTTCTTCTGTGACTTTTGTAATCACTAAGGATAATATGGATAACAATCTTGGCCAAATCACCACAAACTCCTTTGGCCTATTTAGTTTGAGATACAAACTCTATTTGAGGCTGGAGTATCACATGGTTTTCTCAAATTTTTGTTAGATAACTTTTAAAGAAAATCTGAAAATATGATCTGAAAAAGAAATGTTTAGCCAATTCTCCCTTTTATGGCATTTGGGCAACTTTTCTGTCCAAACTAAACAGTCTTTCTTATGGTGTTACCTAACTTCATTCTCAAAGAATCTAAATTTGTCCTGGAATGAACTTGTAAGCCAATTTCTTTTAAAATAAAATATACTAAATTATTTTTAAAAAATACAACATGAAATGACTCTGGCTCTTCCAAATGGGCAGTACATCAGCAATTTCCAGGATTTGAGGCTTTTTTTTTTTTTTTTTTTTTTTTACTGAAAAGGAAATGATATTTTGCTCATTCCCCCATCTCATTGCAGAGGATAAGTAACCTTAAAATCTACAGTCTGCAGACCAAATGGAAATCATCTCATTGACACAAATTATGAAGCTATGTATGGCTAATATTATTTTAAAAATTAGATTTCATTCTCTTCTAAGTGAATATACCAGAAATCAAAGCAGCCCTCTGGATCATGGACACCTGGATATGTTAGGAGGAAAATATTGCATGCAAATGGACAGTAATCTGTTTTCAGGGTAATCAAGGGATGTGATGATTGAATTTGTGCAAGAGAAGATGGCCAAATGGGCTGGCAATTGTAGGATGATTTGGTAGGCAGAAGTGAGCAAGGACCACATGTCCACAGAAGGAGGAAGGAGTGGGCAGATGGTGGAGCCCAGTGGCACTGAGATTGGCCACGCTGATCCAAACCCCAACTGCCCTTAGCTCAAGATGCTTGCAGCCCCGATTAGAGTCAGTTAAGGGCAATCCCAATCCTGGCTGGTCCCTTGCTACCTTCCTGGGTATCTGTATTAATGAGGGCAAAGATCTGATGCTCACCCACCTCTGTTTGGAATGATTTGTGCCTTGCTAAGCCATCTGCAACCCAAAGCTGTAGCTGCAATCTGGGACACATTTCCACTTTCATTCATTTTTTCATTAATTTGTGCACAGGCCACGGTGTTGGGCATATCTTTCAAGGCATAGATTTTTGTCAGTTTGCAGTTTTTGAAGGGTAAGGAAACTTGCAGCTCTCCAAGGAATGCCTTTGTGCTTTACACCCAGAGTGGCAGAGTAAAAAGACTGTGGATGATGGGGTCGGTTTATATGGGCCCAGCTTTAAGTCCTAGTTATGCCGCTTGTTGACTTTAGGCAAACTACTGACCCTCTCTGAATCTCATTGGCCCTTTGCAAACAAATTTCCTTGTTTGTAAAATAGGAGGCAGCCATTTTGCAGGATTTTTGTATGGATGAGGAGAGGTGATCATGTAACACGTTTGACATAACAGGAGATTTGAAAAATGACAATTAAAATGAAATACACGGTAAGTTGTAAAGCATGGGAGAAATTTGGTCAAGATCCTCTGGTGAATCTACTGGATGGAGGCAAAGACTTTTTTCACCATTTTCCAAAACTTAAATCACAAATATACTAGCATATTGGCTCAAAAATGTTTCAGTCTCCCATATTCTAAAAATAAATTATATTCTAACAGCAAGTTAGGTTGCTTTTGCTAACTCCTCAAGCTGTCTTCCCCTCTCCTTCCTTCTGGAAGCCAGCATGTTTGTTGAAGGATTAAGCCACTTGCTGTCTATCTTCCTAGCTACTCTGTCCTTTCTTTCATGGTCTGACTTCTATTTCTTCAAATCTGCAAAGCCTCTGTAGATTCTAGAAAGCTATCAGTGTCTTCACACCATGTGTGCAGCCTTGGAAACTCTGCAGAGTTCACATCATTTTCCATCACTTCCACTGAAACAATGGTTCTCAGCTTTGCCTGCACATTAGAATCACCCAGAGAGCTTTGAAAAATTACAGATGCCTGAGTCCCACCCTGGAGAGTCTGATGTAATGATTTTGGGTGCAACCTGGGCTTTGGGACTTTTCCAAACTTCCTTGTTCTTTATTAGAATGTACCAAGGTTTAGAATTAGAGCTGCAACTGCTGCCTTCCTTTATTTATTTGTTGTCATGCTCTGTCTCTCTCACTTGCTCAGCACTTCTGAATCTCTCCCAGGATCTCACTCAATTCCTGTTTGCATTGTTGTTTTGTGCAGTAAAGGATGAAAATTTTACAATTGAGGCAATTCATTGCCAGAGTTGTTACTATGGTGTGGTTAAAATAAATCCGCAATTTTTGTTAAGTTAGGTAATGTATTGAATACATTCTCACATTGGATGGCTTATGTGGGAGGGAAAAGAGGAAGGAAAGAGGGGAAGAAGAAGGGATGACAAAAAAGGAAAGGAGGAAAGAAGGGAGGAAGAGAGAAAAGAAAACCCATATCATGTATTACTGATTTAATACTCTGCATATCTAATGGCTTTTCTCCTACTCCATTCCCATAGAAGAAACAGGAGTTTTAATATTAGCTGTGATGTGTTAAATAGCATATTATTTCATTTAATCTTCACCATAACTCTAATGAAATGAATACTATCATCCTCATTTTTCACAAGGAGATAGAGGCAAAGAGTTAATTGACTAGGAAATGACAGAGCTGGGGCTTCCCCCTAGGTCTAGTCTAGCTTTATAACTAGCCTATACTTTGCTGCTGTTAGCGATTAAAATACTAAGTACTGAACACTAAATCTTCAAAAATCACTTCCCAAGTCCTACTGGAGGGAAATATTCAAAGCCTGAAATCAGTTTTAGAGGGAAAGCCATGGAAGAAAATGAGAATCTTTAGGGGGGAATGGAAAGGAATTCAGAATAACTTTTAATCCCTTCCTTTATCTGTTAACTTGCTTCCATAAACCACCCAGCTGCGGTTCAAACCTATATTCAGAAAGATTTCTGATTAACCAAGAATTATAGATTTTCTTTAGCAATATCATAGCAACAGCTTCAACTATAAATTGCTTTTATTATATGACTTGTGTTCTTTGCTACACAAAACAATGTTCTAAATAGGATTTGAGTGAGGTTTTAAAACAGTACAGCACTGGATGTTCAGCACTGAATATTGATGGATTGCTGATAATAAAGCTGAGATGTGGGGGAAAACACCTGTTCCTAGGCAGAACCTAGGTCAGGGAAAAATAAAAGGAACCCATTTCCCCTTCCTTGGCCTCCACCTGGAGCACACCAGAGGACACATGGGTCACTGCACTCCTGAGAGGGCTTGGGTTTGGCTGCCAGGAAGTGAAATTTCACGCTCAATCACAGTAACCAGATTGGTCCTTGTGGTTCACATATTTTCTTCTTTCTCCTCTTCATGGCTTGGAATTTTTGTTTCCAGTCAAACTGCTTTACTTTGCAATTTTCATTCCATTCCCCTCAAATCAAGTGTAGACAGGACCACCTGATATTTATGGATTTTCTACTACTCACTAGACACTTGTGTTTCCTAAGGGCTATAAGCTGCAGGAAATGAAGCAGAAATACCAACCAAGGAAAAGAATTTAGACTTGAGAGGGAGGTGTGGAGAAGAGAGTATGAAAAACATGAAGAGAGAGGAAAGGATTTTTGAAGAAAATGAAAATTGGAAGGAGAGAGAAGAGTAGAAAAAATAGGAGGAGAGAATTCAGAGAAGGACATGTGAAGAGGAAATGAGAATGGAGGTGATGGAGAATGACACTGAGGGCAAAAGAGACAGATGGAAAGAGAGTGTTGGCTGTTTGAAGTGGGCTGGGTGAGAAGAAGACCCAGTTAAGGTAGGAAAAGAGGAAATTGCAGGGCAGGCCAGTGCTCTATAGGAGGAGGAGAAGCCTATGGAGATTAATGTTGTCAGCTCTGTTGGCTGGCAGCTTACATATTCATTCATGCATGCGTTCCTTCCAATAGATGGTGAGGCTGTAAAACAGGGATGGACAGAGCATCACCTGTAAAAGCGTGCTGGGAGGACCAGAGGAGGCCTGATCTACAGCTGCAGCTCCTGCAGAGTGAGCTCTTTGGCGCCTGGTAAGGTAATTTGCATGCCTGTGTGTGGCTGGTCAGGTCATGTTTACGAGCAGAGTTTCTTGAAATTTCTTCAAAAGTAAGAAGACAGGAACTCTATATACCTAGATTATAGTCAAAATTTATGAGAGTGCCATTTTTGTAGCAAGTGTTTTGAAAACAGCAAGTGTTTTGAAATGGGTGGATTTCACATGAAAACATCCATATATACAGGTTTTGTTGAAAAATCTGGAGATCTGACACTGTCTGGCTACCTTTTCTGTGGATACCCTCCACTAGGGCAGTCACTAGCACACTTCAACCCTAACCCTCTGGGATCTCCTTGTTAATTCAGTCCCTTCCGTTTTCTTCTTGGTCCTACAGATTTAGAATTGTGGCCCTTAGTGTGTTGCCCAGAGTCTTGCTAATATCTTACTAATAATGCATCCTGAAAAACGGGTGTATTTTGGTTTATGGACAAAAGCATTAGGGCAGCAATGCTAAGTTATGTGAGCCAACAGCAGGCGTGAACCACCCCAAACATGGAGAGCCTTAGATACAGAAATCCCCCTTATTTATGGGGGATACAGTCCAAGATCTCCTGTGGATGCTTGAAACCTCAGCAGTTTTGACCTTCACACACACACATACACACACACAGGCACACGCGCATATATAATGCTTTGCCTATACATACACACCTATGATAAAGTTTAATTTTCAAATTAAATACAGTAAGAGATTAAAAACACTAAAGAAAAGGTCTAAATGGGTAGAGGAATTGGGAGGGGTAGGGGAAAGGAAAGAAGGGAAAGGAAAAAATATGAGAAAAAGAAAGAATGGAAACAAAGTCTTTGTAAATAGGGAAGGGTGGAGGGGGTGAAGGGAGGGCAGGGGAATGGGGGAAAAATAAGAACCAAGATGCATTATGTAAAGGTACAAGATCCCAATGATGAATGTCAACATCTTGTATACCTAAAATGGGCCAATGAACTTAATGGACGGAAAAACAGAAATTCAAATTATCAAATAAAAAAAGTCATAAAAAACAAAACAAAACAGTAATAATTAAATGGGACAATTGTAACAGTATATTGTATAAAAGTTTGCACTTTGGGGTCACTGCTAAGTAAACTCAAAGTTATTCCAACACATGTACTGAGACTGCATTGGTCTGATAACTAAAAGGACCATAGAGAGACTAACAGGCAGGCAGCACATACGGAAGAGGGCAGGGGTTGTCAAAGGAAGGATTCACAGCCCAGGTCAGAGCAGGGCAGTGTAGGATTTCATCATGCTACTCAGGATGGTGCACAATTCAAACCTGATGAATTTCTTATTTCTAGAATTTCCTACTTAATATTTTTGGAACACAGTGGACCAATGAATGTGGTCACTGCAGTGAAATGTGGAAAGCAGAACTATGCACAAGGGGGACACCACCAGAATCAACGCAAGCCAGAGAGAGCCAGTCTGGATCTTGCTGGTTACTGCTTCTACTGCATCATGGGAATACTTCGATCTTGGCTGAAGCTCTATTTCTTGCCAGTCCATTCACGGAGTCCCTAATGTGTTTGCACTCCCTTTGCTTGTGCTTTTGCTTTTTTGTTTTTGGTACCGGGGCTCAAACTCAGGACCTTGAGCTTGCAAGGCAGGCGCTGGAACCACTGAGCTAAATCCCTGGCCCATTGCGCTTCTGTTTTTGGTCCCCAACTAGGTGTCAGTTTATCCAAGGAGAAATCTTCCATAACAAAGAGATCACAGGAAGCCAGCCAAAAGGATTAGGCTCCCAACAGTAACCAGCATTTGCATTTCATCTTCTGACCTTCAAATTTTTCTCACATAGCATCTCACTTAATGCTTCCAGTGAGTCTCATTTGAGTGATGAACAGAGGCCCAGTGAATTTAAATGATTTACCATCATCACATAGCCAGGAAGGGTTAGGGCTGAAATCAGTAATCAAATAATAATTACAGATGCTTTATTTTTTCAGTTAACAGAGATGAATACTAGCACCATAGCACCAGTGCAGAAAGCTTTGCTGTAACTAAATTCGTGAAATAATCTGGATGGTTTAGTCAATGTTTTTATAAGATGGCCTAACTGGCAAAACTCATGCAAATTCAGCATTAAGAACTAGGATATTTAAGTCAGAAGGAATAATATTTCTCCTGCACTCTGGGCTGTCAGACAATATCGAGCTGTAGCTAGGACAGCCTTGGGAAACACCTGATTTTCCATTCGATGTGATGGAGTGATCTCTGTGCTTCCTCCTCGCTGACTCGGGATGGGGCTCAGATCCTTTCTCCATAGTGTTTAGGTTGCCTCTCTCCATGTCCATCTCCATTCAGGAACCGCAATGGAGCTGGCATGGAGGTGAAAGGCATCTGGAATTTGGTGAACAGCTTTACATGTCTGTTTCAAGATAGGCCCACACCTCCTGGATGAGACACAGCATGTCTGGGAAAGTCCTCCCTAAGGAGGGTGGTGAAGGCAGGTGAGGACAGTCTGTGTGTATTTAAAATGCCAGGGGACTTTCCCTTCTACATCAGAACAAATACCAACTGTAAGATATTAAAAAGGACCAGATTCTGGCACAATAAAGACCTTCCTGGAACCAGCGGTATTTTCATGGAAGGAATAGCCTTATTAAGTGTGTTTTGCTCCTGCTGGCATTGGAGCTGAAGGTGCAGTCTATAACTTGAATAAATTCTAATGCCTAACTGGGGTAATAGATAAAAAGAGTAAAAGTTTAAATTAAATGTGTAGTTAAGATAAACTCTAATGGGTGCACAGTCTGATTGAAAAGTATGTTTAAATTTGGTGAGTGTTTAAAATTTTTTAAAACTTTACTTGCAGTAAAAGACACATTGCCATTAGTCCCCCCAAAATGTTCCCCCTCACTTCGAACACACTTATCCCATCATCCTTCCACTTTCTGCAGCAGCTCTGGCGTCCTCTTTTGTGAGTGTCTTCAGTTGCACTGTCATGGCTGCCTGGGTGTCCTGAATTGATATAGAACATTTCACTTTCATAGTTATTCTGACTTTGGGGAAGAGCCAGAAATCACATGGTGCCAGGTCTGGTAAGTGGATGAAGACACAATGCCATCTTTTACGGGCCTGCCTTTCTGCTGGATAGCACTCACTCCATAGCAGCTTTCACTGTAATTTTGGTCACATTTTGTAAAGACACTCATGAAATAAGACTTCCAGAAGTGCTTCAAACAGTAGCAAGAAATGAAGGGATATGTGAGTTTAAAGTGAGGAGGAATATTCTGAGGGGAGTTAATGACAATGTGTCTTTTACTGCAATAAATAGTTTTTAGTAATCTAAACATTCAGTGCATATTTTGATCAGACCCCATATTTGGATACCACTGCATTTCAGACACAGGGGTGAGCTCTGGGCAAGCAGCACATTTTTGTTACATGTAAAAGGCTGCCATATAAACTGTCTTCAAGAAGTGAGTTTTTCTTTACATCTTTAGATTATATTAGAATTATATAAAGTTGCTTTTTTTTTTTTTTGGTACTGGGGATTGAACTCAGGACCTTGCACTTGGAAGGCAGGTGGCAGAACCACTGAGCTAAATCCCTGGCCCACAGTTGCATTTTCCATAGGAAATGAAATGGTTTAGGGCCACCAATTTTATAGGGTTTAACATAATCTCTAGAAGGCAAAGGAAAGAACTCAGATTCTTTAGACCTACCTTAGATAGTGGTGAGGAGCTCATTGTGCATAGGGATGGGCAGAGGCAGAGGTGGGGTGAGAGTGCCAGAGAAGGGTCAGGAGATAGACTTTCAAAGCCCCCGTCTCGTCTGCTTTGTGTTGCTGTCATAGAAGGCTTGAGGCTGGGTAACTAATAAAGGACAGAGGCTTCTTTCTTCCAGTTCGGGAGGCTGGAAGTCTCAGGTTAAAGGCCTGCTTCTTGCAGGGCTCTTTGTGCTCTGCATCTCTTTTTCAGAAGGCAAAAAGGCGAGACAGAACTTGTAGCCAGAAGGCCATTGATAACAGGCATTAATCAACTCACGAGGGTTCGCCCTCCCATGGCCATTTCTCAAAAGTGTTGCATTCGGTGTTAAGTGTTCAACATGTGCTTTTTCGGGGCACATTTAAATCATAGCATCCTCTTCCCTAGAGTATACCAAAGAGCACAATCTTTATTGTGAAGGAAAAGAGGAAACGCTAATGAGTCCGGAAGCAGACAGACATGCCTCTGATGAAACAGATCAATGATTCTGATATATTCAAAGAACCTCTTAACTAAGATTCCATTGATGTCAAATTAGATTTTAGAATGAAATGGGTTAAAAATGATGGCATAAATGTCTTTTCTAAAGAAAATGATGTTGCAAAAGAGACAGACAAAAAAATCCCTAAGCAATTTAAGAGAATAAGCTGTTGGGGATGTTAGCCATTATTAGCAAAGCCACCTGTGTTTCAGTGACAGCTCTCGAATACTGCCAGAGTCATCTGTTAAGATGAGTTCTCAGGGAACTACGTTAGCTCTGGCTTTATATTATTGCAGCATGTGAAGGTTCAGAACTGCAAATACTTAATGCTGTTCTATAATAGCCTTTCATTAGTTGGGATGAACTTTCTTTTCTTGACATAGAGGCAGAAGACAAATAGGTACTGGAGTTTGGGATTGGGCAAAGTGCTTTAGTTTGCCGTCCTTTCTCAAACAAGATTGAATCAATCACCCTCCCCCTTGCAGATGTGTTACAAGATAGGCTTCATTATTATTTCAAGTAGGATCACATGATGTTTGTGGTAAAAAAAAACACCTCCATTTAAGAGAAAATTGAATTGGAAATGACTACTGAAGGATTCATCAGGAAGAAGCATTGCTAAACAGAAAATTAAGAATCCTTTCTGGAATTCTGTGTAGCTGTGTCGAAAACATATTAGTTTTGGAGACAGGCACAACGTAACTTTAATACCTGCTCCATCCTTACTATTTTGAAGGCCTTTAGCTTAGCTGCTCATCCTCCTGATATAAAAAATAGAAGTATGAGCCAGGTATGGCAGCACATGTGTGTATTCCCTCCCAGCACTCTGGGAGGCAGAAGCAGGAGGATCACAAGTTTGAACCCAACCTGGGCAACTTAGTGGTTTAGTGAGACTCTGTCTCAAAATGAAAAATAAAAAGGGTCAGGCATGTGGCTCAGTGTGAAGACCCTGGGTTCAATCCCTAATACTGAAAAAAACAGGGACATGGAAATAGCATGTATGTGGCACTACCACATAGTAGGCACTTAATAAATAAAGCATCCTTAATTTATAAATACCACCCAAACTGTGCACTGAATAACATCGAAGAAGTTATTTTATCATTTAGTGGAGGACAAATTTGCTTGATGATGTTTGAATACCTAGTAGGTGTGTGACAGAATCATTTCCTGAAATGTGAATTTGTGCATCATTCTCCATCTCTGACTTAGCATTTTGGGAATCTTTCCTGGCTCTTTGCATGTCCTCATTTCGAGGGGTCTTCAAAACAGGAAGCAGAAATCCAACACTTTTTCCTTTCTTTTTAGAGTCCAAGACCTAAAGTACACACCGGGGAGGGAGGAAACTAGGTGCTTCGGATGGGCAACTTTCGTGGACCTGGGAAAATGCTGCTAGTTAGGGCATCGGTGAGAAGCTGTTTTCCCTGTATGCATGGCCAGCCAGACCTTGGAGGACAGGACTGTGTGGCTCAGCTCATACACTTGGTCCCCACCCTTTCAGTGGTTCCCAGCCCCTGGGCTTTGAAAGCAGAATCCATGGTCATCAAAGGGACAGGCAATTTGTAAGAATGGGTCTGAAGAATGTGAAAGAGGACCTCACAGGAGCTTTGCCTGACCCTGCTGTGGCAGACGGGGGAGGGAGGAGCACTAATAGTTTTTGAAAGTAAAGTTCCTATTGGCATAGATTTCAAGAAGCAAATTTAAATCGATTTAAAGAAAATTAAAAAATGTGACATTTCTCGCAGACTTATGTTTGTAAATTAAGATTCAGACTCACTACAGTTTTAAAGCATTTGGGAATCTATAGATAATCAGTTTTGCTGTCTGAAAGCTTATCACCTGTTTGGGAGCTGCAGGAAGTTATAAATCATTTACGTGAATAACCATCTTTCATAACACTACAAGAGTCAGATGCTACACAGACTGCAGTAAGAGTTTCAGTCACGAGAGATAGACAGTTAAATTTTGTAAAAGGCAGATGGTCAGGAAGATGGACAAACAGTCCCCCTTAGGGATATATTAAAAGGCATCCTCCCCCAATCTTTGCATGCCAACACTATTTATTATGTAATTGTGATAGCTGTAAATTCACAAAACTTTTGTAGACCCTGGAGTTGTTTTGGAAATATGCCTGCTTGATAATGAAGGAGAAGCCTGGAACCTAGCAATCGAATGGGGGACTGTATAGTTAATAATTCCCATAAAAGTACTCTGAATGTTGTCTCCATGGAATGTGGGAGCTCTCAAACGTCAACCAACTCCTCCTGCATTCTCAGTTCTCCACCTTTTGCCATTTGACAGGGCAGAAACTGAGGCCCACATGGAATCTGCATTTAGTAAGGCCTCAGGGTGGTTGTTTCAAAGGACCCTTGGTGAAGGTCAAGTCTTCCTAGGAGGCCCTGCTGCCCCTGAACTGCCGTGTGGCCCCAGCTGCTGCTATCTCTGGCCTGGACAAACCTAGCTTGCTTATGAGAAGTTTTGTCTGTCCATGCTGTGCACAGATTAATTATCTCAAATCATTATTCTCCCCACATTACTTTCTTATGTACCAAGCTTTAATGATTATTCCATGAAAAAAAAAATCCAAACATTGAGGTTTGGCATTCAAGACTTTCTATGATTCCAACCTAGGTCATCTTTCTCTGCTCTCTGTGTGTGCGGTGTTCTGCTTGGGCAGCTTCCCGGCCAGACCCTCTGCTCTGCTTTCTGTGCTTTTGCTCATGTTCCTGTCTTTTCCTGGAAGGCCCCCTGAGAGTCCTTATCCATCTCCAAGGCCTCATCTTAAGCTGTACTCTTGAGGAGTCTGGTGAGGATTACAGGATCAGGTGAACGTAAGTTTCAGACCTTCCTTTACCACTCTGCTTCTGAAAGAGTCCAGGCAGGTCACTGCCATTCTCTGGGGCTCTGTCTTCTCATCTATGAAATGAGGAAATCCGCTCCTACACTGGTGCCTGGTTTAAGGGATAAGTGGGTTAATAACCCACTTGTAAAAGGCTCAGCACAGTTCCTCGTCCCCTGTAGATGTCAAAGAAGGTGACTGATTATTCTGGTTATTAGTTTTCTTTAAATTCTCATTTTCTTTGAACTCTCTTCCACTATGTCTTACGTAATACCTGGTTTTACGTTTTATGATATTAGACTGCATGTTTTATTTTTCCCATTCAATTGATAACTCCTTGCAAGTAGGTTCATGTTTTCTTCTGGAGTCTCTCTTTTGCATTTTCATCTAAACAGTAGGTCCTAAACTGTAGGCAAAGGCTGATTTTTCAAGTGTAAAATTACTGCCAAAAACTTACTTTGCTGTCAACTTTCTCTTTTTTCTAAAAGTTGAAAGTAGTTTTAAAAAAGTTTATTTTTTTTTAGATGTGAGAATTCCAATTGTTGGGCTTCTGGTGCTTAGAAATATGGAAAATAATTTGTGAGGCGCTTGATAAAAATTGGTACATTTCAGTTAAATCTTGGAAAACTTTGAACGTTTTAAGGACATAAGGTCTTCCATCTTCAACTCAACAGACCAACTAAGTCTCACTTCTCCAGGAGGCACCCACGATCTGGGTGCTACTCTTTGGGAGGAAAACTGATTTCCTGGTCAGATTCTAATCATTCCTCATGGAGAGTCAGAGGCTGTGCTGATGAGCTAAATATGTACGAGGTTCTGCTGCAAAGGAATGGCTAATGTTTGCTGCCATTCACTAAGCTCACACCAGGTGCCAGGCACTTTGATAGTAGACCTTCTATGGATTCTAATTTAGTTCTCAGGGTGCCCCTGGGCGATGGACACCTTTGCTACCCTCACCCGACAGATGGAGCAATGAACGCTTGACTGGGTCCATGCTTACGAGGCAGTTAAGGGTGGAGCTGGCCCTTGAAGTCACCTTTGTGAACTTAGAGATGGGACTCGGGTCCACTGTAGTGCCCAGCTTCCCACATTCCCCAAATTGCTTGACCAAGAAGTATGTAGGGTTACTCTCTTATTAACAACTCACCAAAACTCAGGTGCCTGGGAACTCACTTTGGCAAACAGAGCCTTGCCACCCTAATGCCACTTGTTTATGAGAGGAGCCATGACCCTGCACCTCTGCCTTCCAGTGCCAGCCTCTGCCTCGATCCCCCTGTCCTTTATTGGCTCTCCGTACTAAGTGGCTCATCATCCAAGGTCTCATTCAAATGCAACTCAGTGGGAAGTGTCCTTTGATTCCAGCAGGCTGATAGGCAAAGCATTTCTTGGTGGTGGTTTCTGCACCTCTGTTAATGTCTGGCTTTTCTTTGTCAAGGCGGCTTTCAAAGAGCCTTGTTAGAGTGTCTGGCACCAAAGGACCCTTGGCTAAGGCTGACTGAATTAAGATCTTGTCCCTTTCCTAGTTCCTCAGGCATGGATCTCTGAGCCTGGCTTGTCAGGGACCGTCCACAGACTTGGGGGCCCAACCGCAGCTCAGCCTGGTGCGCACCCAAAGCCAGCCTGCCAGAAGCCACCACTCCCCGGGAGCTCAGCAGTTAACACTCTCCTCTTGGTCTCTCCGAGGCCAGGATGCACGCTCAGGTCCCTGTGGGCCTCTCTCATCAGCACCCTTTGAGATAGCCCTGACCTGTCCTTTCCAGGAGGCTGTCCTGGTTTCATTCCAAAGCCCCCAGTGACTGGTGAGTCAGCTGGCTTGGGGTTTTGTTAGCAACCCAAACCGCCTTTTTGTTTTGGTCTTTCTCCGGGGGGGCCTTCTGGGGCTCTAGGGTGGGGCCTGGCGGGTGAGTTTGGCTTTCAGAGATGCTGCCAGCCTCCGTGGGAGCTCAAGATGGGAAGCCACGTCATGTCGTCATGTCGCACTGTGCATTCCTAGGCCGCACCCGTCCCCAGGGTATCCTCAGGCGCCACACAACTGCTGGCCATCCCAGTTCTCCCGCTGCCTGCGATGAAGTCATGGGTGGGGCCCCCGGACCCCACTCCGGATAGGGTGGGAGCTTCCTCTACTGGCCGAAAAAATGGCCTGTCCACCCCTCTGCTCCCCTCAGAACGTTCTGTGGGCTGGCGCGGCTAGAAGTGGAGGGGAAAAGAGGGACAGAGGAGACCCGGCAGGGAGAAGGACGATAGATTAGCACTGTCACTTACCCCACCAACAGTCACATGGAGAGAGACAGCTGAGGAGGGCCGTGCCTCAGTTGTCTTGCAATGAGCTGACAGAGCTGCTGTCTCATTTTCTTTACAAGAATGTCCATCTGTGGACCTCAGACATTGAGACCGAAAGACAGGGGAAGCCACGTCAAGCCACCTTACGTAACTAGAATTGGACAGGAGGAAATATTCCAGAAACAGAGCAACAGCTGGTACAGTGCAAAGGTAGAGGGCTTCTTAGGCTGAGAGCAGCATGCGTGGGCAGCGCCTCGCATTCCTCCCAGGCCTAACGGCTCCGTTGCAAAAAGTTTCCCTACCAGTAGGTTTTGCAGACTGAGGTCACCTCCATGTCCCAAACCACTCAAGCTCAATCAAACCCACAGCGATATTTAACCTCTGCCCGAGAGTAGACATGTGTGCGTGTGGGAATGAATGTGGGCTCTGTTAAAACTCTTAGCCTGCAGGAAGAATTTGCGGATCTCAATGGATCTCTGGTTTTTTGCACCTGGAATTTTGCCTTGGGAAGATGGGAACATTGATAGCAGAGAGCTTCTCAGGGAAAGAGAAATGTCGCACTACACACTTACACTCTCCACCACAAACCGTAAGATGCTTCTCATATGACTAATGCCTAGGAAAACAAGGAAATATCTTAGAGTTTCTGCTCCCTACCTGTGCAAGAGGCTCAGCTGAGAAGACAAAGTCACTCTCCCGAGATAACAATCTGCTGATTGTTTCTTGAATTAGGGAATATTGAGTTTAATCGTTTTTTTCCTCTAAGGATGTATAACATTTCCTGTGTGTAGTCTCGGCATTATTACAAGGAAAAGTCAAATGATTTATTTAACTTGAAAAAACATATTCTACAAATAAGCGTATAGTAAACCATAGTGACCATGATTAAGAGAAGTTTCAGAATGTTATTAAAATCTATGGGAAAGCTTTTTAAGTTAGAAGAATCATAGCTCCGGAAGTTGAGTTGCATATAAGGAAATAAGAAAACATAGTTACTCTGACCTTAGCAATAAATTAGCCCATCAGTGAACTGATGAAAGCTAGGTTCATCATATTGGAGATTTTGAAGGCCCCCTGCATTTTCTGAGAAAAATCCCCACATTTTCCAAATAGTCAAAGATGTTTCAGAGATTCATGCATCAAGCAGAATAGAAAGTAGGAGAAAGCATCGCTGCGGGGGATTTCCAGCCTTTGATTTATCATTTGTCGGCATTCTTTCCACAAGTTTCCCCATTTCTTTACAAGTAACTGTCTTAAGTTCTTTCAGTAAATATTTTGATAAAGTTCAAACAGGAGAGAAAAAGAGAAAACCTACAATGAAAATAGTAGCTTACCTTTTCTGGGCATTGCTGGTATCAAACTTTTCTCCAAAACATGAGACTTTCTTGCTTTGGTTGTCCCATGAATGTAGAAACCATTAAAAAATTTAAAGCAGAAATATGATTGTTGTTCAAAGCTGCTTCAGTACAATGCAAAAACACAATTTGATGAAAAATAAAGTGCTCGCCTGAGCACGAGAATGCATTTGAAGCTTGGAGCTCATGCTGTTGTACGAAGTTTTGAAACTGTCTTTCTCAGTTTAAACAACCTCCCACTCCTTCTTCCAGGCACTTGCCAATTCCTATAATTTAAAGCAACTGTGATCCTTCCCATAATACTCACATTTCAAAGAGCTTAATATATACACTCCTTAGGAATGGGCAATATCCTTCAGCAAACCTCAGACAAAGGCATAAGGAAAGCAAGTGTCTCAGGTATCTAAATAATTCTCTTTCTCTCTTTTGTCCACTCTTGTCGCACCATATTCCTGGGAGTTGCTTTTGCCTTTTAAAGTGATACCTAAGGACTAAACGGCATCATCTTGCTGGAAGCAAAAAGAGCACTTAGGAAAGTTTAGGCCTCAACTTACAGAACAGGGTTATTAGTAAAATTGTGTTTATGAATTGCTTCTGCAAAACAGAATTATTTGCATGGAACTTGTCCCTCATTTATTAGTGCAATAGCTTGAAATAATTGTACATTTTTTTATAAAATGAGGAAATATTTAAAGTGATGTTATTTGCACTGTGGTCTTATTTAAGCTTTATTTCATATGTGAATCATAAATTTTAGCAAGGACACTTATCTTGCAAGTTCTATCTATGTAGTTGAATAAATCCTCTGACATTTTAGTCTGCAATCAGCATAAATCTTCTGACATTTTAGTCTATAAGTCTGTCATAAATTTTACTATTTTCATCCCTTCTCTAATTGTTACTGTTCTCTCTCTGTCACACAGACACACACGAGAATTTGTGAATTCAAGTTATAGCCAACTTAAAGTGTAGTTAGACGAAAACGTTGATTTAAAAAATATTTTATGGCTTCTCTCAAAATAGGACTTGCTCAATGCCTGACAGACAAAAGTACTTAATACATACTGAATGAATGAAGTGTACAGTTTGTTTCAGACAAATCAACAGTTTTTAACAATTTAAATTTGCATGTATACTCCCATTAGGAATGGTTAATATGCCAAAGCTTGTATAAAAGTAAACAGGATAATGTATGACTTTGCCAAGCTATGTAACAAAATCCCCCAAGTAACTAAAAAGCATCAATTAAATAAATGGATCACTCAGTAGGCAATAGAAATATCGACAAGGCTAAAGCCATTAAGTATAGTCACTCTGCAGAGTTTATGCAAACAAGTTTTGGGACAAAAACCTCATTATTTCAAAAGCTATAGATTTTTGAATCACCTAAAGTGACTAGGATGCAATGGCTAGAGGATAATATCTCTGATTGAAATAGTAGAAAGAGCGAAAGGATATAAACTCACAGGGAAGTTGTCAGGCTTTAGGTTTTCTTTGCTGTGAAGGCAGAGCAAAAGATGAAGTCTACTCTTGCTCTGACTTCTACTAAGGGAATTCTGCAGCCATAAGTGCATGTGGCATCATAGAGCTGGGCTGAGATCCTGGATCTGTCTCGTTCCAGTGTGTGACTTTGGACACAGTCCTTCATCTCTTTGAACTTTGATTTCCTTAATGGTGAAAAACTAAGTACAACTATTTCAAAACAACTTATTTGCATCTATCTATCTATCTATCTATCTATCTATCTATCTATCTATCTATCATCTATCTACCTGTATATCAATGCTTATATTTGACAAATATTGTTAGGTACTGCAGAATGTAGTGGGTACTTAGCAAGACCTATTTATGAGTCACTGAGATTGGGGAATGTTTATCACAATAGCTAATATGACTTTTCCTAACTAATAACAAAATTGGTGACCTATATGTGGTGATGCTCCTAAAATGATTCAGTAGCACTGGCCCAATAGCCAGTGAATGAATGCCAAAGGAACTGATAACAGGGGCTGGAAAGGTGAACTTCCATGTTTTGCAGTGGCCAAAGACTGGGTAATTTTGACAGCTATGACAGCTGGGAAGGTAATACGTGCTAAGTAACTTTGTAGCTCTAGGGGAAAGGCTGGGGGAAAACATTCTGTGTGTGTGTATGTTTGCTACCATGGCTGCATTTGTCATGGCATTTCAAGAAAGACATGAGCCCAGGCAAAAAAGGCTAACATTTAAACATGAATAAAATGAAGAAGGAAGAGAGGACATACATTTGATACCTTGTGGTAGCCAATCAATTTCTTGAGGAGCTAAAAATCCTATCTTGATAAAACTATAGAGCTAAGTAATTTCAAGTCTCTACTCCAAATGTCTTTCAAGATTGACAACAGCTTCTTGCACTAGCAGGAGGTGAGCTGTAGGCCTGTGTGGAGGCAGGGTCCCCAGCTCCTCCTTCATGGGGGCCAAGGAGGAGTGGGTATGTGGGGCCTCTCAGATGGAAGAACGGTGGCTGCAGAGAATAAGGGACGAGGAAGTCTCCTAAGCAGACCCAAGACCATAGCAAGAGTGTCCTCCACCCACAAGGGGTGGCCTTTGCTACCTGCTAGGCCAGGCTCCGTATGGTTTCCCCTTCTTCCCTTTTCTGAATGGGAGTTTTTGTAGTGGTTATCTTATTGCTACTACACCATCTGTACAGCGTGAGTGTGTGTGTGTGTGTGTGTGTGTGTGTGTGAGAGAGAGAGAGAGAGAGAGAGAGAGAAAGAGAGAGAAACTTACCTGTTTTATTCATAAACCACTTAACCCCTTCCATTTTAGTTCACAGATCACTGGATTGAGAGCTGGTCGCAGCCACATACACACGGAGGACTTTACAGTCCTAGCCTTTGAGCTAAATGCAGTGATCAGATGGAATTTGAGGCTGATTCCTACGGGGGACAGGTAAGTGTCCTCTGAGTTTGGAAAGAGGGAAGGAAGTAGACACTTGGTAGGCAGAGAGTAAACTATGGTAGATACTTTCATGTTTACTGATAGTTTCCTAGTCTTCCTTGCAGGGAGGTTGATAATGAGGCTGCTTTCTGGCCAGTAGGAAGTGAGCAGAAGTAATGGGGGTACTTCTGGACCAAAGTAGCAAAGAGTTGTGTGCCTGCTCCATGTTCTTTCTCTGTCCTCTACCCATATGGTGAGAAGGCAATGACCCAAAGGGATAGAAGGAAGTTCAAACCTTGAGGCCTCTCTCATCACATTGCTGCCCAGGAGAGCTTCTTCAGCTATACCAGACATTACTGAATAGTAGACAAGCTTGGATTATGTACCTCCACTGAGTTGGGGTACATTTGTCAGAGTTAGCTAGTGCCAGATGCTCTTATTAATACAGCTACCCTGAAACTGTATTGGATGAGTAACTGAGACTATATATATATATATATATATATATATATATATATATATATATATGTATATGGAGAGAGAGAGAGAGAGAGAGAGAGAGAGAGAAAATGTATACATGCTTCAGGAAAAGATTAATACAAGTTACTTTTGGCCTCTACAGTAACAAGAGGTGCTCAAAGTGGTAGCTATTAGATTCTAGATGTTTATTAGTACAGCGAACTGCTGCTTGGGTAACCTTGGCCATTGGGATTGCTACACATGCATTTTCAATTTCTTTCTTTCTTTTTTTTTTTGGTACTGGGAATCGATCTTGGCTCCTTGCGCTTGCGCAGCAGGCAGCGAAACCATTGAGCTGAAATCCTCGGCCCTGCGTTTTCAATTTCTTGTCTAAGAATCAGCATTGCAGTGGGCTTTCTGTGATACACAAAATCCTTTAGAGTCCCCCATATGACTGTAACACCATCTGCTGAAAAAACATCATACTATTTTTCCTTTCCCGAAGAGTGTACAGATTTTTTTGGTGGATTCTATAAATATGAATGTTTTTATATATCAATGTATATATGTGCAAAGAATGCAGAACAGCACCCAAAACCACCTTATTGAGGTATGAATGAAATACAAAATGCTATGAGTATTTAATATCTACAACCTGAAGAATTTGGGGGTGAGGACATACCTATAAAGCTATCACCACATTAGACTATAAACATATCCATCCCTCTAAAAGCTTCCTCTTACCCTCTTTATTATTATTCTGTGATAAGAACACAGAAGATCTAAACACTTGGCAAATTTTTAAGTATTTAGTAAGTATTATTAACTACAGGTGCACAGTATATCAATCTCTAGGATTTGTTCATTTTTTAAAGGTGAAACTCTGTACCCTTTGATAGCTATTTTTATATTAAACATAAATCTCCGTTTTCTTGCTTTCGCAAAGTTGCACAGTTCTGAATACTTGTGTCAACCTAAAGTTTATAAATTGTTTAATAATGGGCCAAATAAAACCATGTAACAATTAGTGAAGAAATAGATACTGCAAGCAAAGCTTACTCTCCTCTTTTAAAAATATATCCATGTATTAAGAAAATCATCCCATGAGTTGTTGTCAGATTTCGTAAGCAACTTTCAAAGCAAAGAATAAAAGAATTTATAAACTTCAAGTTACAAGGTAAGTAGCCCGCTTAGCACTTAACTTTACTCATTCAAACATTTGTTATACCATGTCCTGACACTGGTTTTCACAGTGGAAATAGGATAAATGTTCCATTGATGTTAATGGAGATAACTTGCCTGGGAATTGCCCTCCAGTCAGGCCATGTGTTTTTTTACTGTTTTTGAACTACTTTGAACAGAGGTACAGAAATTCCACGTTCACACATTTTCATTTCTACCTCAGGTATTTGGAGTACTTTTACTAGAAACTCAGCTCCTTCATCACTAAAACTCTTTATAAAGGTTCAGATTCTTTTCCCACTTGCCATTTTAAAGCAATAGGGACAATAATTATAAGCATCATTGAGCTTTGACTATGTACAGAGACTGCTTTGCTTGTGTTATAAATGTGTTCACTTACTTTATCCTCGCAATACTGTAGTCTAGTGAGGTGAGCAGTAACATTACCCCCATTTTACAGATAGGATGTAAGTGTAGAGAGCTGAAGTGACCGGCTCATGGTTACAAACCAGTGGAAGCCAATCTAGGATTTGAACCTAGAGTGTCTGGTGCCAGCAATACAATGCTAGTGAAAACATATTCTCCATTCCAAACAAAGAGAATACGTTTAAACAATGTATTTTCCTTAGTATAGGATTGCTAAGGTTGATATTGGAGATGAGTAGATTACTTCTGAAACATGTCTTAAACTAACTATAGTAGGTTGTTATTCTTGGAAAGCATACATTTCCTGTCTGAATGCAATTATGAAGTTTGAACCATTATATTTTTCATACATTCAATTTTGTGCTTTTCTGGTTACCATTATTTCTTCTCCTTAGCTTGCATGCAGCAGCCAAGTTCCAAATTATATCTGAAACCCAGGTGGTTTCATCTGGATTTTATCAAAAGCCTTTCCTGAGTTCTATCAAATGTGTGAATGCATCAGGAAGAGGCCAAAGGAGAAATGAACCTTGTTGGGCAACCATCTTTCTCTTGGAAGACATTATTACAACTTGGAGAGTGGAGATTAACTGGCTCGATCTTTGTTTAGAATGGGGGGAAAGACCAGTCCCAGCTTCAGGATGAAATCACAGAAGATGGTGGCCCTGCTCAGGTCAGATGAAACGCAGATGCTGACTGTGTCCTTGTCACTGTTCAGTGTTGGAGACACAGAAGGGGCAAAGTCATTTCTTCAAGCTTGAAGCTTCTGATTCATCCTTTCTGGCTTTTGGCTGCCATGAGTGACAGTTTGGATCTCAAATGTCCTCAGAGGCCCATGTGTTAAATATTTCTTCCCCAAAGTGGAACTGTTGGAAAGTGGTGGAACCTTTAAGGAGTGGGTGAGTTCTGGTGTGAAATCTTTAGGTCACTGGGGGCATACCCTAAAGGGAATTCTGGGACCTCAGACCCTTCCTCTTTCTCTTGCTTCCTGGCCATGGGATGAACAGTTATACTCTGTCACACAGCCTACCATGATGTGCTTAGCACTCGTTGCAGACCCAACACCCCTCCCCCAAATGGGCCAACAACAGACTGAAAACTCCATGATTGTGAGCTAAAATAATGTTTTGTCTTTATAATTTTATTATCTCAGGTGTTTTGTTACAGGAATGGAAAGCTGATTCATCCAGTAAGTAAATATGAAGATACTCTTTACATTCTTTGCTGATTTAGGGTAGCAGACCAGCTTATTATAGATAAGCAAAACTAGGAGAGGAGCCTAGAAAAGATCTAGTAGTAGGCTCAGGTGTAGATTTGGAAGAAGACTGGAGCATGTTCTAATTCACTCTCCTACTCTGTTTCTGATTATCTGTGCTGGAAGATGGCTACACCATTTCTGCTCTCCTACCTGGGAAAGGGGTCCACAGCTTCCCAAGGCATAAAGCAATTCTCTGAGCAGTAGTGAATACTTACTTGTGTTTTATTTTCCACATATAAGAGACTTCTGAATATCCCAAAGCAACTCATAGCCTCCTCCTCTCTCCACCAATTTCATCTTCTTTTTCTTTTGAATTCAGTGAGTCTGGCCTTTTTAAACTGCTCTTTATGCAGCACATTTTCAACTGGGTCACCAATTTGGCTGGCTGCCCACTAGTGAGCCAATATCCAATCAATGATTAAATGAGTCACGAGCAGTAAAGTAAGGTGACCAAAAATTTAATAGTGTGAGTTTCAGTCTTGACTCTATCAATTACTACTTTTGGCCTCTGCATATGGGGCAAGCTGTATATCAAATATCAGAGACATCCGACCCTTGCTAGGGTCTGTCTGCAGGATCGCCTTCCGTGAGTCAGTCAGCACCTCTTGGTTCTTAGTGTCTAAAAGTAGTTTCCTCCCTTTAGGTTTAATATCCCTAAACCAAAGCTATTTTCCCTGAAATTCACTCTTCTTGAGTTGCCTATTTGCCATTAATACCACCATCCTCTCAAGTGCTTAGGATTTTAAACACATGTTATCTGTTTTATTTTCTTTCATTTCCCTAAGCATTTCATCATCATATACTGAATGTCTTTTATTGTATCTCTAAGGTTGGCATCCTGAGGCAATTTTATTTTATTTTTATTTCTGTGATTCTTTGGTATATTGTCTGTGGAATCATACTTTGAAATTGTCTATGGAAACGAGAGTATGGTAAAATAAGTTTGGATAACACTAATTATATGTCGGAATTTCCAAGAAGAGGAAATCAATTCATTATTTCATTATTACACCCCCTAAAATTTAGCAAATTAAAACAGTGATCACTGAGTTTTCTTCATAAATCCGTGGGCTATCTGGACTGTTCACTGATCTTGACTATGCTCAGCTAGCTGGTTCTTTAGTCTTGACTGAGGCCAACACATATGGCTAGTAGTCTTCTGGCAGTTGGTGGATCTATGATGATATTGGCTGGGGAAACCGGTTCTGCTCCACATGTCTCATTCTCCAGCAGGACATTCTGGTCCAAGAAAATCCTATGTCCAAGGCCAGAGTCAGTGTGAAAGGCTCTGCTAAAAGACATGATGTCTTAGTCAGTTTTCTGTGGCTACAATAAAATATATAAGGCTGGATACTTATAAAGTAACAGGTTTATTTGGCTAATGATTGTGGTGGCTAGTGAGTCCAGAGAGTGTGGCACCAGTGTGCTGCTGAGGGCTTCCTGGCTGCGTCTCAGCCAGGATGAGAAACAAGAAAGGGCACAGGTTCACATAGAAGGGACCAAGCATGTAGGCTGGGCTTACTTTATGACAATCCATTCTCATGAGAACTAACTGGAGTTCCGTGAGAACTACATTGATCTCTTCCAAGGGTGATAGCCCCAGTGACCTGGCTACTGTCCTGTAGGTCCTCTCTCTTAAAGGTTCCACTTCCTGAACATCACAACACTGGGACCTAGCGTGCAGCACATGAACTTTTGGGGGACACACTTAAACCACCAAACCCAGATATAGGAAAGGACAAGAAATTGGTGCCATGGGCACATTCAGTCTTCTCCTAAGGGGTAACATGTTCCATGCTTTCCAAACACATGATTCAAAAAATGCTTATTTTGAAAGCACAATGTGATAAAAATGTTGTACAAAGCACATTCGTAAAAGGCTGTTCTAAGGTAATGGTATTTGAGGGGAGACAGAGACTTGTCCCTTTTTCCACGTCTCATCTTCAGCCCACAGTCAAGAAAAGAGATAATACTATTATTTCCCTTGTTAACTTCCCTTTCATTTTCTGGTTTCTTCGGACAGAGAAGAAGCTACAATTTCTCTTGGTCCAAGACTGAAACTCACCAGCCATATCTCACTAGGGAATTTTCTCCATCTTCTGTGGTAGATGAAGGAATTATGTATCTTCTCAGGGTGGGCAAGGATTTTGTCTACCTTCTTTCTTCTTCCCAGGTGAGGTAAGTTTTTAGTTTTCTTTTTCTGTGTAGGTACAGGCAAATCTGCTCTTCAAAGGGTAGGTCCATCATTCTTTTACTCTGTTGCAGATTTTTGATCTATATGGTTGATTAAAAAACTGGATTTGGTACTGGCTTTACAGGTTTGGGGGTGGGAACCTGGGAGTAGCAATGATTACTTCTACTTTGAAGCATAAGCTATTTTCAGAGATCAGTTTCTCTTCTCCCAAGCCAGAGAGTGGTATTAGTGGGCACTCTCGGCTGCTCGTAAAAGCACGACTTTATTCCTCACTTGGCTGCTAATCCTTGCCTGCAAAGCTGTCTTGGCAAAGTAAAGCATTGCTTATAAGGACACTCAATTCTTTCAAGATGCAGTCGTTTATCTCACTAACAGGGTACTTACCACTTTCTGCTTTGTGTCACGGTTCTTCACGTATGCACCTCTCCTCAAACAAAATATGAATTTCTCAAGGGCTGGAATCATTTCTTAAACTTCTTTATATCTTTCTAATATTCAGGGTGCCTTACATAACATCTTATGTTTACATGCCTAGTAAAAAAGTTAACAAATGAAACAATATAAGGTTAAAACAAATTTGAAAGGTTATGTTGTGAAAATGTGGTCAGATGTATGAAGCAAATATGAGGTATGCATGCATGTTTTTATCCATTTTTAAACAATCATTAAGTGCTACCAGATATGGTACTTGGCACAGAATGTTAGCATATTGTGAATCCAACATGAAGAGATAGGGTATGAGAAATTGAAATGATTACATTCTGATGGCAATTTACTGCCAGAATGAAAAAGGAAATGGGAAGAAACTCAAGAAAACATTTTTGCTTGGATTTGGTTTCAGGGATGGATAGACTCCTTGGCTCAACTTTTATTTTGCCTTCATGGACAAACAGACTTGATTATGGAGTGTGATTCTTTCAGTTCACAAAGGGTCAAAATAAAATGTTACACAAACCTATGAGAGGATAAATCTTCAAATTTTTTTTAGAATTAGCCAAAACTTGACATAATATATTTTCATTAATAATAATGCTCCTTTCAATTTGCATTATTCTTTATGTCATAAGCTTCGTTCTCACCAGGCTGTACTTGGAAGAAAGCTAATAGTTCAATAATATAAAGCATATCATAGTCTATACTTTTTAATGTTTATCAAAATTTACAAAAATTCTAACATGAAGGCGATGAGTCTTTGCTAGGTAAATTCTACTCTTGGAATTTGACTAAGAAACACAAATCCAACTTCAAACATACTGACAACAATGTAGATGTATGGGAGGTTTTGTGAGGATATGGAGGTGAAGACTACTTCTCACATTGCTGTGGTTTGGATATGGGTGGAGAGTCTTCCTAGGGACCATGTGTCGGAGGCTGTGTCCCCAGGGGGCATTGGCAGGTGGTAGAAACCTGAAGAGGAGGGCCCAGTTGGGAGGTCTTCAGGTTATTGAGGACATGCCCCTGGAAAGGATTAAGTTTGTTTGTAACTCCTTGATTGGTTTCAAGAGACAGTGGTTATAAAAAAAGCAAACCTGGTCCCTGTCCCTCGCTCTTCTTTTTTTTTTTTTTGTATATCCTTTTATTGGTACATTGTAGGTGTGCAATATAATGACATTCATCATTGGAAATTTGCACCTTTACATAATCTCTCTTGGTTCTTATTTTTCCCCCTTCCCCTGCCCTCCCTTCAACCCCTCCATCCCTCCCTATTTACAAAGACTTTGTTTCCATTTTTCCATTTTCTCATATTAATTCCATTCCCTTCTTTCCTTTCTCCTACCCCTACCACTTCCCCCTCCCCTTTGCCCCTTTTCTTCCTATTTCACATTATCTATTATGCCTTTTAGTCCTTATTTACACTTTCAGTTCCCTCTCTCTTCATCCTACCTCACTATGTGATCCTACTTTCCACACAAATCCTTCCATATTCTATGAAGTCCTCACCAGAGCCAAGCTTGGGAGTCCCCGGCCGTTGGATCTGCAGAACTGTGAGCCAAAGATGTGTTAGGTACATGTACCAACTCTCCATCATGAATTCAATCATTAAGTACTGCAAACATGTACCAATAAAAATTTAAAAAAGAAAATTTCCCTTTATTCATAAGTTAGCTTGTCTCAGGTATTTTTTGATGGTAATGAAAGTCTGACTAACATATACATGAAATGGCAAGATTTAATCCAAACTTGCTTTTACAGGGATGCCTTGGACTGAATCATGTTCTCCTCCAGATTCCCATGTTCAATCCGCTGCAGCCCCTGATGTGATGGTAATTGGAGATGGGATCTTGGGGGGGTAATCAGGTTTTGATGAGGTCGTGCCAATGGGCCTTCATAAGGGATTAGAGTCTTCAGAAGAAGAAGCACGAGAGAGCTTGCTTCCTCTTTTTTTTTTGTCATGCGAGGACATGGAGGAGGCAGCCATCTGCCCACCAGCAAGACCTCATTAGGGAACTGAGTCAGTTGGCACCTTGATCATGGACTTCTCAGCTTCCATAACTGTGGAAAATAAACTTTTGCTGTTTATGACAGCCAGTCTATAGTGTTTTGTTGTGCTAGCCCAAGGAGACTAATACAGGATGTGATAGGTAATTACACTGGAACACGAGGAGTACACTAGGGCTGTTCCAGGCACAGAGGAATAATGGACGTGTACTCATTAACCTCTTGGTGGTCCTGAGTCCAAGTCTTCTCTCTTCCAACCTTAATAAGTGTCTTAAATGTTCTTGTCATCGGGGAAATTCAAATTAAAAATATTGTGAAGTAATGCTGCACACTTCCTAACATGACTAAAAATGTTGGCAGTGCTGAATTGGCAAATGTGTAGCAAGTGGAACCCACATACAACGCTAGTGGCTCAATGATGCAACCACAAAAGAAAACTATTTGGCACTTGCAAATAAAGTTAAATTTACCCTAATCATGAAATCCAGAAATTATATTCAAGATAAATGAAAGACTAGGTTTACAAGAAGTTGATTTAAAAATACTCATAGCAGTGCAGTTCATATTACCAAAAAATTGGACATAAAATATCCTTCTGTAAGTGAGTATACAAACAATTTGTACTCTTTCCATAGTATAGCTATATGAAAGATCATCGCTCAGCAACAAATCTGGAAACAACCTGAGTGTTCATTAAAAGATAAGTGAAAAATTATGATAAATCCCCATGATGGAATACTACTCAGCAAAAAAGGCTGACATCTGCTTTATGTTACAATGGATAAATCATTGTAAATCCCCCCAAAACCAGATACAAATAATATTCTGTAATGATTCAATTATATGAATTTCTAGAACAGGCAAAATCAATTGATACTGATTTGGCCTCTCAGTGATTGCCTGGAGTAGGAGTTGTGGTGGAGGCTGAAAGCAAGGGGTCACAGGGAAACTTCTGAAGTTATGGGGACACTCCACCTTGATTGTGGTGAGGGTTACAGTGATAGACAATTGTCACAGGTAACTGAGCTGCACACAAGAAATGGCTGCATTTCTTATATGTAAATAAAGTTGATTTAGAAAGAAAAAATTCTTGAAAGTAATTTCTGAAAACGTCTTGAGAATTCTGGCTCTTGCCCTCAACTTGCATATGCTCTTTAGAACACTGAATGCTATAATATTTGGCAAAAATTATGAATATTTGTTGATCTTTAAACATGCTCTTAGGTGTCCTCAGTTTATTGCTCCACAGATACATGTCTGATAAATGTTGGAAAGGCTTGAAACGCACTGTGATTTTGATAGTTATTTTGAATTATCACCTCTAAGCTTGTCTAACTTTATATATTTGTTTTAATTTGTTTACTTATCTAGGATCACAGTCATAAATAAAATATTCTAACATTTTTGTTGGCTCCAGTCACCTTGTCCTTGGGACTACTTTTCTGGCTCATCTTTACCCTCTCTTCACGAAGCCTTCAATTGTGCTGAATTTTGACACCACGTAACAGTAAAAACCCAGGCTAGAAGTAACTAAGCACCAACTTAAGTGAGGATTGGTTATTAAATCAGCCCAACTGGAAGCTGCCAACATAACTCAGAGGGTGGAGACTGGCATCTGGTGGCCAGCTGCTCAGACTCTGTTAAAAAGAGAGACTTTAAAAGCCTTCCAGATGGAACAAAGTATGCAGGTGGCATCATTTAGCTTTGATGACATGACTCATCAGCCTTCAGAAACTGAGTCCTCAAAAGTTTTCCATTTGAGCTGTTAAAATGTCAAAGGAGAAATAGGCTGATGGTAAACTGAGAGATCTGGGTCAGCGTTTTTAGCAGGAACCGAGTCCCATAGCTGGAAGGGTCCACAGAATTACTGAACCCAGTTCCCTGCTAGGCACGAGGTGGGACTGGGAAGAAAGCTGCAAACACAGACTTCCTCCAGGCCACCTCTTCTTGGCCAACTCCAAAGCCACCAGCTTTCCTGGCTTTTGCTCAGTGATTGGGTCTGGTTCTCCACCCCTGTGGACTGACAGCAGAACCTAGAGCTACCAGAACTGAGGACTTTTTTCCAAGATGGTTTCCAGATATCTGCATCCTCCTGACAGGGGTTCATGCTTACCTCTCATTGCTGTTTCCAGGGCAGCATCCTTGACCAGATGGGTCATGGAGTTATTTTACTCCAACCAAGGTTTCCCAAAAGCTGAGGATCAGAGCTAGCTCATGATATTTCCAATGACAGCTACCAATGCCAGGTCTAGAATCTACATTTCCTGCCTTTGGGAATGCTTACATTGCCCCCAGGGTGTGGTTTGAGGCATTTTAGAGTGCAGACCCTGATCCAAGAATATCTTCTCAAAAGTTATTTAAATGATATCTGTTCAGGATTATTTCTATAAATTGCAAACCACTTGGGAAGGGTTTCTGAGCCTCTTAGACTAGCCACAGTCACCCTGTGCCCCAGCTCCTAGAGTGTTTCACCATTCTTTGATGGTTGATGTGCTACTCCAGTGAAGATAGCGATTTTAGCTGGTCCTTTCACAGTGAGGAAGCGAGCCTGCCACACAGCAAAAAGTCACCTCCTAAATAAATTACTGACAAATTAGTCATTCTAGTCTCTTGTACTTCAGTAGAAATGAACTTAATACCAGAGTTGCTTTTCTAATAATCTACTAAAAATGGCCTCTTGAAGTGGATAAAAGTATTATTTGGAGGAAGGAGACAGGGATCAAACATACTTGACTTTTACTCAGGAGTTTGGGTTCAAACACTGGTTGTTTTGTGCACTTGCCATATAACAGGACGCCGAGTTCTTTGAGTCTTAGCTTGTTCATCCTCAGAAGGAAGCATCCCCCACCACACCTGGCAATCTCAAATGAGCTATATTTGTGCCATGTATTTTTAAGAACTGATGGTGTGAGTCCACAATTTAAAATACTGTAAAATAGCATTTCCAGAGCTTTAATGGGAATCAGTGGTGTGATAGGCAGAATTCAAAGATGACCCTCCAGGCTTTCAAAGATGTTGAACATGTGAGGTATCATTCCAGTGATGCCGGATTTTATGATACAGTTGACCCCTCAGGAGGGAGATGATCTGAAGTGGGAGTGATCTGATGTCATGAGCTCTTATAAACAGAGTTTTCTCCTGCTGGTGGCAGCTCAGGATATCAGAGAGATTTGAAGCAGAAGATGTACAGTACGTATATTCAGTGCATTGTGACTTTGAAAATGTGGGCAGCCTCCTGGGGCCAGGAGTGAACCAACTCATAACTGGTAAAGCAGGAAGGATCTCAGTCATGCAGTGTCAGAGAGAATATACTCTGCCAACAACCTCAATGGCTTGAAGTATATATTTCTGCAGGGCCTTAAGACAAGAGCCCACCCTGGCCAACACCCTGACTTCATACTTGTAAGACTCTGAGTAAGAACCCAATCAATCCCCCTGACACCTTACCCTCAACTCAAGGTGGGGCTATTAGAAGACAGTGGAGCAAACTGGGGGAGATCTTAGGTCATTAGAAGCGTGGCCTTAAAGAGGATTGCAGGACCTTGGTCTCTTTTTCTTCTTATTTCTCTTTTTGCATCCTGGCTCATGAAGGGAGTGGTTTGCTGTACTTCATACACCTCTCCCATGATGCTCTTCCTTACCATAGGCTCAAAGCAGTGGGATCATTTTATCTTGGACTAGGAATCTATCAGCCAAAGTAAACCTCTCTCTATAAATTAATTGCCTCAGTTATTTTGTTATAGTGATGAAAGCTGACTAATACATCAGTCCAATCCTTCTATCCACTAGAAATATTCCCTTTAGAAAATAAATGAAATCTTGTTAGTGACTTTTTTCTTGATAGCCTTTTTTCTAGGAGCATTTTTATAGTTTCCTACTTAAAAAAATTCACTTGTCTTTCCAGAGCATAATGTGATGAAGTGGAGAGTCTATGGGCGGGATTTAGTGCCCTTCATCTAAGACCAAATTCCATCTGTGCGTTGATGAATTATCTATGAAGTCTAGGAGCCTCCATTCCTCCATGTTGATGAGCCTAGAAAAGCCTTCCACACAAAATGTGATCATCAATTTTATGTGTCCACTTTGCTGGGCTAAGGTTCCCAGCTGTTTGGCCAAACACTGGTCTAGATGTTGCAAGGAAGTCATTTTGTAGATAGGAGCAACATCTAAGTATTTCTCTCCTTCCCCCGCTTTCCTTCCTTTTTCTCCTTTCTCCCATTCTTTGCTACCAATGTTTGATTCTGTTTCTCTGGAGAACTCTGACAGACAGAAGCTAAGAGAAACAATGGCACACTGGAAGAACAGGTTGAGTAACCCTTATGTGAACTGCTTCAGGCCACAACAAGTATATTGGATTTCAGACTTGGAATATTTGTATGTATATTATACATATATTTTAAAACATTTAACCTATCTATTTATCTGTCTATCTATGTATCTTATCTCTCTTATCTAAAATATATCTATCTGTAACTCATCTAAGATAAGTTATCTTATCTGAAATAAAATAACTTGAGGATGGAACCCCAACCTAAAGCACGATATTCATTTTGCTTCATATGCATCTTATGTATACATAGCTTAAAAGTAATTTATACAATAGATTTGAGTGTCTGAGTTTTAACTATGCTGTGTCATAGGCAGAATATGAGGCCATGTGTAGAATTTTTCACTTATTGTATTATTTAGCAATAATTTTTTTTTGAAATCTGGAGCATTTGGGATTATGGATACACACCCTATGCTAATAAATGTTCATTATTATTTTTTATTAATTCTGCTCCACATCACAGTAAAATGGACCAAGGGATGTACGACGGAAAAAGTTCGTTGTGGATTCCAGTACTTCATTTCCTTTATTTGGTCATTGCTGGTGATGTGCTTAACTCCTTTCCCTATTTAAAGGGTGTATGATGGTGAAGATTTAGCAAGTTTCAATAATTATGGATGATAGAGGTAATTATCTTTGATGTAACCAGTCAAACTGAAAATCAGGTTATAATCACTCTGCAAAGGGAACCCAGAAATAATTGTTGGGGGAGGATGGGCAGGAGGAAAGTTCTTCTCCTGAAATAATGCCAAGCTTGAAAATGATATTGATGCTGTGTCCCCTTTGAAGTGATTGTTTCTCATTGTCCACATCTGTCTTCCAATGGGCTTGTCAATAGCTCTGCAAACTGAAGAAACCAAGGATTGTTTGGCAGTTCTGGATGTACATAGAACAATCACTTTGTGTAGGAGGAAATGAGAAATGTCTGCCTTGAAAAATAGCAGCAATCTTATATATTTGCATAGATTTTGCAGTGTAAGAAGTGATTTAATTTCCATTAACTCATCTGACTTTTACCAGCAGAGCATCACCATCTCTATTTATAGATGACAGCTTGGATGCACCAATACTTTGGATTTATTCTTTCTGAAAGTTTACTCAGCAAGACAAATACAGTTGCCTCTGGTTTTAGGAATAGTTCTTTTCCCTCTGCAACAGCCATCCTGTTATACAACCGACACATCTCAGGAGGTTGCCAGAATCACTGGCATCTGGGGATAACAGAAATTTTTCTTTGATTGTCCTTTCTAGGGTGAGTAGAGAAACCTAATGATTAGGGAGAAACTCAAGGTGTGTGGGGGCTTTGATGCTGGAGACGTATTGTTGCCAGAGCAGAAAGGAGTGGGTGGAAGTTAGCAAGGAGAGGGGGACTGGAAATGCATAATTAGGCTACTTTTATTAGCTTTCCAGAAATCAAGTCAGTTATGTTAAGGGGATTATTATGCATTTTTAGTATAGGACAGAAAAGAATTTTCAGAAAGAAATGAATTCTCTTGTGGGTGGTGAGGAACATTAACATATCCTGGAGAAGCTGCAAATTGAATGTGTTTTAGGGGCCAGGGAAACAAGATAGGTGAGCTCACTGGCTTGTTTATAGGCCAGTAAAGTCAAGCTCACTCTAGAGGATTGGCGAGACTGGCCAAACAATACGTCTGTAGGTCAAGTCTTGAGGTCACTAGTTTCCTATCCCTAGTTTTTGGCCAAAATAGGTATGTCCTATTAATGCAGAAGGAAAGAATTTATGTTACCTCTACTTGCAGAAATTGGAAGAGCATTAGGCTAGAGCCCAGCTCTCCCCTCTCAGGGGGAAGGCACAGAGCTTATGGTAGTGAGTAGGAAGAATGTCCACTGTGGCAACACTTTCTCTAACACAGAAGGGACTGAAGTAGACTGGGACTTTGGTAATGGAATCTCAGTCTGCATGGTACCAAAGAGAGAAGGGGCTTTTCCAGGTCAAAGACTGGTGATTATTTCTCCTCCTCCTCTACTCTGTAGACCCCTACCTCTGATCACAAGGTTGTATAGCTCTGAAACAATTTCTAAACCTATATTTTAGTTAAACTTTTATTGGCCCCAGCAT
This sequence comes from Heterocephalus glaber, assembly GCF_053883595.1. NCBI lineage: Eukaryota > Metazoa > Chordata > Mammalia > Rodentia > Bathyergidae > Heterocephalus > Heterocephalus glaber. The sequence goes on along the minus strand of NW_028258325.1, from coordinate 10,163,402 downwards.
GGTCTTAGTTAGGGCTGCTATAACAAACTGTCATACACTGGGTGTCATATAAACAACATAAATTTATTTCTTACAGTTCTAAAGGCTGGATGACTGAGATCGGGTTGGTGGCTGGATTTTTGTGAGGGCTCTCTTTTGAGTTACAGACTGCCAACTTCTCCCTGGGTCTGCACCTAGTGGAAAGAGAGCTCTTCGGGGTTCCTTTCATTAGGGCATTAATTCTATTCATGTGATTTCATCTTCATTATCTAATCACCTGCCTGAGGCCCTACCTCTTAACACTGTCACCTGAAAAGCTAGGAATTCAACCTGAATTCAAGAAGACGCAACATTTAGCTCATTGCAAATCTCCACTTATTTCTGGGAAAGGCAGTAGAGGCATTTACTGATTTCTTCAGTGTAGAGGTAAGTACTCCATCTTTAGTCAATTTTAAGCTACCAGTGTGATGCCACTGAATGAGCAGCTGACATTATGTACAATAAATATAAATTATCTCAAACACATAAGAATAAAATGTAGTGAGATAACTAAGTAATATGAGTTTTGCATATTACTTTTGTTGTTACTATCCCTGATTCAATTTTAATAATTGTTGGGTTAAAAACTTGGTTCACAAAATGCTGAGAATTGTAAAATTTGGTTCTCATGAGCTGGTACAGCTGTCTGTAGCACAACCCAGACACGCACGTGTGCATTTTCTAGAAATTATGAGTTTGCAGGAACTGAAACCTCCTCTGAACGAGGTGGTTGCTTCTTGCTTTCCTTCATCCCGTATTTGAATGTCTTTCTTCCTCAGTGAGAACCCTGAAACATGGCCGCCGTATTACTTGTTCGCTCAGTCTTGTTATACATGTGCACTGCTTCACCCATCCCACCGGGGAAAGCAAACTTTCTAGAAGTCTCCCCCAGGCCTCAGCTCCACTCAGGACGAAGGGACACATTCACACATTCACTTGCCTTAGCCACACACCTGCCCAGTCGTATGGCTTTTTGCATTCATTTTCAGTGCATTTGGGTTTGCTTCTTTTAATTTGTTTTTCTTGTTAGGTTTCCATTCCTCTCTCCCAATCTTTGCTGATTTATTTATTTTTTAAAAATTATGTGGGGCATGAACATGCTTCTGAAAGTCTTAAAGATTCAGAAAAATGTGCTCACTTCTTCAGACCTTCTATCTTGTTCCCCTTTCCAGTTTCAGGATTCTCTACTTTGTCCTTCCTGGGTTTCGTTTTTATGATAAGCAGTTACATATTTTTTTCTTACCTCTTTTTCTATTTTTAGACCAAAATAAAATGCTCTATAGGCTTTTTTGTATTTTGTTTTTGCCATTTAGGGTTATCTTCCACCAATCAGTCACTATCACTTTCTTGACTTCTTCGTTCTTATATTCAGCTGCAGAGTACGCCACTGAGTGTGGTCACTACAGTGTATTCAACAAATGTCCTACATGTGGATGTTTATGTCATTTCTAATGTAAAGGTATGTTTATGAGGTTCAGGTTTGGAGTAAGTTCCCGGATGTGACATTGCTGTGCTGATGGATACATGTCTTACGTTGTTTCGAGGCATTGCTAGATTTTCCTCTACAGAGGTCGTGTTTACACCTCTGTTCGGAGTGCCTGTTTCCCCACATCCTCATCAACACAGTGCATTGCATTGTCAAGTTTTGGAATTCCTGTCAGTATGATGGGGAGAAATGCTATCTCCGTGTAGTTTCAAGTCACATTTCTTTTATTATAAATGAAATTGGATATCTCTTAATATGTTTAAGGGCCAGTTTTATATCTCTTTGTATAAGTTGTTAGATGATTTTCCCCGCACATTTCTGAAACGTCTGAGATGTAGATGCAGTATTGATGATATCATAGTTTAATCGGTAGCATTTTATGGGACATGATGCGTTTTACAAGCTTGGGATTTTAGACCTGGTAAAATATGGCAGATAGATAAGACAATACGTCAAGCCTAATAATTACTTTGAGAAAGAAACATGATACTGCAGAGGAGAGCCTGTATAGAAGCCATAATCCTATATTAGTTTGTCTCAACAGTCAAGATGAAGTGGGAAATCTAAGCCAATTGTTTGAATAACTCAGACCCCAAATCACCCAGGAATCAGAACATCTTTTTCTCTTGGTTCAGTTAGCTTTATAGAGCATTGTGGGGCAACTACTATGTCCCTTATGATGGAGATTCAGTTATTTGCTTTAAAAATAATATATTGTTTTTAATTGCTTTGACAATATAATTTTCTCTATCATGATACTAACTTTAAAGTAAAAAGTTTATAAAAAATTGGTCCGCATTTGAAATCTGGGAGTCTTGGATTTGAGCCAAGCTTTTGCCCAGTGCCACCTGTATGACACTGGGAAGCCTGCAAGGGCTAAGCTACCCTCAGTTTCCTTATCTGGAAGGTGGAAAGGGGAACTGCAAGACTGAAGGAAGGATGCAATGCATCAGACAACCACTGACCCAGAGGACAGTGTAAGTTCTGCGGGTTTTTACTGTACTTTTGTTGCTTTACATTAATCTTCATTAAGATTTGGTTCAAAAGCAACAATTCTAGCAACTCAAAATTCCAAATAGGGATGTCCTTATCTAAGGTTTTATCAAATATGGATCACAGGCTGTAGGACAGAATATAGGACATCAATTAAATTTTCATTTGAGATAACGAATACTTTTTTAGTATAAGTACATCTCAAATATTGTACAGGGCATACTTATGCTAAAATACGGTGCTTTTCTTTGGCTAAAATTGAATTGGACAATATTTTTAATGCTAAATTGACAAACTTATGATGGGGATGAGAAAACAAAGATTTCCAAGTGAAATGTCATGTTCTTGGTCCAAGATAGTTAAAATCAAAATTCCATGTCTGTGAATATATGAATAGATACAGTAATTATTCAGCCTTAAAAACAATGAAATTCTGATGCACATTACAATGTGCATGTCTCAGTCATGTTCCTTGTTGCTGAGGCACAATACCTTACATCCACAACTTAGAGGAGGACTTAAAGCAGAAGAGATTCGTTTTGGCTCACAGTTTCAGAAGTTTCAGTCCATGGTTGGACAGAAAGTACAGTGGTGATTGCCAGGGCCTAATGAGTGTGTGGGAAATTTTTCAATGAACACAGTTTCAGTTGGGACATTGAGAAAGTTCTAGAGATGATGATCATGATGTTTACACAGCGATGAGATGTACTTAAGGCCACTAAACTACCTTTCAAGGTGCTTAAAATAGTAAATTTTCTGGTATGTTCATTTTAACCACAATAAAATATTCAAAATTCGGGTGTGAATTCCTTCCCTTCCCTGATTCTCAATTTTCCCATTAAAATAAGGGAGAATGGTTATGGCTGGGCCACTAAACCAGAGGGGGAAGAATGAAATACTGCGTCTGTCCTGTCTCAGATTTTGCCCATGGCTTTATTGAAAGTATAAGGTCTTTCCGCATGACCACCTGCATGTGCACTTCTAATTTAGTAGGATTCAGATAGGGTCAGGAGCCTATAGTTTAATAAGCTTTTCAGTTGAATTCCAAGTTGCAGGAAAGGTTCGTTTATGAAGAATCTAGATATTTTAATAAGTACTTTGGGAGCTCAAATACCCAAGTGTCTCACTGAATTATTGTATTCACATCAAGCTTTTTCCTTCGGGAAGAAGAATCTTTAGATGTTATTAAAAAAAAAGTTCAAAGCCATTTAAATTCAACCCAAACAGAAAGTTAAAAGGCTTAAATAAAATATGTCTAGGTTGATTTCTGTCCCTGGCATAGATTTTATTAATCCATGTTTTAAAAGCTTTTAACTTTCCTCTTGTATACTTTGCATATTTCCCCCTGAAGTTTTCAGCTTTAACTTTGAACTTAGCTCTTTGAGAAATACCGCTGTACACAATGTGGATCTTTGTCTTATTCGTTCTTTTTATCAGGGAAAGAATGTAATTTCCTACTAAGTGTTAATCTGAGATTAAAAAGGATTTCAAATTGTCTTTAGACAAAAGGTCTACAATATTCATTACTTGGAAGAAGGAACACTCAATTTTCAGACTTTCAAAAGTTACTTTTAAGAATAATCTCATCGGTGGATTGTTTTACTGTTTTGTATTAAAATACTTAATAAAATTACTACTGTGGAGTTTCATGGTCCAAAATGCATAATCGCACCAAGCTGTGCTCCATCTAGGATCTTTCTTCTTTGTTTTACACTATAACAACATTGTCCAGCCCTCTTGGTCTATAAACAAGGCTAACAAGATCAGCCTGGGAGTAAAAATTCCAAAGGTACTGCTAATTCACTCATTTGCCACTGCAAAATCAGAAAAACCCATTTATTAAGAGCCTAAATAACTCTGAGAAAAGAAGTCCATGATATAACTGTTTATACTAGTCAGTGTATATAAAATAAACTTTTCTCAGAGGTAGGTGGTCGGGGAGCTGGGGAATGTTTGCGACGAGTAATAGTGTGAATTTTGGACACAGATTTTGCTTACATTCTGGCTCTGCTTTTGGTAAGTGTGATATTTTAATAGAACAACTCAATGTCTTTGTACAAGATAATCTTTGAAAATCACTCTGAAGGTGGTGGCAAAAGTACAAAAGGTAGATCCCCTATAGTGATGATGATGATGATGATGATGATGATGATATATTAACAGCAAATCTTTATTTAACTCCTACTTTGTACTGGGTGTTTAATAAAAGTGCTTTATATTTAATAATTTTTCAGCTCTTATCAGTATCTTACAAATGGGGAAATTGAGGTACAGTGTGAGATTAAGCAGTAAACTAGAATGGAAGCTCTCAGAAGAATAGACTTTAGAACATACTCTATTTTCTTCGTATGCTTTGTGTCCTTCCAGGTGGGCAGGACAGGCCTCAATCCTTAGAATGGTGCCTGATACCTGGTAGAAGCTTAATAAAATTAATTGAATGAATGCATACTTAAATACCTAATGAAATACCTTTCTCAAACTAGGGGTCAAATAATTGGCTGGCTTCATTTACACGAACACCTATTATGCTCTGGTTATCTGGTATTCATTGAGTGGTTACCATGTGCCATACATAGAGCTGGGTTTTATCTTTATTACCTTATTTAATTCTCACTGTAATTCTGTATAAGTGGAACCATGATGAATCCCATTCTGCAGATATGGACATTGAGGCTTGTGATAGTTAACTGATTGTGTCAATGTGAGGTGAGTAAATAATGCTCAACTAAATTGTATCAACATAGTTCTGGGTGTGGGAGACCCACCCTGGCGAGGATTGTCACGAGAATGATGTAAAAGGGAAAATGAAGAAGTAAGGCTCGTTTCTATTTCTTCAGAAGAGTTCCCATCTTCACCTTGGATGTTGTCTCCTGGCTTCCAACACCGACTCTAGCCTCCAGCATAGATCCCTCAGCCTCCCAGTGGAGACCCTTCAGGCTTCCATCGCAAACCCTTTGGACTCCAGATAAGGACTCCCACAGGGCACTACAGTGGGGTCCAGGCCTTTGACAGATCCTTGGGACCCCAGTGTGCAGATGGACCTTCTGCACTCTTCCACCCCTGATGCTTTGGGAAGCCATTATAAGCTAATCTTGTAAATTCTTATATGTTTGTATACCTTGCATTAGATCTATTTCTATAATAAGCACTGACTGATACAAGGCCCAAAGAGATTATTATTTGCTCAACATTATACTCTTGTGGTGCCAATCATCCTCCGAATGATGTCTGTTTGACTTCACACTTCATGTTCTCCATCAGCACGAGATAATGTTAAGCAAGGTTCTAACTGAAAGTTAAAATAAAACTCAACAGATACGAAGCTCAGAATTTATAGAAGAGAATACTTAGCTACCTTTTAATTCAATAGTAGTTTATTTTTTTTTCCTCTTCTCTATTCAGCTATTATTCCTTTTGCAGCTCAGCTCTGATTTCAGCCCGTGCAAGGCCCTTTGATTATTGCACATGAACCCTGGGATAATGTCCAAAATCCTTAGCATGGTGTTCAAGGATCTTCACAAAGTAACCGCAACTCATTGGCGTGGTGTCAGTGGCTAATAAATATCTGTTGAGTGAATGGACCTATTTTTATACATGATTTCTTCATTTCCCCATATACAGCCAATGTGAAGTTATGCCTGCCTCGAAGATGTTTCATATATTTTTCATCCCTCACAGTGATGAGGACAGGGCCTAGGTGACATCAGGATTTTAATTAGCATTTGTTGAAAGAATGACAAATTTATAAACTCTCAGTATTCAAATGTGCTCTGGTAGCAATCAAGTTCATTCATTCATTCAGCATTTATTGAAAGTCTGTACTTCAGATCCTATGCTTCATGGCAGAAGTAAAGAGATGAATAAAATATTAACCTTACAATCTATGTGCTTAGAGCTATTCTGGGAAACAGCTAAATAATGAACTTTAAAAAACTGAAAAAAATTGAACTTGAGAAATAACTTCAAAACTCTTGAGAGACCTGTATCTACAGTAACAGATTCCAGTAATCCCCCTGTTGTTTCTTCATGAAACTTTCTCCTATCACTGTATTTTAGGAAGCACTTACTGGAGAAGAACCTATTAATTCCCAGAGTGGTTAGATCAAGACCATCCAGAGAGAGAGGATTTCCTGCTTTTTTAATCTGGTGATTGTACTTGGAGTTTTGACAAGTAGAGAGAATTGCAAACAGAATCAGTATTTTGATGAAAAACCTTTTAGATGTTGAGATACATTTTCTCCTTTCTGAACATCTAACCATCCATCCATGTATCCATCCACCTATCTACCATCCATCTTTCTACTTTATCCATTTGTCCATTTATTTATCCACTGTTTTATAAATCAGGAGATTGAAGCTAGGAAAAAGTGAAATGAACAGAGCTTGGCATATAGTGACTATGCAATGCACATTGGCTGCCATTATTTAACTTATTTGAGATTTTAGTCTGCTGTGGCTGCTATAATATAATACAATAGACTAGATAATTTATGAATGATAGAAATTTATCCCAGTTCTAGAGGTTGAGATGTCCATGACCAACAGTCTCAGTGCCCAGTGAAGGCTCATTTTCTGCTTTATAGATAGAACCTCTGGCTGCTTCCATGGTAGACTGGCCAATATGCACTCTTTCATCTCTTCTATCAGGGCACTAATCCTATTCGTGAAGGTGGGACCCTCGTGATGTAATCACTGCCCAAAAGACTCCACCACTTAACACTTGAGGTTAATTCCAACATATGAATTTTAAGGGAACACCAACATTTGGTGGAGTAGGGCATTTGGTTAAGCTTCGTAGAGTATGGTTGATAACCGTGCTAAGCCACGGGGATGCAGAAATTCCCAGAGCTGGGGAGGCAGACATGCAAACTTATTGCTAGTAGACTGATAAGTATGACAGAAGAGGCATTTGGATTTGATAAAGAATCTTCAGAAGACCCAACAGCTTTATGCTCCCAGGAGACAGTGGACTTGTTACTTTCCAATAAGTCTATGAGAAAATTAAGGTTTAATAGAAATAACTCAGGCTTTGGAGCCAGGAAGATTTCCCTCATCCTTTACTCTCCATGTGATCTTTGACCTCAATCTTTTCTTCTCTGAAATGGAAACTATCATCACAGCAGTAATGGAAAGTGATCCTCCTTTGTTCAGTTACTACCAAGGTTAAAGAAGAGGGGATATAAAAACACATCCTAGAGAATCATGGCAGACAGCAGATGCTTAATAAAGGCTAACTTCCTTTAGTCAGTGTATTGATCACAAATCAATTAGTCTCCAGAGACTTTGATGATACTTGATATTTGAAAGAGTGGAATGTATATTCCATAATAATCATTCACAAATTCACCAGATTTCACTGTGACTGATTTTCATTATTTCCAAAGATAGTTGAAAGTGTTCCTCTCCCAGCACCAAGTTTCCAGCTCTTCTGTTAATATGCAGACTCAACACACATAGAGGACTTGCTTAGCTAAATACTTAACTTGAAAAAAAGTTGAAAAATGTGGTTAAAAAATTGAACATAGCCATTGACTGAAGGCAGCTACAGAAACATTCCCAGTGAGTTCTGAAGGGTGCTGTGGTCTCAGCAGGAGACGAAGGCCTCCTGGAGAGATTACTTTGAAAGAGAAGACATACATATGGTTGGTCAAAAGCTAGTGTGGTTGTTAAACAATTCTCATGTTGAGGAGCTCCTGGCCTTCCAGGCCACTTTTGCCAATATAGTAATCATATCTACGATCCTGGGAAAATCCCTTCACTCTGAGTCTTAGCTTTTCCATGTACATAAAGAGGAATTTAACATAAAATCTGTTTGTGGACATGAGTAGACCCTTAAGGTTTCAAAGACACATCACACTGTTAATTGGGGGGTATAGTAGGTAGGGGACAGGTAGCATTTTGTGGATCCCACACCCTACTTCTAATAGGGAAGTTCCACCTTCATTGTTATATAGGTTAGACTTCTGAGAGCATATCTTTAAAATTAAATTCCTCTGGTGAACATGTTTGAAATCCATCAGTTGAAATGATTTCAAGTTGGCTGGAGAAATTCTGTCACCAGGGTAAACAGATGTTGAATGACTACAGGGAAGAAATCAATCAGTGCAACTATTTTTAGGTTCACTTTTAGATACGGAGAGCAGTACATCAAACTTAAATATGCAGCTGAATCATCTGCAGATCTTATTAAGATGCAGATTCTAAGTCAGCAGGCTTCTCCTGCTTCTTATTCTAATAAGCTCTGGATGCTGCTAAGGGTGCTAGTCCATGCATCGTGAGAATGTAGAGAAAATCCAGCTCTCTGAGATGGACAAACAGCTACTTTAGGAAGCCTTCTGGAAAGGGTTCTGGTCAGCCTTCAGTTAATCAAAGAAGCCCTCAAGCTCCTGTTTCTTGAGTGATTTCTGTTATCCTACATTCTATTTTTAGTCTCTGAGAAGACTTATTGATTGAGGGACAGTATCAGTTTTCTATAGCTGACACAAACCAATTACTACATACTTAGTGGCTTAAACAACAGATATGTGTCATTCTATAGTTTTGTAGGGCAACAATACTACACACACAGGTTTTACTGAATGAAATAAAAATGAAGTTATCCTGAGAGCTATGTTTTGTTCTGGAGATACCTATGTTCTGTGCCTTTTCTAATTTTTAGAGGTTATCTGCCTTCTTTGGCCGGTGACCCCTCTTCTCCATCTTATAAGCCAGTAGGGACAATTTGAGTTCTTCTCATATTCCATTACTTTCCAGAACCCCTGAACCAACCCAGAACACATCTGCCCATTTTGGGGTCTCTAATCTAATCACATCTGCAAAGTCTCCCTTACCATGTAAGGTACCGTGCTCAGAGATGTTGGAAGAATTGGATGTGGACATCTTTGGGTGTTTGGGGGCCACCGTTCTGCCTACATGCAGTGACAACACATGAGGTGTTGATAAGTCATGAGGAGAAGAAGTTGAGGGGAAATGGTAAACATGCAGGTGTGAGAGGAAACAGCAACAATTGGAGTTGGAGGAAGGCTAGAGCTCAGGTGTTCATGGTCCGACATGACGGAGGGGCCCTGGGCAGTGAGGTAAAGTGAGCCCAGGATAGGGTGGGGAAGGCCAAGCTGGGGGACAAGGCTTTGGATTGCCTTGAGAGGGGTAGAAAGGAGGACAGAGGACACCTGAGTAGCAAGTGGTTATAGAATGAGGAGAGAGAGCATCATGGGAAGAACATAAGTGAATTTGGCTCAATTAGTAGTTTGAATCAGCTCTTTCAGGAAAAGAGGTTGCCTCCCTTATTACAGCAGTGTGGGCCCAGGAACTGAATCATAATAACCCAGTGCAAAGGAGTCCTGGATAAAGGAGACCTCTGCAGTCACTTTAAAACTGAAAACTAATGACAGAAATAGAGGGCGGAATTCTAAAGAAGAGAATGTGGAAATAAAATTCATTTTGACATGAAGTTGCAGATGGGCGGCTAATCAAGCAGATTCTGATTTAAGCTGATCGGAGAGGAAGACTCTATCTAAGTTAGGGCCCTGGGAGCCCTTAAAGGGCCAGCCTCACCTGTTAAAATCCTCCCGTTACTGTTACCGTGGAGGTGTGTGTTAGAGGCAAGTAGCCTGCAGTGGCCTGGACAGCCAAGTGCTACAGAGAGTACAGACTTGAACTTCAGTTCCACCACTCACCAGCTGTGTGATCTTCTTCCAGTTCTTAAATTTCTCAAAGCCTCAGTTCTTGGCTGAAAAACGGGGTAATAATTTCTGCCTCACATGGCTATTGTGAAGATGAATGAGGTTAAGGGTGAGAACATACATGACAAGTTTATCAAATTGCTCGTGATGCATAAGTGACACACAGTGTGGCCAGGCTTCTCTGTATTCCTTGGTCATTCTTCCACTCTTCCTGGACCCTTCCATGTTGTGCTGTTTGGGTAACAGTCTTGCTTCACCTATTGTTATGCATTGTGTGTCAGGGCTACTCCTGAGCCCTCTCCCTGCTTCCAGTCTACCCCAGCACTGTCTGATGCATCCTCCGAGGCTTCCTGCTGCTCTTCAGTTAGAAACGACACTACTCAGCCTATTATTCAGTATCCACCATGTTTGACGGTAGCCTTCCTCTTCCACTCTCCAAACATGAACTTTTGACACCAACCCAATGAATAATTTCCTGTTAGAAACCCCTCTGGCTCCCATCTGCTTCCAGCCCTGTCCTTTAATTGGATGGTTCTCACTTTCTCTCACACCTTCTTTGCTAACTGAACTGTCTCCTTTCTTTTCCAAGTCACTGAATCTGTGAGAGGGGCTGGTAAGGAGAGAGGAGAAAGGGGAGTGTGAGGGAGAGGCTGTGTTCATGAGGAGGGATGTGCTGACAGGGAACGGGGTGGGACAAGTGTTGGCAAAGAGGAGTGGAAGGGGCAGGCACAGGGGGTAAGAAGTGTTTATCCCAAAGCCGACCTAAAAACCCTTTGTGTCGGAAGATGGCAGAGGCTAAGTGGAGATGGGTGAGGTACAGATGATTCATCCTTTCAAGGCCCACTATCCATGTGATGAAGGGAGGTGGAAGAGGACATCAGAAGCCTCCAGATTCCTCAGAAGGTCTGCTCTTCCCTGCTCACCTATCCACTCAGCTGGCCTCATTATTTTACTGCTCCCAATTCCACTTACCCTCCAGCCCCAGCCTTGCTACCCACATTCTGTGTCATTTGCTTCTTTCACTTCCCACATTCTTTTCCTCAGCCTGGAATGCACTTCCTCTGCTTTATCCATCTCTCATCTTTTTCAACACAGCTGTGATATGTCTGCCAGGAAGTCATATTCAGTGACGCTGCATGGCCTCCCCTTCCTTCACACTGCCTGGGCTCCTGTTCCCCTACGCACACTGTGACAGCACCCTGCTTTCTGCCCTCTATGAATTCACTTTCTGGCTCTGTTACTGTAGACTGCCGGGCACAGGAGTTGTGGCTCACTCATCAGCAAATGCTTGGTGCCTTGTCTGTCATGGTGTGGATACACAGAAACATTCATTGTCTCAAATTGAATCTCTTAGGAAGATTTGTTGACATGGCAGGTAGGAAACCAAAATTTGAAGCTGTATGGTATAGATGTAAGAATGACAGTGGCTTTACTACACAAAGAGAACTGAGATGAATAATACAATAGGTATAATAGACACTGTTGCACAGACCAACACAAAGAGTTTAATAAAGAATTGTGTGATAGCCTCAGCCAGCCAATCAGAAGCTATCAGTCAAATATTATTGTGATGATCTTGTGTGACTCAAGATCTGACTATGATTAGGGTCTGAAAGCGCTGCCATTTTACCCAAAGCCTGATGGATAGGTGGAGAGTTAGCGAGGTAAAGAACTAAGAGAAAGAAACTACTTAACAGAACAGTCCTTGTGCCTCAGTTGGGTTTTTTCTTCACAACAAACCCTCCAGATAGCAAGCATATACTATTTTCTCACAAGTCTTCCAGTCAGCCGCCTGGTTTTCTGCATAGTGCTGGCGTCTTGATGGGCCTGGAGGACTTGGGTGATTCCATTCATCTGTCTAGTGGTTGTAAGGTCCTTGCTCTCCAGGGCCTGACGAGGGAAAGCTTATTTCTACCTGGGTCGTGTCTCTCCTAATAGACCTGTTAAGCTTCTTCACATTCTTGCCTGAGGGTTCCAACGAGCAGCAAGAAAGAGCAAATCCTAATGAGTCAGTGCCTGCTTGCATCACATTTTCTTTGGTCCCATGGCCAAAGCAAGTCATATGATGAAGCTGTCGGTGTGACACAGAACTGAGCGAGTGTGAGCAGCATGGCGTGACTCATGGCGGGTTGACTACAGACATACTTTAGCAAGTTCGAGAGATCCCAAGGGTAGGATGCAACTCCCCTTTTCTGAGATCTTCAGAGAGAGATGAGTGGAGGTGGGAGCATAGCAAAAGTGTGACCATTCATTTGGCCAAAGGCAAGTGTGAGTCACTTCCAGGCAAATCAAGTAATTACCTGTGTGAATTTCAACCACCAGATTTTCTCCTACCACAGAAATCTTGGACGCTCATCCCAACACAAAGGAGAAATGTTGAGCTGTCACACAGAGGATAGACAAGCCAAGGGTCAGCCAGATCCTTGGTGCAATTGGTGTGGAAAATAAATAAGCCCTTTTTTATTTCAAACCCCCAAGACTTGGGGAACTGCTACTGCAGCATACCCTAACTTTCCCTGCAAATATACACATAGGAAGATTAGAGCTATTGAGAGCCTGCAAATGGCTGATTTTATATGAAGAAAAAAGGTGAGGAAAGTATAAGGCCGTGCCCAGGACGGAGTCTGGGGTAATCCCAATTGTGGATGAGAAGCCACCATGATAGAGACATACTTTGGGGTAAAACCGATGCGCACCCTATAGTTCTCTTTACAAATTCACATGGGATGGGGACTAATGTTTTTCATCTGTAAGGAGCTACCTCCAAGTGAAGAAACTTTCACTTTTAGGTTTTTCTGGGTCATTTTGTACTCTGAAAGTCAGTTTATCAAGGACTCAGAGAGAAGATGTACAGATCAGTGTTTGAACAAACTAGAGTCCTGTGTGCCTGCAAAAAGCCAAACATCCTCTTAAATAAACAGAATCATCCATAAGTCTAAGAAAAGGGGAAAGAGAACACTCATTTTGGCCCTTCTTGTTATCTTTCTCCCCTTGTTTTCTAAGCCCCTAGAAAACTCAGGCTTGTATTGCCATTGACTCCTGTCCCCTGCCCAGCGGGACAGGAAATATTTTTAGAGACATCTGACTTCTAGTCGAAAGCTGCAGAGTTGAGGAGTCTGAGGCTGACTTTGCTTCTTGAAAATTTTGCTTTCTGTCTTTGGAGGTGTCTTGAGCATTGCTGAACAGCAGATCTTTCCTGCCGATGTCTGTAAAGTAGAATTTTTTTGACGTCGTGATCAGACCTCAGGGTTCCCCAGGGTTCAGGGATAGGCGGCCAGAATGTCAAAGTTTGATTCACAGATGGAGCACGTGCTAACCTTCTTCCTGCTATGTGTCCTAGCTGTGCTAATGTTCTTTGGAGAAGCAGCACAAAGCGGTATGATGGACTAGCTCAAATTTGGAGCACTCAAGTCTAGCTCTGCCAAGCCGGGGCTCTATTTTATGTCAAACTGCACATCAAATGCAGGTGGCAAGGAGTGATGACACTCCAGGGACAGGCCTTCCACCTTCACCTCTGAGTCCCACTGTCATAAACAAATCTAGGGAATTTGGCTTTGCATTTGGAGCTAGGCTGCTCTCTTGTGGACAATTAACTAAAACTCCAGTGTTTCAATTTAGGGATGATTCAACTTCCTTTGACCCAGGATAGGCAGGAGAGCTGTTTTATCCTGTAGGTACCCCTGCAGTGAGAAAACTGTAGAAGGCTCTCTCTGCATGACATTTCCCTGCTGTCTGTTTTGTCTACCTGGAATGTTCTTTAATGTCACACCTAGCTGCCTTTGCTTGTTCTTTGCTAGCCACCTCTGTAGGGCCTCCTCCAGAAAGCATCCCTGCCACCTCTGTCTGAGTCAGATGTATCTCCTGTCTGCCTCCTTGCACCTTGGGTCCTCTGCTTTCAGGTCATTTGCTACCCTGTGCTGTAAGTGCCCAGCAGGAGCTGCAGTCTGGTCTAATTGAGTTGTGTCCTGTACCAGTACTTCATGTGTGGTATCTCATCTAAAGCTGATAGCAGTTCAGTGAGGCTTGTGCTACTGATTTAAGGTCAGAGCCATTTGCTGATGAGGAAATGGAAGGGTCAGAGATTTAGTAACTTTGTGGAGTTCACACCATTGGCAACTGGCACTTCAGGCTCAAATCAAGGTCCCTCCCTTGAGGCAATAGTTATTAACTTCTTGAAAGTTGGTCATATTAAATTTGTCTGTGCAGTAACAATTATGCTTTTACCCATAGTCTGAATACTGGAGTATGCAGTCTTATTATTATTATTTTTTTGGTAAAGCTTTTCATCAGAGGTTGCACCTAAGACTTCACAACTGATCTAAGTAGACAACATCTTAAAATTGGTTCCAAGACACTTCTCACTCCGACCCTGAGGAAGACGGGAGGGGCAATCCTCATCAGCTTAAGCCTGTCTGGGAGGAAATGACCAGGACCCACAGTGCGTCCATCTCTGTGGTGGAGCACTCCGCACAGTGCTCGCACATGGTGGGACTCCAGAATTGTCTGGCAGACTGATCACGTAGTGAAATGAGCCGCACATGGCTCTGTCTCTTAGAGGCTGCACATTCTTCAGAAGCAGGGTTGTGATTTGGGCAGTTGGTGTCCGGTCAGCATCAGTTATGTTCTCTGGCACAGAACAATCACAGTCAACAGAAAGAGTGGACCACACAGTGGTCAGGAGCTCTTTGCATTTAGTAAAGCTTTTAATATTTATAACAACCCCTCGAGGCAAGTCCTCTTATTTCACTTAACACTTAGGCCTAGAAGATCTGAAAGGTCACATTTCAGAAGGAATAATTCAGACTCTGAGATTCATTTGCCTGAGCTCATGCAGTCCATATGTATTTGAACCAAGGGATTTTGAAAATGCCTATTTTTGTTGAAAGGTTCTTAGCCACAATAAAAAGATATGCAAAGCAACAGTTAGTTTTACTATAAAAAACGAAGAAGGCCCCCTCACCTCCTGACTAATTTTTCTTAAGTATCACTTTTAAGAGCTAAATACATTGAATGCTTCCATTTAAAATCATAAATTGTCCTTCGCCACTTAATCTGAATGTTGAGTTCCTGTCATATAAGGACAGGAGAGAGTGATTAGTTTAATGTCACAAAGCACACGGCCCAGGACAACGAATTCCATGATGAAATGTTCAGCCTGTCCCTGAAAGTGTTTTCTCCTGAACCCCAGAACGTGCAGGCTCCTTGGGGAGCCAGCGGCATGCTCAGGGGGTGGTCCCAGCCATGCTTGAGCTGGCCCATTTCTCTCTTGGAGAGGTCCCTGGTTGGCTGCAGGAGGAAGGACAGGTGAGTGCAGGCATCACGCCTCTTGCTGCTTTCCTCAGAGCTAATGGCTCTTTCCTGCCACTGGTTTCAGAGGAATTCTCTTCCTCAGGTGTTGGTGTGAACAGCAAAGTCAATAATTGCTAGGGTGGGCAGGTTAATTCTGGCATTTGTCTGGAGTGATCAGAAATTGACTGGGTCAAAATCCACTAAAAGTGGCAAAATTAGGATCATTTATCAGGAGTGCGACTAGGGGACTAGGGGTAGAATCTAGCTTTGTGATAAAAGAGAAAGGAAAGTTATCTTGGGCACCATCCCTAACAAATGGGTCAGAGACAGACTTGCTCCAGACCCCTGTATGAAAGTCAAGGTTCTTGCTGGCATCGTTACACTAGGTGTGGCTTCTAGCAGCAAGCTGATGGAAGCAGTGAGAGTCAGAATGCTCTCTGGAAGGGAAGCAGGAAGTTTGATATAGGTTTTCTCTTTACTTCATCCATGATTTATTGAATATTTTTCCAAGTCACTTTAGTACTTCATAACTCATATTTTTCAGATATCAGCAGTAAAGTTCATTGTAAGCCCTTTTGAGCACTCCACAGCATATTATTAAAAGATCAAATAGTTTAAACCCAAACACATTTTGTGGTCTTGAGACAATGTATGATAATTTTTTAAAAAGAGATCAATATATCCTTGTTTACATACCAAATATTCATAAAGTACCTGCCAGGTGCAAAGGCTTATTCTAGGCACTGAATTATTACTATTATGTTATTTTATATATTTAAATTATCTTGAGATCTTTAAACATGTCTAGCTCAACCTATTGTTTGGTGCTCACTTGCTGAAGGGAATTCAGGATCACAAATGACGCCATCTCCGCCTCTCACTTTTATTCAATTACAATGGCAACCTGAATAATACAAAATCCCTTCTCAGCCATCAGTTATAGCTGACAGCCTGGGCAGATTTCCTGAGTCTCATTTTTCCATTTCAGTGAAGTTACACTCATGCCAAAGAGCTGCCAGCACATAAAAACATCATGAGAAAATTAATGGGTGACTTATCATGGATGACAAAGCTACAGATCCATCACATACACACGGTCTGTCCTCCCTGTCCCCTCCTTCCTTCTGGGAGGGTGGGCTCAGGGCTCCATCTACACAGGCATCTGAACACCTGGAGTCTCTCCAACTGGCACAGTGTCCCTTCTGTCCAGCACATGTGTGAGTGTGTTCCCAAATGATGGCACTCCAGTGGCTTAGAAAAGGTGTGGTGTGATCTTGCATTTCACCCCAGACCTGCTGTGCAAAATTGAGAGCTGACAAAGATCTCTGAAGCACCCTTCATCGTTGCCATGGGTGCTTTTTTAAAAATTACCATCATAACTCATTATCTTCCATGGAAGATCCAGTCACTTGTCCTAGGCTTTGAGAATCTCATTGTTTTCCCAATAGGTTATATAACTTCTTGAAAGTTATTCATAATAAATTGGCCCACCAAGCTACAATTATGCTTTTACTCATGATCTGAATAATAGATTATTTAGCCGTACTTTTTTTTTTGTAAAGCTTTTCATCAGAGGTTGAACCTAAGTCTTTACAACTGACCTAAGTTGACAACATCCTAAAATTTGTTCCAAGATGCTCTTCACTCAGATCCTGAAGAAGACAGCAGGGGTGCAGTTGCTCATCTACTTAAGCCTTTCAGGAAGGAAATAGGTTATGAGGGGAAGGGAACTGTTATGTGAATTTCCATTAGATTGCAGGCCAAGACTGTTACATGTCACCACTTTTCAAATATTGGGAAAAAACACAGCACACTTTATCATTTCTCTGGCTAAATGCAACCTGCTCTTTTATTTACCCAGTTCACTAAAAAGATTGTATTATATGTCTTAGAAAATTGCAAGACTATCTGCCAGCAAATCTTGCATTGGGCATTATGTTTGCTCCGTGAGTATGTGCCTCACACTGGATGCATTTGGCTTTAACTCATTTTGCAGAAAGAGTTTTAAGTGGAAGTCTGGTGAAGAGCTTCCTTCACCTATTTGCGGAGCTGAATGACTTGTAAAGAACATTTCCTGTGGTTTTGCCTCTTTTGCCAAGTGAGCTCTTTCTCCAAGCTAGCTTTAACCCTAACCCTGCCAAGCTCACTACAGAAAACATAATTGCTACACTCTATATATAAACTAACAAGGTAACAAAGTGATTTTACAACCCAAGAGTGACTCACTGTGAATTTTATCACCTTGCTAGTCATCCGGTTGGGTATGTCTGTCTCACCAAGTCAAAATCACATCAGGGGCTTTATCGCTAGACAGAAACAGGTAAAATTTTTGGCTCTGCACCAACCAGATTTTCAACCTTGGGAAGTCTCTGCCTTGTCTGATCATCAGCTTCTCCATCTGTGAAAAGGGACTAACAGACTGCTACCTACGGCTGAGGGGAGACTCTCAGGAGACAGCAGGTGGAAAGTCCTCAGCAAAGGACACACTGCACGCAATGCAGCAGAGAGTCTGAATCCACTTTAACATTCAACTGCGGACAGCCCTTAGGCTTCGCTCCTCTCATCCTTCCCCTTTCACCCTACACCTGAACAAACGTTATGAAAGGACCACTCCTCTGGTGCCAGAGGGAGACTCCAACTCCACAGACTTCTGAAACCCTACCTGAACCCTTCTCACCCTTGCCAAGGGGAAGCCTCAAGCCAATCACTCTCTCTCACCACCTTCAGATCAGCTTGGGACTCCTGCTCTCCCTGGAAATCCTCCCTGTGTGAGTTACCATGCTTTCCTTACCCCCTTGGGATGAGTGTGTGTGTGTGTATGTGTGTGTGTGTGTGTGTGTGTGTGATATCACTCATCTTCACACCTGAAACAAATATTGGGTGGGTGGGGGTCCTCTTGTTGTAGAGTGTATGCAACACACAGAATATGTTAGCTCTCATCATCATTACTATTAAACAGCTGAATTTTCTGGTTTCTCAATTATATACAAGAGCCTCAGAGCTAATAGTATCTGACTTGAACTCAAGCCACTCAATTGGCAATGTCACTCTGGAGGGAACGGGCAGTGAGTAGTTGGCAGTGTTCTCAGAAGGGCTGTGGGAGGGTCATCTACTCTGGGAGAGGGCTTGCTCCCTCCACATCCCTCCCAGGTGTGGATCAAAACAACCTAGAAGGCTGGGGCCACAGGAAGGTGTGCAGACTGCACTGCAGAACAGTGGGCTCAGCCATTGCATGTGTTGGGGGTAGAGTTTCTCTTCCTCTAACGTGCCCGCACACATTATTTCCTTCTGCAAAGTGCACCCCCTGCTTCAAAAGAATCAGTTCCATGATGTAATTCCCGGCTGTCCCTTAGAAGTGTTCTAGGGATGAATTGCGACATGTTCATGGGCCTTAGGGAGCCAGGAGCAAGCTCAGGGGAGATGTCTCACATATGCAAAGCCATTCCACTTCCCTTCTTGGAAGATCCTTTTGCTCCTCTGCAGAATATGAAGTTAGATAGGTGGGAGCTAAGGTTATGCATAAGGCAAATCTCATAGCCCAAGGCTCCTTTCCTTATTTCTGTTCAGCCTCATTTTCCAAGTCTGGAGAGATCCAGACCAAGGTGTGGAGGGAGAAGCATGTTCTGCTGGCTGGGGCTGGTGGGCTCTGACCTTTGCCCATAGAGGACATAGGAGCCAGGAATCCAGTGCAACTTGCTGGTTTCACAGGAAAAGGGAAGGTCCCAGGCTCTGAGTAAGGTGACCTATTGAGATCTCATTTAATTCAGTTGCTAAACTGTCCCCACACTGGGGAACACATGCAGTTCACTGCATAAAGCAAAACAACTGAGTAGATAATTTGCATTGCATTTTCTTAGACAATCAATAGATGGCCAGGAACATATTGACAATTTAGCAAGACCAGTCTTCAAAAGGCACTATATATTGAATATACCAGTTCTTACAAGGTTGCTGGGACAGTAATTCTGATGACTTTTCTTCTCCTGAAATCAGACACTGAAACATCATAAGCCTGTTGTATTTTGCTACAAATCATCTGGCCAAACAGTGCATACATTCCACACACCACTTAGCTAAATCAATACAACAATATGAGGAGATTTAATAACCTCTGTACAAACAAACTCTGTATGATGATTTGGGTTCAGAAGAGCACAGCCAAAAATATAAAATTTGGTTAATGTATACGCTGGTGTGCATGGAAAGACTCATAGCTTTTGGGGCACTAAAATAAAGTGTGCAAGTTTTCAAAACCAGGCAAACACACTCAAGCAAGGTCCTTCAGAGTGAGTCAGCTTTCCCCATGTGCCACGATGACTTGTTACCCCAACGCAGTCCAGAGACAGGTGCACAAGTGCCACCCCGAGGGAGCAGAGAAGTGTCATTAAGTAGAGAAACCAAGTCCCCCAGGGGCCTCAAAACAATGCTGTGACTTAGTAGCAGACATACATCACCATGTTCACAGTCACCTAGCACCTTTTCAAGAATTTGGATTCCACACAAAATTCTTGCTGCTGTAAGTAATTTTTTAAAACATGATTTGTCTACCCCAAATTGATTTTGCAAAATTTACTTTATATTGCAAGTTGTCAAAGTAATTATTCATAGAAATTAATTTGGGGTATTTTTCCTCAAAGACTTTTTCTTACTAGACAGAAGAAAGCATGGGGAAGAAGGTGCAATTTAGATATTTTATCTAATTTGTTCCTGAGATATTTGTTTTTGACAATTGGCACTAATATGTGATCACTAATCATCCTCTCAATCACTACTCAGCCACTTTAATCTGGTTTGGACCATCATGGTCCATCAAAAAGGAGCTTACTAAATGTCCTCAGTGATGTTCAAGCTGCTAAACCCAAAAGATGTTTTTCAATTCTAATCTCACTTGCTACAAAAAAGAATTCTATATTCTTGAGACGTTCTCTTCCTTTTGTGTCAAATGAAACAATACATTCCTTGGTTTCAATATTCTTTACAGGCTTATTCTCCTCTTTTTGTCCAGGACAAATTGAAGCTCATTAAACTCCATCATGGGTAATTTTCTTGCTCTTTGATCTCTCTTTAACAATTGCATTATCTTCATGGCTTCAATTCCATTGTCTGTATGTTGATGGCTTTCAAATTCATACCAGTCAAGTCTCCTTTCCAAATCCTTATTTAAACTCTCTCCCAGAGTTATTCAGAGGTGTCTTCCACTCACTGTGCCCCAAAACAAAGTCATGATTTCCCTTCTGCTTTCCAATCCAAGCCCCTCCCACTGTATTGCCCTCACTGAATGACAGCCATCCAGCAAGATCAGCCAGAAAGCTAGTATCCTCCTCCACAACCATATCTCCCTCTGTCCTATATTCATTTGCTAAAAAAGCTATGATTTTGTCTTTTAAATATATCTAAAAAATTTCCACTTCTAGTGCAATTCTTTTTTCCCAGTTAGTCCCAGCTTATTGTTCAGATTATCAAAGAAACAACACATTCCTGGAGCTGAGCTTTTTTTGACCTTCCTAGCTAGGTGAGGTTCAAGAGTTATACAATGCATACTACTGTTCCTTTCTTCACTTTTCCCAGATTGCAACTAAACAATGAACTATATGCTTATTTGATTAATATCTGTTAACTCTATGGTAGCAGAGAGCTTGCTTGACTCTCCCTGCTGTACTCTCAGCTTCCTAGAATTATGTCTAGGAGCTAATGGTCATTTAAACATTGTTGTTTAATGTAATGGATAAAATTCCTAGCTCTGTTCATTACTTACTATGTGGATTCGAGTGTGGTTTTTCTGCCATCCTTAAGCCTCATGTTTCTTTATTTATGAAATGAAGATATTGTTGATAAGGATTTACATGAAGATGATGTACTCAAAATGTTTATGTTGGAAGCTATATAATTTGATGTGTTTGATATATTCAGACATTGTGAAATAATCGCCCAAGCAAGCTGACATATCCATTGCCTTACATAGTTATCATCTCTTTCTTCCCTTTCTCCCTCCTTCCCTCTCCCATCTTCCTTCCTTCCTTTCTTATTCCCTTTTATCCCCTCTCTCCCTCTTCCCCTCTTCTTACCCTTCTTTTCTTTTGTATGAGTCAAGAACACATGGTCTACTCTTTTGCCTAATTGCTCTGACTAAAATTTCTAGCATTACATTGAATAAAAGCAGTGAGAGTTGACACCCTTGTCTTGTTCCTGATGTTAGAGAAAATATTTTCAGTTTTTCCAATTCATTATGCTATTTTTATATAAAGCTTTTATTGCATTAAAGTATGGTCTTTCTATACCTAATTTGTTGAAGCTTTTTGTCATAAAGAGATGTTGAATTTTATAAAATGCATTTTCTCTATGTATTGAAATAATCATATCATTTTTATCCTTTATGATCTGCATGTTGAACCATCTTTGCATCCCTGGAATGAAACCAGTTTGATCATGGTGTATGACTCTTTGATGTATAATTAGGCAAAATAAATAAATAGAAGGCATATACATATGCAAGAAAGAAGTTGAATTATCACTGTTAGCAGATGATAAGATTCTATATATTCTAGAAAAATCCAAGAACTCCACCAAGGACTATTACAACTGGTCAATGAATTCAGTAAAATAACAGGATAAAAAAATCAATATGACTATCACAGATATTCTATACACTACTAATAAATTTGCTAGGAAAGAAATCATTAAAAAATTCCATTCACAACACACATGCACACACAGAAACACACACAACAAGAATAAACAAAAATGGAATTAAAATCCTCTACAATGAAAATTATAAAACATTAATGAAAGAAACTGAAGAAGACACTAAATGGTAGAAACACCTCCCATGTACATGGATTGAAAGAATTAATATTATTAGAATGTTCATACTATCAAAAGAAATATATAAATCAATGCGGTCCTCATTAAAATACCAATGATATTCTTTCTGAATATAGAAAAAAAATCCTAAAATTAACACAGAAGCACAGAAGACTCTGAATAGCCAAGCAATCTTGAGGAAAACAAAAGCAAATCTGGAGCATTACAATACTTAATTTCAGGACACACTACAGAGCCGTACTAACCAAAATAGCATACCATTGAAATAAAATGTATAAAATAGCATAGAAAACACAGAAGTAAACCCATACATCCATAGCAAAATGATTTTTGTCAAAGATGGCAAAAACATATTGGAGAAAGGACAGACTCTTTAACAAATGCTGCTGGGCAGCAGATGCTAGATGATGCAAAGAAGAACATAAGACTGATTGGAGTCAATGAAGAAACATGAGAGAGTTCAGATGACATAAAAAACTGTTCACAATGGGCCAGTGATTCAGCTCAGTGGTTCTGCTGCTTGCCTTGCAAGTGCAAGGACCCAAGTTTGATCCCTGGTACCAAAAAAACGCCCCCCAAAACAAAAACCCCCAAAAAACTTCCACAAAAACTTGTTCACAGAAGTAATGGCAGAAAACTTGCTAAGCAGGGGAAAAGAATTTGACATATAGATAAATGAGGCATATAGGACTTCAACTAGCCATGATAAAAAAAATCTACACCTAGGCATATAATTGTTAAGATTCCAGAAACCCAACAGAAGAACAGAATATTACAAGCAGTTAGAGAAAAGAAACAAATCACATACAAAGGAAAGCCCATCAGAAACACAGCAGACTTCTTAATACAAACCCTCAAGGCAAGAAGAGCTTGAAGTGAAGTATTTCAAACCCTACAGGAAAACAACCTCCAACCTGGATTAATGTACCCTGCAAAATTATCTTTCAAAATTGATGGAGAAATAAGATACTTTCACAGCAAAGAACACCTGAGGAACTTCATGAATACCAAACCAGCACTCCAACATTTCTAAACAATATTCTAGGAAAATACATTGAGGGTCACAACCCCATGAAGCTCAACAGAATGAATCTATCAGGCAAGACAAGAAATTAAATGCAAAGGGAAAAGATCCAATAACAAGAAGATCATGACAAGGATAAATCAGTACATATCAGTTATAACCATTAATATTAATAGGCTCAATTCACCAAACAAATGATGCTAGGAGAACTGGATACCCACATGTAAATGACTAAAGCATGATTGTATTTTTCACCCTGTAAAAAAATCAACTCAAGATGCATCAAAAAACTGAACTTGAAGCTCTGAAGCTGCTGGAGGAAAGCCAGGGAAACAGTCCAAGATACTGGTACAGGCAATGATTTTCTGGGTAGAACTCTGAAAGCACAGGAAACAAAACCAAAAATTCACAAATGGGATTGCATCAGTTTAAAAGGCTTCCGTGAAGCAAAGGAAATAATAGTGTGAGGAGACAGTGTACAGAATAGGAGAAAATATTTTCTAGATATTCTTCTGACAGAGGATTAGTATCCAAAATATACAAAGAACTCAAGAAACAAAAAATAAAATAAAAAACAAGCAATCCAAATTAAAAATGGGCTAATATATTCTAGATGTTGGCCCTTTGTCAGAGGAATGCCTCGCAAAATCTTTTCTTCCCACTCTGTGTGTTGTCCCTTCACTCTGTTGGTGTTTCTTCTGCTGTGCAGATGCTCTTTAATAAGATAAAACCCCATTTATTGATTTTTTGTTTTATTTTCTGTGGGATTAGGGTTTTGTTCATAAAGTCTTTTCCTACATCTATATCTTCAAGAGTTCTACCTATTCTATCTTCCAGTAGACATAGGGTTTCTGTTTTAATATGCAGGTCTTTGATCCATTTCAATTTTAATTTAGTACATATTGAGAAAGTTCAAATGGTAAGGGGAGCAAGAGAGAGTGGCAGAGGAAAAGAAGGAAAGGAAAAAAGAGAATAGAGGGAAAAATTGAAATAAAGATTTTGTAAATAAGAAGGGGAAGTGGGGTTGAGGAGAGGAGAGGGGAATGGGAAAAAAAGAAGTAAGATATATCATGTGTAGATACAAATACTCTATGATAAATATTATTGTTATGTATATCTAAAATGTACCAATAAAATGAAGGAAAAAAAGAGGAAAACTGGGCAAATAATTTCAATTGCTACTCCTTATGAAAAGAAATTCCAATGGCCAATAAATATATGAAAACAAAGCCACCATCATTAGTTATCAAAGAAATGCAACTCAAACCATCTTAACTCAGTTAGAAAGACCACGATAAAAATAAAGAAAAAACCCTAAATATGCAACACAACACAAAACAAAGCAAAACAAACAATAGATACTGGTAAGCTTGTAGAAAAAAAGGAAGTTTTATACATTGTTGGTGGGAATGTAGATTAGTATAGTCACTTTGGAAAACAGTTATAGGAGTTCCTCAAAAAAATGTGATTGTAATTTGCATTTCCCCTATTATTAGTGATATTGAACTTTTAAAAATATACCTGTTGGTAAATTTTTCATTACATTTTCAATTTCACTCATTGTAATTGGGGTGTTTAGAATTTCTCTATCTTCTTCATTTAATTTTGGCAGTTTATATGTATCTAGGAATCTGTCCATTTCTTCTGTGTTTTCCGTTTTATTAGAGTACAGGTTCTTGAAGTAGGTATTGATGATGCTCTGGATTTCTGCTGGGTCATTGTGACTTCACCTTTTTCATTCTTAATTGCATGGATGTGAGCCTTTTCCCCCCCTTTTTTTTGATAAGGTTGGCTAAGGGTTTATTGATTTTATTTATTCTTTCAAAAAACCAACTCTTTGATTCATTGATTTTTTTTTTGTATCATTCTCTTAGTTTCCATTGCATTGATTTCTGCTCTGATCTTTATAATTTCCTCTCTTGTACAAGCTTTCAGTTTGTTATGCTCTTCTTTTTCTAGGAGCTTGAGGTTCTGCATTAGGTTATTTATTTGAGTTCTCTCTGTTTTCCTAAAATAGACGTTAACTGCTATGAATTTCCCCCATAAAACTGCTTTTACTGGGTCCCATAGATTCCTATATGTTGTACTGGCATTATTATTTACTTGTAGAAACTTTCTAATTTCTTCTTTAATTTCCTCTGTGACCCATTGGTTGTTCAGGAGGGTGTTGCTTAATTTCCATGTGTTTGTGTGAGTTTTGCAGTTTCTTTTGTCATTGATCTCCAATTTTATTGCACTATGGTCTGATAATATACAGGGGGTAACTTCAATTCTTTTACATTTACTTAGACATGTCCTATGAGCTAGCATGTGGTCTATTTTGGAGAATGAGCCATGTGCAGCCAAAAAGAATGTGTGTTCTGATTTTGTGGGGTGAAACACTCTGTAAATATCTATTAAGTCCATGTGTTCAATAGCTTGGTTCAGTTCTAGAATTTCATTGTTAATTTTTTGTCTAGATGATCTGTCTATTTGTGATAATGGGGTATTGAGGTTCCCCACTACAATTTTATTAGTACTTATTTGGTTTTTCATGTCCATTAATATTTGTTTTGTATAGTTGGGGGCATTCATATTTGGTGCATATATATTTATGGTTGTCATCTCTTCCTCTTGAACTGTTCCCTTCACAAGGATGTAGTGACCATCTTTGTCTTTCTCTTAATTAGTTTTGATTTGAAATTGACTTTGTCTGCAAATAAGATTGCTAATCCTGATTTTTTTCTGGATTCTTGTCACATGGAGAACTTTACTCTAATAAAATGGAAAACACAGAAGAAATGGAAAGATTCCTAGATACATACAAATTGTGAAAATTAAACAGAGAAGATATAAGAATTCTAAACACCTCAATTACAATCAGTGAAATAGAAAACAGAACTAAAAATTTACCAACAAAGAAAAGCCTAGGTCCTGATGGCTTCACTGCTGAATTCTACAAGACATTTAAAGAACTATCACCATTACTCTTTAAACTCATCAAGGAAATTGAAAGGGAAAAAAGGCTTTCAAATTCATTCCTGGAAGCAAGTATTACTTTGATTCCAAAACCAGGGAAAGACACAACCCAAAAAGAGAACTACAGGCCAATCTCCCTAATGAACATAGATGCAAAAATCCTCAACAAGATACTGGCAAATAGAATACAAAGGATCATCAGGAAGATCATGGCCCCTGATCAAGTCAGATTTATCCCAGGAATGCAAGGATGGTTCAACATTCATAAATCAATAAATGTAGTACACTATATCAACAGAGTCAAGGACAAAAACCATATGATCATCTCAATAGATGCAAAAAAGGCGTTCAACAAAATCCAATACCCATTCATGATAAAAAAAAAAACAACCTACAGAAAATTGGAATAGAAGTTCTTTATCTCAACCTGATTAAGTCTATCTATGAAAAACCAACAGCCAATATCATACTAAATGGTCAAAAATTGAAAACTTTCATGCTAAAATCAGGAACAAGACAAGGATACCCACTATCACCACTGCTGTTCAGTATTGTTCTGAAAACATTAGCCACAGCAATTAGAAAAGAGAAAGAAATAAAACAAATCAAGTTGGGAAAGGAAGAAGTGAAACTGTCATTATTTGCTGATGATATGATACTTTACATAGAAGACCCAAAATATTCTGCCAAAAGACTTCTAGACTTAATTTACAGATTCAGTAGAGTAGCTGGATATAAGGTCAACACTCACAAAACAATAACCTTTTTATATGCAAATAATAGACTCACTGAGAGAAAAATTAGGGAAACAATTCCTTTTACAATAGCTTCCCAAAAAAGTGAAATATCTAGGAATCAGTCTAACAAAGGAAGCAAAAGATCTCTACACTGAAAATTATAGCACTCTGAAAAAGGAGATAGAGGAGGATATAAGAAAATGGAAAGACATCCCTTGTTCCTGGGTAGGAAGAACCAATATAGTGAAAATGGCCATACTTAAAAGAATTTAAGAAAAAAAAAAGAAAATGACCATACTTCCAAAACTACTATATAGATTTAATGCAATGCTGATTGAAATTCCATCAATATATTTCACAGATCTAGAGAAAACAATCCAAAAATTCATTTGGAACCAGGAGAGACATAGAATAGCAAAAGAATAGCAATAGAGACATGGTTGGGGGTATTACAATCCCCAACTTGAAACTACACTACAAAGCTACTGTGATAAAAACAGCATAGAACTGGCAAAGAAACAGACCTGAGGATCAGTGGAATAGATTAGAAGATGCAGAAACAAGTACAGATATACTTAGCCACCTCATCTTTAACAAAGGAGCCAACCCTCCTCATTGGAGGAATGATAGCCTATTTAATAAATGGTGTCAGAAAAACTGGATTTCAACCTGCCAAAGATTAAAACTAGACCCATACCTATCACCACACACTAAACTAAGATTGAAGTGGGTTAAGGATCTAAATATTAAGACAGAAACATTAAATTTGCAGGAGGATAAGTTAGGTAGATCTCTAGAAGACATTGGCATAGGAAAAGACTTTATGAACAAAACCTCAGTAGCATGGGAACTAGCACAAAGAATCAACAACTGGGATCTCATCTTATTAAAAAGGTTCTTCACTGCAAGAGAAACCTCCAACAGAGCTAAGAGACAAGCTATAATGTGGGAAAAAATTTTCAGCAGCTGTACCTCAGACAGAGGACTACTATCTAGAATATATAAAGAATTAAAATAAATCAGACCCCTCAAATTCAAAGACCCAATTTAAAAATGGGCATCTGAAATGAACAGATATTTCTCAGAAAAAGAAGTAAAAGCAGCAAATTAATATATGAAAAAATGTTCAACATCACTAGTCTCTTGAGAGATGCAGATGAAAACAATACTGAGATTCCACCTCACTGCAGAAAGAGTGGCTGCTGTCAAGAAATCAACCAATAACAAATGCTAGTGGGTGTGTGAGGAGAAAGGAACCCTTCTCCATTGTTGGTGGGAGTGTAGACTGGTGCAACCACTGTGGAAATCAGTATGGAGATACCTCAAAGGACTAGGCTTAGAGGTCCCATTCGACTCTGCTATTCCCCTGCTGGGTATCTTCCCAAAAGAATTAAAAGAATCATACCACAGTGATACATGTGCACCCATGTTCATAGCAGCACACTTTGTAATAGCTAAAACTTGAAAACAACCCAAGTACCCATCAACTGGAGACTGGATAAAGAAGATGTGGTTTTTTTTTTTTTTATAAAATGAAGTACTTCTCAGCCATAAAGAACGAGAAACTAGAGACATTTATAGCTAAATGGATGCATATTGTGGCCATTCTCTTAGGTGAAATAAATAGGACACACATGAGTAAATACCAAATAGTTTCTCTTGTGTGAGAAACTGAAAGTGTAATTAAGGATTAAAATGATTAAAACAAATAATGGTAACTTGAAATAGGAAGAAACGGTTCAAAGGGGTAGGGGCAGCAGGAGGGGAAGGGGAGAGATCAAGTTACAGGCTGGAATCTGGAAAGAATCCATATATAGATTGTGTTTAAAACTATAGGAAGAGATGTTGATAGAGTCTAGGCTGAAGCTCATCAGTGGGTTGGGAAGGAGGAGTCACTGAGATCAAAGGAGAGAAGGGTATGTTTCCAGAAGAAGCACATACAACTATGTAGAGTACACAGTACTTGATAGTGTGATAAATGTCTATTACTGTTTTAGATACTTATCATAACATGATGTGCTTTTCATCCTTTAGAGCATAATTCTACTTATACAAAAGTGTTTACTGTAAAACAGTGTGTTGCTATACCAGTGGTACCCTCATATATCTCGTGTTTAACTGAGTATTTGGGTAATATCAAGGGGCCATCACAGATGGTTGACGTATACCTTTTCAGTTTGCACTTAGAAG
Organism: Heterocephalus glaber; assembly: GCF_053883595.1. Classification (NCBI taxonomy): domain Eukaryota; kingdom Metazoa; phylum Chordata; class Mammalia; order Rodentia; family Bathyergidae; genus Heterocephalus; species Heterocephalus glaber. The sequence goes on along the minus strand of NW_028258325.1, from coordinate 10,134,203 downwards.
TTGGCACTCTGAGTGGTACTTTGCAATAAACATGGATGAAATTGCCTAATAACATTTCTCAGATTATATTTTCATCATGTGTCACACGACTGTATTGAAATTTAAATAAAAAAATTTGGCCTATGTGGAGTCTACTAGTTAATTAGAATTTTTTCTCCAGACCACTATTTGTCCAGTATTAGTTTTGAAAATCTTTCTAAAACAAATCACATCTTTTGATGTCTTGTTCTTGAGACTTTTAAAAAAATTATATGGAAAAATGTTTAAGTACTTTTCAGTTTTGCTTTGGTTGAGTTCTATTATATTTGAATATTATTATAGTTTTTCCTTTGCATTGTTTTTCTTTGAATACTTTTAATTTTTGTATATGTGTGTGTTTAGTGAATGATAATAAAGTTATACATTAAAAAATATATATATACCTGTTGGCCACTACCATGTATTTTGAGAAATGCCTACACAAGTCCTTTGTCTATTTTTAAAACTATCTTTTGGAGAAATTTTAGGGTCATAGCAAAACTGAGAGGAAGGTACACAGATTTCCCAAATATGCCCTGTCACCCACATTCACAGTTTTCCTCATTATCAATATCTATCTCCAGAGGGTACATTTGCTTCAGCTGATGAATCTATACTAACAAATCATAATTGCTCAAAATTCATAGTTTAATTAGAATTTACTCTTGGTAGTATACTTTTTATGGATTTGGATCAGCATATAATCACTTGTATCAAGACTATAATATCACCCAGTATTTTCATTGCCCTAAAAATCCTCTAGCTTCACTTATTCATTTCTCCTCAGATCCACAGTCCCTGGCAACCACAGAGGTTTTTAGTGTCTGCATCATTTTATTTTTTCAGATTGTCATGTAGTTGAACTCAAGGAATTTGTAGCCTTCTTAGATAGGGTGTTTTCATTTGCTAAACTGGGTTTAAGAGTTTTCCAGGTTTTTCATGCCTTGATAGCTCATTTGTTTTAAGTGATGAGTAATATTCTATTCTCTGGATGTACCCTAATTTAGTTTTTCCATTTTTGTCTACTGTAAAACATCTTCATTGCTTCCATGTTCTGGCCATTATGAATAAATATCAATGTGCAGGTTTTTGTGTGTGACATGTTTCTACTCCTTTGGGGAGATCCTAAGGAGCCCAACAGAGGGATCACATGATGGAAGCATGTGTCGTTTTTAAAGTAACAGTCAAGATCATCACTGGGAAGCCAGGTCCTAACACCATGAGGGACCAGCGATGCTCGGCCCTTGGTTCTTTCTGTCTTGGAAGAAAGATTTCAGACAAGAGGTGTAGGCAGTCCTATAGTGTAGAAGTAGAGTTTATAGCAAAATGATTGATTTCCAGACTGGTAGAGAGAATACACCTTTAGGTGTGTAGGTAGACAGGTGCCAAGATGGCTGCTGAGCCAAATTAAGGCCCAGGCTACATTTATAGGATTAATGGGTCTTGAAGGAATATCCTGCACCTCATCAGCACGCTCAGAGGAGGCTGCATTCTTTCAGGCTATGGCTTAAAACATAAGCTTATTGGTATTCTATTGATAGCTAATGATTAAGAAAATGAAGGAAAAAGTAAAGAAAAATAATCTTTTATTGCTCCTTTGCTTTTCATATAGCCCACAGCTGCCTGTCTCCAGGACTGCTGCTGTCTAACTTTCTGCCTAACAAAGCTGACATCCGCTGTGTACCATTTTCTATTCCCAGCCTCAGTGAATGAAATTTCCTGTTCTTCCACAACCTCATCAACACTTGATACTGTCAGTGTCCTGAATTTTGGCCATTCTAGTCTGTATTGTTCCAATTTACACTTTTCCGATGATAGATGATATGTGCCTGTCACCCGCATATTTCTGTGGATGAGAATCGGTTAAGGCCTTTGGTCCATTTAAACTCGCTTAAAGCTGAGTATTCAGATTCTTTTTTACTATGGGTCCTACAGTAAAGAGATCTTTACTGCAAAATAATAGGAGGAAAAGCAAGTGGAGAGCTCAGCTCTGAATTTATTGAGGTTGTGTTGCCTTGTGAAATCCAGGTGTGTATATTTAGTAGGCAGATAGAAAGATGTCACTAGCACTTAGGAGTAGGTTTGGGACTAAAATTACAGAAGTGCACAAAGATTTGGAAAATTATATTTGAAATCTTAGGCATTTCACTGAGTTTATGTCACTTAGTTTAAACCCTAATTAATGACTGTTTTCTTTGTGCCAGTTGTTCTCGGAGTTGCATATGTACCCTACTTAATTTAACCCTTGAACCAAATCCTTGAGGTTGCATTTTTCTTACTTTACGTATTTAAAGATGAGACCTATGTGATTGAGTTTATTTATTCTCAAACAACTTTTATAATGCTACTGTCCTTTACAAACATTAAGTCATTTAATCTTCATAACACCCTTTAAAGATAAATGCTATGATTGTCTTTGTATTGTGGTTCAAGAAACTCTGTCCAACATTTCATGGTTAGTAAGTGGCTGAGCGGTGATTTGCTGTTCCTCAGACACAACCCTGAGTTCATACTCCTGATCTCTTTGTTATACTTAACCTCTTTAAGGTGCTTGTCTAGGGTTTCAGACTCTAAGAGACTGCTGTGAGATTCCAGGTTGCTTCCTTCCAAGGCCATCTTTTTCTCATTGGACACACCCGCTGCCTCCCAAGGAGTGTTACCACTGTGACAAAGAGGCTGGGGGCCAAATAAGATAAGGAGGGGAAGAAGGGTTAAAGGGAGGGGAGGGGATTGGGCAAAAAAAAAAAAAGGATCAAGATATATTATGTACAGGTACACATTCCCTATGGTGAATGTGAGCATTGTGTATATCTAAAGTGTGCCAATAAAATTAATTTAAAAAAACCTTCCTACTGAATGAGCTAGTTAGTATTCTTACATTTAGGTCTTCAGCAGTCTGCTTTTGTCTATTCATATCTCATTGTATTATCTTTTAGATGCTCTCCAAGCAAACCACTCATTCTATGTTCCTGTCAGTTTTCCTCATTTTGTCACATGAATTTGTTTTCTCTCAACACCCATCCCGAGTGTCACATTGGGTGTAGCGTTCTTCCTCCTGAGTCAGATTTTAGGAACAACCTCCAGATGAGATGTCTTCCAGCAGGCTGCCAAGGCCTCCATTTCAAATGGACATCTCTTCTCTAGGGTAATCTAACCATCAGGTAAACCCGGGGGTTGATAAGATTATAGGGGGAGGACAATGGAATGAAAGTAAGGCTCCATAGAAGGAAGAACTATCTTTTATTGACCTCTTAATTTGTGCCAGGTACTGATCTACTTTTATAACCTTCATTTACCTTCACAATATCCTCATGTAGTAGGATTCCTGAGCTACAAAGGGGCAACTTTCCAACCTCATTATAATTAGAACTGTGGGAGGTTAGAAGCGAAGCCAAGTTCTGTTTAGCTGAAAGCCCCTGAACCAAAATATCTCTTGCAGAATGGAGTAAAACTAGAAGAGACACAGTTTAGACACTTAGGGAGCACCCTAAAGAGGCCAAGAGAATAATTAGAGATGAAAAAGGAAAGGTCACAGTTCTGCCAGGAAGGTAAGGGAGCATTTCTCCAGGAGGAAGTAGCAACAGGGCCAGGTGTTAGGACTCGTGTGGTCACAGTCTGAAGAAAGACCAGTAGGTTCGATGACCATGGTTCAAGTGAAGGTTCAAGGCAGAAGCCAGGAGCTGGGTGACAAAGGATGGGGGACAGAATGCAAAGGAAACAAAGGGGAAGCGAAGATACAGAAAAACTGGGAAAATGTCAAAAAGGAGAAATGCATTTATTTAAGAAAAGAAAACAAAGAGAAGATAGATGAAAATGACAAAGATTCTTCATTATATGATCTTGATCTTAAAAATGTTGGAAATATCTGCAGAGAATAAGTTGAGGATGGATTGAGGTTTTGAGCAGAGACCATTTGGCAAGTCCCCAAGGGCGGATAAGGAACTATCAGGCAGAGATTATAGAAACATGCTATGGCAGCAGTGATGTTCCATCTTAATTTGGCTAGAGTGACATTTTCTATATTGAGATTTTACCCTAAAATATGGCTTGAAGATGATTTCTATCCCTAGACTCAGGAATCAGGTCACTCACTAGAAGGATTGGGGATTAAATCAGCCTATAAAAGACAAAGTGATGTTCTAAGCTCAGAAAATTAAAAAGCAGATATACCACATTTTCTTTAAACAGATAGATCTCAATACTATAATGTTAAGTGAAATAAATCATGCAAAGAAGGATAAATATTGCACTGTTTCTCTTATGTGAGAAACCCCAAATTTAAATAATTTAAAGAGGAAAATAAAGATGTTAGGGAACTGGGAGGTCGACTGTGGGGAGATGGGAAGGGGGTCCGGGGAATTGGGGGAAAGGAGATGTAAAAATGACCAAGATGTGATATGTATATGTGTACCACCAAGAAATAAAATAAAATAAAATAAAATATAAAAACTCCCAAACCAACAGGAAGACCTACCTCTATTTTTAGACTTTGCCTTAAAATGGAGCAGATGTTTCAATCAATAGTGCAATGCCGTTTAGTAAGATCATCAGCAGATAAATGCGGTTGATTCTCAATATTATGCTTCCATATCTATGAATTTGTTAACTTGCTAAAATTTATTTGTAATGGCAAAATCAATATTTACAAAACTTTCACAGACATTCATGAATACATACAGAGCAGCAAACTAGTTGAGTCACCCAGATACTTGTTCCCAGTGAAGATGGTATAAGTTATTACTCTGTCTTCTTGTATCAACTTTTATATGATAAACAAATGTCCTTTTCAAGGTCTGTTTACAGCTGTGCTTTTAAAACTTTTTATTCTTGGCATTTATGTAGTTATTTCCCTGTTTAAAGTGTCCCTAAAACAATGTGAGAGTGCTTCTTAGCATTCCTAAACACAGGAAAGGGAGAAGGCTGTGAAATGTCTTACAGATGAGATGTATGTGCTAGATAAGCTTCATTCAAGCATGAGATATAGTGCTGCTGGCAGGGAGCTGAGTGTTAATGAATCAAATATATATGTGTATATATAAATATATATGGTAAGCAGTCTTTAAACATAAACACACATAAAACAAGGTTATGCATTGATTGGTTGACAAAAATACAAGCAGAGTCTTGTGAGAACATTCCCTTTCCCTTAAAGCAGTGTTTCAGTATTTGCTAATTCAGCATTTATGTTGAATTTATAGAAAATAACTTATGGGAATAATGGGAATCAGTTGTAAGTATAATACAACAAGTTGCAATGGAAACACAGAGAAAGTGACCAGTTCTCTTTGGGAGGGTGAAGTGTCATGAAGGAGGTATGTTTTCTAAGAGGTATCAAAAAACTTGTTAGGAAAACTACATTCAGTCTGCTCAAGGCAGTAGAAGGAAGAGAAGTCACTAATATTCCAACATTCCATCTTTAAATTAAGCTCTTTGTTACATGCAAAAATTTTAGAATCATACCACAAAGTTGCATGACATCGAAAACACATGTGTTGCTCCATTGGGTGGAGAGTGTTAGCACGTTAGGGAGCTGTGGAGAAGCTGTAGGGCTTGGAAAGTTCCTTCCTGCCCTGCAGACAGCTCAGCGCCCAGGGAAAGACTCTCAGAACTGTCTCAGGAACCAGCCTTTTCAACTCCACTTGTCTTTAACCCTGTTTGATCTGAATTTTCGAGCTTCTACAAGGTTTCTCTGAGTTACTAAGTTATCTGTAAGAAGCCCTTTCCTGATAAATTTCACTTATATGTAACAGAAAGCCATAGTTTTATTAAGGAGAAAAGACTGCTACCTAACTAATGCTAATGGCAACATTTGTATAGTGTTTCACGTTTTCCCAAACAATTTGCATCAGAGCTACTATGAAGACAGTATGACTCCTAATATTCACAGATGACAGTCAGAAATGTTAAATGACTTGCCCACTTTACATAGTTCAAAGATATGATGGGTTAGACTCAGACACAGTCCTTCTGGATTCAAAGTTCATACTATTCTTGATTCCTCAGTAATTTTCTAGGTGTTCTAGGCTGCTCCTGATTTGACATCCGGAGATGTCTCATGTCCTAGTGAGATACTGATGACAACGGAAAGTATTTAGCCACAGATTCTCATGTTCAGTGCAGATCAGCTCTGCTTTTATTTATTTAAATCATTAATTCATAGAATTACAAACACAAATTTCTTTATAATGACGTGTATAAAACTCCGTTTTAGGAAACAATTTTCTCTACTTTTTGCAGTTTAGAACTCACAGACTCACAACACTGGTGCGGAATTGATGTTAGCTAAAGAAAAAAAATCACAGAATAGCATGGCCTTTATTTTTGTTGTTTCTTTCTTTTCTTCCCTCCTTTCTCCCTCCCTCCCTCCTTTCCTTCCTGCCTTTTTTTGGTGAGTGTTCTGGGGATTGATTGAACCTAGGGCCTTGTGCGTGGTACATACCAGCTCTAACATTGAGCTATATCTCAGTTCTGAGCTTTGGTTTTGGAGACTTTCTTGGTCATTCAGTGCACATTCTTGATTTTGTAGATATAAAAAAGCAAGACAAAGAGGAAGTTAGTTCTCCAGACTGTGGTGTGAAAAGTGGTCCAAGTTCTCTCAAGGATGGGTCATCCTTGCTTTCTAGGTTGGCAGTGAGGGACAGAAGGTAGGCCAAGGCTAAGATCCAAAAGTTTAGGGCTCAATTCCACTTCTGTTACTTCCTTTCCTGGGAAAATTGCTTAACTTCACTGAGCTTCAGATTCTTCATATACCAAAATGACAATGGAAATTCCTATAGTGGGGCTCAAGGGGACTCATTGAGTAACACAATTGTCATCCTCAATGTGTCTGGGACCCCCTGAAAGATAGCTGGAAGTATCACACAAATGGAGATCAAGACCTCAATTTTGCCTCTCAGGAGGCCGAATTGTAAAAATATGTGATGTGAATCTAACTACCTTGATTCCTAAAATGTTCGTACTGAGCTCTATTTCTTTTGCTTGTCTAAGAATCACTTATTTCTCAGGAAATGGCAGAGGGGATTATGAACGGGGGATCAGAGAGATCCGTGTCTATTAACAGAAGTGGAGACAGGAAGCTGTTGACAACTTCTCTCTCTTAATCCTACCCACAGAGCTCTTTCTTCCTCCCTTGGGGAGGAGAACGTAGTGCAATTCCCCTTTAGGGATCTTTATAGGAGGTGCTATGTGAATAAGCTTTGGTGGATGCCCACTGCTTTGTATATTCTGGACATATAGACAATACATAGTGTTGGCAAAGGAAGACCATGAACCCTGACCCTTAGTCTGTTGTCCTTCTCTTTATGAAGAAGCTTAGGTATTTACTACAAGAGCTGGGCCATTTTGAAGATGGTTTAGTACATTTCCAAACAGTCTATTTTTTGTAGCATAAAACCTGGCGGCAAGATAACTCATATTTGAAAAGTGCTTCCTTAACTTGACTTGTTCACCAAATGTGACCTGGAGATTCAACAGCTGTGCGTGTGTGTGTGTGTGTGGGTGTGTAGAGAAAGACAAAGAACCTGCTGAGGAAGCTGTATGGCCAGGTAAAATAGGAGAATATGTAGAAACAATTGATTCAGCACCTGGTGTATCCAGAGCACTATGTCCAGAACATTACAGACATTATCTTGAGTCTTCATAATGGCATGGCAGGATGGGTACTGTCTTTATTTTACAAATGAAGAACCACTCACAAGGAGCTTTTCAATCGAGTCCTGCCCCTGTCACATGGCAGTTGCCATATAATCTCATCTTTTCTCTTTGGAGGGGGTAAGTGTGGAAAGGAAATGACTGTTCTTTAGAATTAACAGGAGAACAGCAGAAACTGCCTGCAGAGCAAGCACAGTGGGGCCAGCAGACCCTGTGTGCCCAGCGTGCTTTGAGGAGGAGTGGACCCTCGATGGCTTGGCAGGGAAGCGGGGCTCCCATTGTCCAGTGACTCTGTCTCTTAGGGAACGACATGCCAGTGTCCAAATCCAAGGGCCTGACCTGGTGAAGGAGAGCACGACCCAGCTCTTCAGAGGAAGGGGTGCTGAGCTGTGACTGCCAGCCTTGCCATGGCTCAGCCCTGAGTGCTGATGCCCAGTACATGGCAGCTGTGTCTGTCCTCACAGTCTGGCTCTCAGGTGGGCTTCTTTCTGGTGTCAGTCCATTGTCATGTGAACCTGGAAGTGACTCGCTTTGGAATACATCCCTCCCTGTAAGATGCAGACTTTTTCTCCTTTTCATCTTCCCCAGAAATTGCCACAGCCAGGTCTCCCAAGCCAGGCCTTCAGTCATGGAAAGCGAGGCGAGAGAGACACAGATGAGGGTTAAGCACATCTACATCCAAATTGAGCCCTCCAAATACCAAATGACAGTCTCCTCCTGGCAGGGCACAATTCAAAATCCTTTGTCTTAAAACCAGATATTCAATAAGGCTTGCAAAGATAGTAACATTTTCTCAACATGTTTTTAAATAGGAACATTTAAAAAATTGATTTTATTAGTAAATGTTTGCAGTGCATAATGTTTGCAGTCCTCGTGTGGAGTAAGTCCATTTATAATCCTGTCCTCAGGTCCCCATATGTATGAGTGGCAGGAGGTTGCATGTTCTTTGAGGAAACATTTTCAGTCACGGAAAGTAAAATCCAAATGAGTTATAGCTCCACCAGTCATGAGCAAGAAGGCCAAACTGCATTCCATAGTCTCTGGCACCCCCAGAAAGAATGGGGTCAGCCCCTTCGATCTGGCCAAATGGATTTGCTTCCAGCCCAGCTGACAGTTGCTTCTTATCTTCCTGTGTTAAGACTGCTGGGCTGTTGACACAAGGGAAACAGTTTTATCGAGAACGGGTAGGAAGGTTTTCTCTGCCTAGTGCTAATGAAGGGCCTATTGGGAATGAATTCAATTGGAGGAGAGGGAAGGGAAGAAACTACTTTCCCAGCTGTTGTAAGAGGCAGACCAGGCCAGGATATCATAGATGGGGCTCTGCTTTATGTCTGGCTGCTCTGCACTTCTCCCTGCTCATCATCTCTGTCTGTGGACTGTGAATTATAATGATAATCAATGACCTTTGAGATTTCATAGAAACAAAAAAGTTCATGCTTTATTTTGTAAGATATTGTGTTTCTGTACTTTTTTTCTTATAATACTCTCCTTCCTCTTGGGTTTATATCACTTCTTATTGAATGTAGCTGACATAGCTTGATCCACCCATGCTCCAAGGATGCCCAAGACCCTTTTATAAAATAGTATAGTATCTGCATAGAACCTGCGGGTATCCTCTATAGTATTTTAATCACCTCTAAATTACTTCTAGTACCTAATATGATATCAGTGCTATAGTTGTTATACTGTGTCGCTTAGGGAATAAAGAAAAATATGTCTGTGTATGTTCGGTACAGACCCTTTAAAATTTTTTTTTTTGATCTGTGGTTGGTTGAATCCACCTATATGGAATTGGTGGAAGTGGAAGAGACCAACTGTACTATCATCAGCTCTAGAGTTTTATTTTCAAAATTACCTGGTATTTTATTTTTAAAAATCTTATTTTTATCTCATTCTCTTTTTTATTCATTTGGATATTTTAAACTCACTTTGCTTATTTTAATGTTCATTTCCTGGTTATCTTATTATCACTCATTTTGATACGAATTATTCTATTTACTGAATCTAGTGGGTTTTTCTTTTAATAAACAATTGCTATCTTTGGTTGGTCTGTAGTTTTTAAACTATGAGCTCATCATCAAGGGGAGCTGTCTTCCTTAGGAGACTTTCACAGACTGGAATTGGAGGAATCCCTCTTGTGGTATGCCTTCCCGTTTCCTCCTCATGAGCCTACAAGGTGAAATATACATAAACACATTCAAATAAATTGTAATGAAAGCCACATTAAAGTAAATATAAATTAACATACCAGGAAGAAGAAGAAGAAGAAGAAGAAGGAGGAGGAGGAGGAGGAGGAGGAGGAGGAGGAGAAGAGAGAGAGATCTTTTAAAAAGGCATTGGTGCTAACTGGCTTGAGGATTTTTGATGAGATGATGGGTGAAGAATTGCCATATACTGCACCTATAAGACACTTTTCAGGGCATCTGAAGTGCGGATTTCTGTTACTACAGTTCATGGACAGACATTTTTCAAAAACATTTGAAAAGACAAGAAAGAATGCTATGGATTTGTAGAAGAACTGTAATAAAGATAGGAATTGAAGCTTATGAAAATATAACTATTTACCATGTCAGGTGGGATGGTTCTAGGATGGATAAAACTTTCAGAAACTGGGAAGCTGTGGAATTCTGATGAGCCTTCCCAGGTTAACTTTTAAATTCTTCCAGGGCTGGGGATTTAGCTCAGTGGCACCATGCCTGCCTTGCAAGTGTAAGGTCTTGAGTTTGATCTCTGGTACAAAAAAACTTCCATAATCCAACGAGTGTGCCATACTGATTAATGCTTCATTTTCATTAAGAGCTGATATCTGATTAATCCAAGAAAACTCTAAAGATAAACCAATAGCAACTTCCCTGATCTTTATAGTATACAAAGCATTAATTCATAAGCTTGTCATTGATATTGAAAATATAATGTACATATTAATATTATGAAGTATAAATGTGCAAATTATTTGTATAGTGCTGGCTTATAAATGTATTTCACTAAAATCTATGTGTTAGCCTCATTTTTTCCAGCTTGGGGATTTTGAAGGCCCTCAGACAGTCTCTAGAGAGAATTGTGCACAGAGGTGTTGGACTCAAATGACCTAGATTTGTACCTCAGTGTTCCCACTGAGCAACGGCTCTCAATGTGACCAGTTAATAGAAGGTCTGAGAACGTCAATTTGAGAGGAGCAAAATGGGAACAATAACAACCAACTAAAAGAGCCATTCTGAAAATGAATTTACATGGCCTAACTGCATTTCTCATTTGCTTACACACTAATTTATTACAGAAGTATTTACTAAATGTGTCTATGTGTGATGTACCATGTTAAGGTCTGGGGAACAGAAATGATTTATTTGTTGCCACTGCAAATCAAACTTAAAATTCTGTAAGCACTATGTATTTTTTTTTAAAACAAATGGTTCCTATTTGAAATTCTAGAATGTGAAATGGACAGCTGTTCTGATTGATGGGATGCTGATCAGTTTGGTGTCTGATAAAATCTGCTTCTCCTTGACACCCAGAGATGCCCCTGAGTCATTTTCCAGACATCCTTCAAGAGACATGGAAGAGCTGCAAAGCCTCCGCACCACAGGGAGAGCTGTGTTTCTGTGTCTATCAAACACCCCATGCTCTGTGCTCCCCAGCAGGATTAGTCTTCAGAGAGGCTGAAGAAACAGAGGGCAAATTCTAGTGTCTTTGGAGTAATCACTTTTTCCCAAAAGTCTGATGGCCAGTGAACATCCATTACCACAAAAATCTGTTGTGCAGTTTGGAATAGAGAACTGACCTTAATTTTTATGCTTAGCACAGCACCTGGCACCTAGAGGCTCCGTACATGTTTACTAAGTAATTGAACAGACTATACTGTGACAACTTTTGCTAGTGGCCTGGAGCAGCTGCCATCCATGGTGGCCGGGAGAATGCGTTCTCTGATCCCCAACACAGAAGGCAGAACCCAGCTGCTGTGCTTTGACAGCCAGTATAGTATCTGCATGAAGGTTGTGTCTCCCGTGGGTCACTTGTGACAAGGGCTGAGCACGGTGGGGACACTAAGTACACTGAAGGACCCCTCTGATGCACAAGATCTCACTGACATCTTTGTTGAACCCTCTTTGACTTCATTGCTGGCAGCCGGCGAAGCTTCCACCTAACCTATGTCAGACCGTAAGGACCTTCTGCTTGATGCCCACTAGAGCAGAAGAGCACTGTGTTTAAAAGGAGAGAAAGTCACAGGGTTTGGTAGACAGCCTCACCAGGCCAGGAGCAAAGATGGAAGGGAACATATTAGATGAATAAATGCACTGGGGAGCACAGCTAGGCCTGACAACAAGCACGTAGGGAAGCTTACCTTTATGACCATGATCAGGGGCTCTAACAACTATTTGGCAGAGATTTTGGTACATGGTGCTGATCAAGATGAGGGAGGATAAAGGAGCTGTGAGAATCCTGAACAAAGGACCAGGCTGCAAAGTCAGCAGCTCACCACCCCTTGAAAACACTGCCTTACTCATGTTCAGTGGCACTGACTGAGAGGAGGCAGTGGTCCAACAGGCTTTCACCCTTGGCTTCTGGCAAATGATGAGAGGCAACAGCTTGCATCCACAGGCCAAGACTGCCAGTACAAGCTGGGAGATATTGGGTGTATTTGTTAAGCTTGCTTCCCTTAAGTTGCCCCACTTATAAAGTGAAGGAAGTAATCTCAGGACAGAAGTCATGGTGAAATTACAGATAATGTGAACAGAGCGCCTAGTACAATTTCTAGTGCATAATGACTGCTCAGGTTATGAGTCTTGTTATGATACCAGAAGCCAAGCAGTCTGTAGGAGCAGAGATTTGTCCAATTGGTCAGTGTGTTGCTCCCAAATTTTAATCATTCTGAGTCCCAATGTGGATTTCCTCCCTTTATGTTCATGTGAAATAGGATCGATTCTGTTATTCAGGAGTCTTCCATTTAGAAGTCATTCCTCTACCTTTCAAAATAAACTCAAATTACTTTCATTAAAAAAGGAAAAAAAAGAATTATTGTGCCTGACACCTGGGAAGTTCAAGGGCTCTTGTTTTTGAGGGTTCTTGGGGTCTCTTGTTTCTTTTCCTCAGTGTCTGTTCACTCCAGGTACAAGACAAGATGGCATGGAGACATCTGTGGGTTTGCAGAACCTTCCCAGAGCAAAGAGGACTTCTCTTAACAGATAATTTTAGCAAAAGACCTGGGAAGGTTTTTGTCAGTCTGGCCTACCTCCAAGGTCTATCTTTAGGCCAGGCATTGTGGCCGAAAATAGGAAGTACTTGTGAATGGTCAGGCTTGGTCACATGTTCATTATTAGAACTAGGGATAAGAAGGTGTCAGGAATGTTTCTACAAGTTGTTGTGCAGCCAAATCAATGTTCAGCATGTCCATCCATAGTATAACCTCTAATGTATATTTTATATCTTCAAAAGAGCTTTGAAGTTTGCTATTTTATCTTATTTTTATTTTTGGTACTGGGGATTGAACTCAGGACCTTGTGCTTGTGAGGCAGGTGGCAGAATCACTGAGCTAAATCCCCGGCCCATAGTGTGCTATTTTAAAATTCAGTTAATTTTAAGAATCCATCCACAAATCAAATGAAATTATACAAAAAACTTAAGAGGATATACCTTAACACATTAAACTTCTAGGGTTGTAGGGGAGGGGGAGGAAAATTATTTTCCTGTGATCCTTCTTCTCCATTACTGAAAAGACCCTTAGAGGCACACACCCCTCTCTAGAACTAGGAATGTCTCTACAATTAACAATTGGTCTTATTCAGGTTCACAGATGGGGAGATCACCCTGAGATACATGTTAGAAATTCAGAAAAATGATAATCCAGAACCTAACCTTAGTGGTAGATATTGGCATAGAAGCTTTAGGCATGGATTGATCTCTGGTAAAGGATTTGGAAGAAGAGTCTCTCTTGTAGTTGAAGGAATATATATAAAGTGATGTTCACTCTGCCAGCTCAGAGCTCCTGTGATGGAAACAGCCTAAAGGTATGGGGACAATTATTGTTTCCTTCTATCCTCTCTCCCCTTTCTGTCCCCCTTCAATGATGAGTGTTCAGTGTCCTATGTGTTCCCGGGATCCAACTACTCTTGGTGATATGAGATTCCTTCCAGCGAGCAGGATGTTGGGGTACATCTGTGCTGTGTCAGGCAGTGACACATTGGCATGAAACAAATGTTTCACATGATGCAGATGCTGCTGGCTTCCACAGTCCACTGCCTCTGGCATCAGTTCTTACTTAAAAACAGATTGTGCAACACTTCATTTATTTATTTACAGTCACTAAATATTAATTTTGAAAACATACAATAAGAAAATGCAAGCCACTCATAATTTTACAATTCTCTGTCCTCCAAAATACCTCTACGAATTTAATACTTTGGTGTATATCATCCCAGACTAAATCTGTATAATTCTATTTGACTTAAAGGATAAATTCCTAAAATTAGCTCACGTCATTTAAAAATAGCAAACAGTAAAGCTGGTTTCCCCCCTAAGGGGAACGAAATATAAGGTAGCAGGGAACGTGTCCCCAGAGGCCACAAATCTCCACCTCTTCCACTGAAGGACACCTTTGCAATGGGTACCTTGTAGCTCAATCAATGGAGTTCTTTTACTCAAGGTTTTTATTATCCTTCCCTTGTTATATGAAATCATTGTTTCTTTTCATGCCTTTGCCACTCCAAGACTCACAGCTCTGTGTACCATTTCAGTAGCTTTTTGGCCTTCTTCTTGCACATAATTATCTCTAATTTTTAGTTCAAAAGTTACTGACTTTAGGGCCAGGGATTTAGCCCAGTGGATCTGCCACCTGCCTCACAAGCACAAGTTCCCAAGTTCAATCTCCAGTACAAAACAAAAAAAAGTTACTGATTTTGAGACAGTTTTTCTCACTCTAGTACCAACGCTTAATTAAAGTTTGGCTGGCCATACTTCCAAAACTGCTAGATAGATTTAATGCAATTCCAATTGAGATCCCAGCAGCATACTTCATGGACCTCAAGAAAACAATCCACAAATTCATTTGGAACAAGAAGAGACCCAGAGTAGCAAAAGCAATTCTAGGTAACAGAGACATGGTAGGGGGTATCACAAGCCCCAACCTGCAACTATACTACAAAGCTACTGTGATAAAACAGCATGGTACTGGTAAAGAAACAGACCTGAGGACCAGTGGAACAGATTAGAAGATACAGAAACAATGCCAGACACACCCAGCCATTTCATCTTGGATAAAGGAGCCAACCACCCTCACTGGAGGAAAGATAGCCTCTTTAATAAATGGTGCTGGAAAAATTGGGCTTCAACTTGCCAAAGATTAAAACTAGACCTATATCTCTCACCATGCACTAAACTAAAATCAAAATGGATTAAAGATCTAAATATTAAAATAGAAACTCTGAACCAGTTAGAACAGAGGTAAGGTAGAACCCCAAGAGGAATCTCTTCTTATTAAAAGGCTTCTGCACAGCAAGAGAAACCACCAGCAGTGTGAAGAGACAACCCACAATGTGGGGAAAAATCTTCACCTGCTCTTCCTTAGACAAAGGTCTACTATCTCGAATCTATAAAGAAATTAAAAAGATCAGACCTCCCAAATTTAAAGACCTAATCCGAAAATGGGCATCTGAAATGAACAGACATTTCTCAAAGGAATAGAAATAGCAAATAAATACATGAAAAAATGTTCAACATCACTGGTCATTAGAGAGATGCAAATGAAAACAAGGCTGAGATTCCACTTCACTCCAGAAAGAATGGCTGCTATCATGAAATCAACCAATAACAAATGCTGGCAGGGCTGTGGGGAAAGAGGAACCCTGCTCCACTGCTGGTGGAAGTGTAGACTGGTGCAACCACTGTGGAAATCAGCATGGAGATACCTCAAAGAACTACGACTGGAAGTCCCATTTGACCCTGCTATTCCACTGCTGGGGATCTTCCCCAGAGAATTAAAAGAGTCATACCACAGTGATATATGTGTGCCCATGTTCATAGCAGCACAGTTTGTGATAGCTAAAACTTGGAAACAGTCCAAATGCCCATCAACTGGAGACTGGATAAAGAAAATGTGTTTTTTTAATAAAATGGAGTACTACTCAGCCATAAAAAATGAGAAATTAGAGACATTTCTAGCTAAATGGATGCACACTGAGGTGATACTCTTAAGTGAAATAAATAGGACACACATGTATAAATACCAAATAGTTCCTCTGGTGTGAGAAACTGAAAGTGTAAATAAGAACTAAAATGTATAATAGGTAATGTGAAATAGGAAGAAAAGGGGCAAAGGGGAAGGAAGTGGGAGGGCTAGGGGAAAGGACAGAAGGAAATGGGATCAATATGAGAAAATGGAAAAATAGGAACCAAATCTTTGTAAATAGGGAGGAATGGAGGGGTTGAAGGGAAGGCTGGGCAAGGGTGGAAAATAAGAACCAAGAGGGATTATGTAAAGGTGCAAATTTTCAAAGATGAATGTCATTATATTATATCCCTATAATGTTCCAATGATTAGAATGAATAATCGATAATGTAAAACAGGAAGAAAAGGTCCAAAGGGGTAGAGGTAGTGGGAGGGGCAGGGGAAAGGAAAGAAGGGAAAGGAAAAATGATGAGAAATGGAAAAAATGGAAATAAAGTCTTTGTAAATAGGAAAGGGTGGAAAGGGGTGAAGAGAGGGCTAGGAAAAAAAAATATGTAGGATGAACTTTTGAATAAGTTGTTGATTCCTTGTAATATTTCCCATGTGATTGGGGTTTTGTTCATAAAGTCTTTGCCTACATCAGTCTCTTTAAGTGTTCTACCTATTCTGTCTTGTAGCAAATTTAGTGTTTCTATTTTAATATTTAGATCTTTGATCAATTTTGATTCTAGTTTTGTGCATGGTGAGAGACCTGGATCTAGTTTTATTCCTCAGCATGTGGAAAGCCAGTTTTCCCAGCACTATTTATTAAAGAGGCTATCTTTCTTTTAATGAAGGTGTTTGGCCCCTTTGTCAAAGATACAGTGGTTAAGTGTGTTTGGACTTACTTTTGCATCTTCTAATCTGTTCCATTGATCCTTGGATTTGTTTTTTTGCCAGTACTTTGCTGTTTTTATCACAGGAGCTCTGTAGTATAATTTCAAGCAGGGATTGTGATTATCACCCCGTCCCTGCTTGCTTTTGTTGGCTTGTGCTATGTGTGCTTCTTCTGGTCCCAAATGAATTTTAAGAATTTCTTCTTTAGTTCTGTGAGGTATGCTATTGGTGTTTTGATTTGGATTGCATTAAATTTATATAATAATTAAAAAAATAAAAATAATGTTTGGCTGATCATTTTAAAGTACATTAAAATAAAAAAGAGGAAATCAGGTATGGTGGTACACATCTGTAATCCTAGCTACTCAGGAGGCTGAGGCAGGACAATTGTGAGTTCAAGGCCAGCCTGGGCAATGTGGTGAGACACTGTCTCAACAGATGAAGAACCACATCAAACAAACAATAGTGAATCTTAATTTAACAGCGATTTCTGACCCCCTCCCCCAGTGCACAGGAGGTGAGCCACTCCCAGCACCCAGGAGGAGGCTTCTGAGCTGAAGTATCACCCCCTCCCCCAGCATACAGGAGGTGAGCCATGCACCCCCCCCAGTCAAAATGAGAAGATATGTAAACAAGTCTCAAAACCAGACTCCAGATCACCTAAAGCAACCTCAATGGGAAAGGAGATGGAATACTCCGATACACAACCACCTGGACTCACTCAACTGGCAACAAAAGAGGATCTGGAAAAAATAAAATCTGAAATAATTTCTCACATATCAGCAGAGATTGTATCCATAGTGCAAGACATGATTAATAAATCTAGAGAAGACACAGATTTAAAAAACAGGAGAACTGAGGAACAAGATGGAATTCCAACCTAGGAAACAAATGGCATACATAAAACAGATGCAAATAGATTTCCAGGACATGAAAAACTCTACTGAAAGGTTACACAGCAGAATGAGCCAATGTGAGGACAGAATCTCAGACATAGAAGATAAGATTGCTATTAGTGACCAGGAAAAGAAAAATTGCTTTAAAATAATAAGGGACCATGAGAAATCAATCCAGCAGCTATGAGACGATGCAAAGAAGAATAACTTAAGACTGATTGGAGTCAATGAAGAAACAGGAGAGAGTGCAGATGACATAAAAAAATCTCTTCACAGAAATAATGGCAGAAAACTTCCCAAGCAGGGGAAAAGAACTTGACATACAGATAAGTGAGGCATATAGGACTCCAAATAGCCTTAATCAAAAAAAAATCTACACATAGGCATATAATTGTTAAGATTCCAGAAACCCAACAGAAGAACAAAGTTCTACAAACAGTTAGAGAAAAGAAACAAATCACATACAAAGGAAAGCCCATCAGAATCACAGCAGACTTCTCAACGCAAACCCTCAAGGTTAGAAAAGCTTGGAGTGATGTATCTCAAGCCCTAAAGGAAAACAGCCTCCAACCCAGATTGATGTACCCTGCAAAACTATCTTTCAAAATTGATGGTGAAATAAGATACTTTCATGACAAAGAGCACCTTAGGAACTTCATGAATACCAAACTAGTACTCAAAAAATTTTAGACAATATCCTAGGAAAAGACAATGAGAATCACAACCCCAGGAAGCCCAGCAGAATTAATTCTTTGGGTGAGACAAGAAATTAAACGCAAAGGGGGAGAATCCACCAAAAAGAAAAAGTCATGACAATGATAAGTCAATACGTATCTGTACTGGCTATTTATCATCTTTTTATGTCTATTTTTTAATTGGGTTGTCTATTAATGAGCTGTAAGAGTTCTATATATATTCTGCTTTTAGGTTATATGTATTATAAGTATGGTCTGTTTAAGGACTACTTTTCACTCACTTTTTTTTGCACTTTATTAAATTCTTTTATTGGTACAATGTAGATATACAACACAATTACATTTCTCATTGAGAATTGTACCATTACATAATGCATCTTGGTTCTTATTTTTTCCCCATTCCTAGCCCTCCCTTCACCCCCTCCACCCTTCCCTATTTACAAAGACTTTATTTCCATTTTTTCCATTTCTCATCATTTTTCCTTTCCCTTCTTTCCTTTCCCCTGCCCCTCCCACTACCCCTACCCCTTTGGACCTTTTCTTCCTATTTTGCATTATTGATTATTCATTCTAATCATTGGAACATTATAGGTATACAATATAATGACATTCATCTTTGAAAATTTGCACCTTTACATAATCCCTCTTGGTTCTTATTTTCCACCCTTGCCCAGCCCTCCCTTCAACCCCTCCATTCCTCCCTATTTACAAAGATTTGGTTCCTATTTTTCCATTTTCTCATATTAATCCCATTCCCTTCTATCCTTTCCCCTATCCCTCCCACTTCCTTCCCTTTGCCCCTTTTCTTCCTATTTCACATTACCTATTATACATTTTAGTTCTTATTTACACTTTCAGTTTCTCACACCAGAGAAACTATTTGGTATTTATACATGTGTGTCCTATTTATTTCACTTAAGAGTATGGCCTCAATGTGCATCCACTTAGCTAGAAATGTCTCTAATTTCTCATTTTTTATGGCTGAGCAGTACTCCATTTTATTAAAAAAACACATTTTCTTTATCCAGTCTCCAGTTGATGGGCATTTGGGCTGTTTCCAAGTTTTAGCTATCACAAACTGTGCTGCTATGAACATGGGCGCACATATATCACTGTGGTATGACTCTTTTAATTCTCTGGGGAAGATCCCCAGCAGTGGAATAGCAGGGTCAAATGGGACTTCCAGTCGTAGTTCTTTGAGGTATCTCCATGCTGATTTCCACAGTGGTTGCACCAGTCTACACTTCCACCAGCAGTGGAGCAGGGTTCCTCTTTCCCCACAGCCCTGCCAGCATTTGTTATTGGTTGATTTCATGATAGCAGCCATTCTTTCTAGAGTGAAGTGGAATCTCAGCCTTGTTTTCATTTGCATCTCTCGAATGACCAGTGATGTTGAACATTTTTTCATGTATTTATTTGCTATTTCTATTTCTTTGAGAAATGTCTGTTCATTTCAGATGCCCATTTTCGGATTAGGTCTTTAAATTTGGGAGGTCTGATCTTTTTAATTTCTTTATAGATTCGAGATAGTAGACCTTTGTCTAAGGAAGAGCAGGTGAAGATTTTTCCCCACATTGTGGGTTGTCTCTTCACACTGCTGGTGGTTTCTCTTGTTGTGCAGAAGCCTTTCAATAAGAAGAGATCCCACTTGTTGGTTGTTTGTGCTAGTTCATGGGCAACTGAGGTTTTGTTCATAAAATGTTTTCCTACACCGTTGTCTTCAAGGGTTCTACCTAACCTCTGTTCTGACTGGTTCAGCGTTTCTATTTTAATATTTAGATCTTTAATCCATTTTGATTTTAGTTTAGTGCATGGTGAGAGATATAGGTCTAGTTTTAATCTTTGGCAAGTTGAAGCCCAATTTTTCCAGCACCATTTATTAAAGAGGCTATCTTTCCTCCAGTGAGGGTGGTTGGCTCCTTTATCCAAGATGAAATGGCTGGGTGTGTCTGGCATTGTTTCTGTATCTTCTAATCTGTTCCACTGGTCCTCAGGTCTGTTTCTTTACCAGTACCATGCTGTTTTATCACAGTAGCTTTGTAGTATAGTTGCAGGTTGGGGCTTGTGATACCCCCTACCATGTCTCTGTTACCTAGAATTGCTTTTGCTACTCTGGGTCTCTTCTTGTTCCAAATGAATTTGTGGATTGTTTTCTTGAGGTCCATGAAGTATGCTGCTGGGATCTCAATTGGAATTGCATTAAATCTATCTAGCAGTTTTGGAAGTATGGCCATTTTCACTATATTAATCCTTCTTACCCAGGAGCTGGGGATGTGTGGCCATTTTCTGATACCATCTTCAATCTCTCTTTTCAGAGTGCCATAGTTTTCAGAGAAGAGGTCTTTGATTTCTTTCATTAGGTTGATTCTTAGGTATTTCAGTTTTTTGGATGCTATTGTGAAAGGAATTGTTTGACCTATTTCTCTCTCAGTGAGTCTGTCATTTGTATAGAGGAAAGCTATTGATTTTTGTGTGTTGACCTTGTAACCAGCTACTTGACTGAATTTGGTTATTAAGTCTAGAAGACTTTTGGTGGAGTTCTTGGGGTCTTCTATACAGAGTATCATGTCATCTGCAAATAATGACAATTTGACTTCTTCACTTCCTATCTTTATTCCTTTTATTTCTTTCTCTTGTCTAATTGTCATGGCTAATATTTCCAGGACTATATTGAACAAGAGTGGTGATAGTGGACATCCTTGTCTTGTTCCTGATTTGAGTGTGAAGGATTTTAGTTTTTGACCATTTAGTATGATATTGGCTATTGGTTTTTCATAGATGGCTTCTATCAGTTTGAGGTAGAGACCACCTGTTCCAATTTTTTGTAGGGTTTTTATCATAAATACATGTTGGATTTTGTCAAATGCTTTTTGTGCATGTATGGAGATAATCATATGGTTTTTGTCCTTGGCTCTATTGATACAGTGTATTACACTGATTGATTTTCGTATACTGAACGATCCTTGCATCCCTGGGATGAATCCCACTTGATCAGGGTGTATGATCTTCTTGATGATCTTGTGCATTCTGTTTGCCAGTATCTTATTAAGAATTTTTGCATCTATGTTCATTAGTGAGATTGGCCAATAGTTCTCCTTTTCGGTTGCGTCTTTCTCTGCTTTGGGGATCAAGGTAATGCTTGCTTCCAGGAATGAATTTGGGAGTATTGCTTCCCTTTCAATTTCATTGAAGAGTTTGAACAGTAGTGGCAGTAGTTCCTCTCTAAATGTCTTGTAGAATTCAGCAGTGAAGCCATCAGGGCCGGAGGTTTTCTTAGTTGATAAGTTTTTAATTACATTTTCAATTTCATTGATTGATATTGGGTTGTTCAGAATTTTTAGGTCTTCTTCATTCAACTTTGGTAATTCATATGTATCTAGGAATCTGTCCATTTCTTCTGTGTTGTCCATCTTATTGGTGTATAGGTTCTGGATGTAGGTATTGATGATCCTCTGGATTTCTGCTGGTTCTGTTGTAATTTCACCCTTTTCATTCCTAATTGCATGGATTTGGGCCTTTTCTTTCCTTTTTCTGACAAGGTTGGCTAAGGGTTTGTCAATTTTGTTGATTCTTTTGAAGAACCAACTCTTGTCTTCATTGATTTTTTGTATCGTTCTCTTAGTCTCCATTGCATTGATTTCTCCTCTGATATTTATCATTTCCTCCCTTGTATGAGCTCTGGGTTTGTCCTGTTCTTCTTTTTCTAGAAGCTTGAGGTGCAGCACCAGGTTGTTTAATTGGGCTCGTTCTGTTTTCCTAATTTGCATATTCACTGCTATGAATTTCCCTTGTTGCTTTCATTGGGTCCCATAGATTCCAATATGTTGTATTGTCATTGTCATTTAATTGAAGGAACTGTCTGATTTCTTCTTTAATTTCCTCTGTGACCCATTGGTTATTCAGAAGTGTGTTGTTCAATTTCCATGTGTTTATGAAATTTTTTGAGTTTCTTTTGCTATGGAGCTCCAATTTCATTGCACTATGGTCTGATAATATACAGGGGATAACTTCAATTCCTTTGCACTTGCTTAAACATGTTCTATGTGTGAGTATGTGGTCTATTTTGGAGAATGACCCATGTGCAGCTAAGAAGAATGTGTATTCTGATTTTGTGGGGTGGAAGACTCTGTAAACATCTGTTAAGTTCATTTGTTCAAGAGTTCAATTGAGCTCTAGTATCTCATTACTTATTTTTTGTCTAGTTGATCTATCTATATGTGATAGTGGGGTGTTGAGGTCCCCCACTACAATTGTATTAGTGCATATATGACTTTTCATGTCTGTTAGTATTTGTTTTATATAGTTGTGTGCACTAGTGTTTGGTGCATAGATATTTATGATTGTCATCTCTTCCTCTTTGATTGTTCCCTTTACAAGGATGTAGTGACCTTCTTCATCTCTCTTAATCAGTGTTGGTTTGAAATTTACTTGATCTGCCAAGAGGATAGCTACTCCTGTTTTTTTTGGGGTTCCTGTCGCATGGAGTATTGTTTTCCACCCTTTAACTGTCAGTCTATGAGTTTCCTTTTGAATTAAGTGTGTTTCTTGTATGCAGCATATTGTTGGATTTTGCTTCTTGACCCATTCTGCCAGTCTATTTCTTTTGATTGATGTATTGAGACCATTAACATTGATGGTTATAACTGAAACGTATTGACCTGTCATTGCCATGACTTTTTCTTTCGTTTGGGTTCTCCCCCTTTACATTTAATTTCTTGTCATGCCAGATGGGTTCATTCTGCTTTGCTTCCTGGGGTTGTGATCCTCAATGTCTGTTCCTAGGATATTGTGTAAAATTCTTTGGAGTGCTGGTTTGGTATTCACGAAGTTCCTAAGGTGCTCTTTGTCATGAAAGTATCTTATTTCTCCATCCATTTTGAAAGATAGTTTTGCAAGGTACATCAATCTGGGTTGGAGGCTGTTTTCTTTTAGGGCTTGGAATATGTCACTGCAAGCTCTTCTTGCCTTGATGGTTTGTGTTGAGAAGTCTGCTGTGATTCTGATGGGCTTTTCTTAGTATGTGATTTGTTTCTTTTCTCTAACTGCTTGTAGAACTTTGTTCTTCTGTTGTGTTTCTGGAATCTTAACAATTATATGCCTATGTGTAGATTTTTTTTGATCAAGGCTATTTGGAGTCCTATATGCCTCACTTATCTGTATGTCAAGTTCTTTTCCCCTGCTTGGGAAGTTTTCTGCCATTATTTCTGTGAAGAGATTTTTTTATGTCATCTGCACTCTCTCCTGTTTCTTCATTGACTCCAATCAGTCTTATGTTATTCTTCTTTGCATCATCTAGCAGCTGCTGGATTGATTTCTCATGGTCCCTTATTATTTTGAAGCAATTTTTCTTTTCCTGGTCACTAATTGCAATCTTATTTTCTGTATCTGAAATTCTGTCCTCACATTGGCTCATTCTGCGGTGTAGACTTTCAGTGGAGTTTTTCATGTCCTGGAAATCTATTTGCATCTGTTTTATGGATTCCTTTTGTTTCCTATGTTGGGATTCCATCATGTTCCTGAGCTCCTCTCTATATTTGTTAATCATGTCTTGCATTAGAAGCACAATTTCTCCTGTTATCTGAGAAATTATTTCTGATTTCATTTTTTCCAGATCCCCTTTTGTTGCCAGTTCAGTGGGTCCAGGTGGTTGAGTATCAGAGTGTTCCATCTCATTTCCATTTGGGTTTGCTGTAGGTGATCTGGAAGTCTGGTTTTGAGACTCATTTACGTGTTTTCTCATTTTGACTGGGGCGGGGGGCTGTTGGCACCTGCACGGATTATTTCCTCTGAGCTGGGAGAGGTGGGACAGGTGCTGGGAGCAGTGGTAGGGATGGTGGCCCAAAAGCCCTTTCCTCTGGGCTGGGAGCAGCGGGAGGGATGGTGGCCAGGAAGCCCCTTCCTCTGGACCAGGAGCAGTGGAACCGCGGCTCAGAAGCCCCTACCTCTGGGCTGGGAGCAGTGGGACTTAGTACCGTGGTCTGGTGGTCTGGTGTCCTCTGTGTCTTTGTAGTGTGGAATCAGGTGGCTGTCTGTCTGCAGCGGGCTGATTCGGCGTGTTCTGCGGGACTCGCGACCTCCGTAGGGCGTGTGCAGACCTGCCTGTCTGCAGCGGGCACTTTTCATTTTCTTAATGATGTCATTTAAACTTCTAAATTTTGATGGAATCTCATTTATCAATTGTTTTCTTTTATACATCATGTCTTTTGTATCCTAGGTAGTTCATGCCTACCCTGAATTCATAAACATTTTCCCTTATAATTTCTTCTTAAAGTTTTATACTTTTAAGCTTTCATATTTAAGTTCATAGATCCCTTCAAGTTATTTTCATGTATGGAAATAAAGGGTTGAGGTTAATTTTTTATATACGGATACCAGGTGTTCTAGTGCCATTTGCTGAAAACACTATCTCTTCCTCGGCTCTTGAATTGAGTTTATAATCTATAAAATGTTAATGTTAAATAATCTTTCAAAACTCAGTGGACCATATATGTGTGGTTCTATTTCTAGATTCTCTGTTTTATTCCAATGATCTATATGTCTTTCCTTACACCAACACTGCCTTGATTACTGTAGCTTTAGAGGAAGTCTTAAAATTAGGTAATAAATGTCTTCCAACACTGTTTTTTTTTCCTTTCTTTTGCTAGGTCCTTTGTACTCCTACATAACTTATAAATTTCAATATCTGATTCTTCATTTATAGCAAGTATACACAGACCTGAATTTTTATATATACCTTGTGTTTTCTAATCCTGCTAAATTCAAATACAAGTTCTAGGGGCTCCTAGAGATTTCTTAGTATTTTCTCTGTAGATGCTCATTTCATCTACATATAAAAATTTTACTTCTACTTTGCCAATCCTATATTAATTGCATCTTTTTATTGCCAGACTATTTTGGTTTGGGCCTATGTTTCAAAGTTTCATGGACAGATGAAGAGGAGGCCTATCTGCCCTTGTTCCCCACCTTAGGGAGAAACCATTGTATCTTCTCCATTCACATAAGGAGTTTTTGCTGGAAGAATGGAGTACACAGTTTATCTGTTGAGAAGGTTCTTTTCTACTTGTAGTCTCCTGATAGCTTTTATCATGAACAGCTGTAGAATTTAGTCTAATATTTTTTCTGCAACTACTGACAGGATCATATGGCTTTTTCCTTTCCTCTGTTAAAATGTTACTTATAGGGGTAGATCTTTCAATGCTGAGCCAACACTGCCATCCCTGTAATAAAACCACTTTCTACATAGTTCCAGATCTGACTTCTAATAATTTGTTTTGTTAAACCAATTTTTATCTATGTTCATACTTTTTCTTCTATTATCTTTATCCAGTTTTAATATTAGCACAATGCTGATTTCCTAAAATGAGGGGAGAAGTGTTCCTTCTTTCTTCTGGTTTAAATGTTTGATATAATTTATCAGTTAAAATGTATATGAGCCTATTGTTGTCATATAGGTAGGTTTTCAAGGTAGGAATATACTTTCTTTAATAGGTGCTATTCAAATTTTATATTTCTTCCAGAGTCAGTTTCATTAATTTGTCTTCCAAGGTACTTCTTAGAAGTTGTCAAATTTATTTCAAAACAGATTTTTGAAATATGCTTTCTATATCTTTTTAAACTCTGTAAAACCTGTGGTAATGTCCTCTAAATTTTGATATTATAATTTTAAAAATGTATAATTGATATTGTGAAATAGGAAGAAAAGATCTAAAGGAGTAGGGGAAGTGGGAGGTGTAGGGGAAAAGAAAGAAGGGAAAAGAAAAATGAGAAAAGAAAAAAGATGGAAACAAAGTTTTTGCAAATATGGAAGGTGGAGGGGGTGAAGGGAGGGCAGGGGAAGGGGAAAAAAATAAGAACCAAGATACTCATGTAATGGTACAAGATCCCAATGATGAATGTAACTGTATTGTATACCTAAAATGTACAAATAAAGTTAATGGGAAAAAAACCCAGTGATGTCCCCTGAAATTGCAAACATGGAGCTTGATGTACAAAGCCAAGAGAATCCCAGAAAGGTGAGTATTTTTCACTAGAAGCAAGGGGTACTCAACCATAACATAAACATCAGTAAACTTTTACTTAGACCTCTAGATTTAAAGTTCTTGGAATCCTGATCATTTTTTAAAAGTTCTGATGGGTTTATATTATTGTGATTTTATGAAGAGCTTCCAAAATGTTTTTCAATTTCATTACTATAAACCCACAAAAACCGTGACCTTTCTTCTTCTCTGTGGACATATGTGTAGATAATCCTTTTCTCATAGAAATAGAGTCACACAGTTTACACTGTTTGGTCACTTGCTCTTTTGACTTAATGACACACAGAAAATAACCCAGACTTCACAAGACTGGAGGTTTTGCTTCCCATTATGCTGTCTAATATGTTTCTACCAATGGGACACAGACCTCTGAAGACACTCTTTGCCCTTGGTTGGTGCTCTTAGTTCTCCTTAGTAAATTCCCTTAGTAGGTGCTTCTGATTATTATTCTAGTTTGTGAACTCTAAAATTGTCAGCAAAACCCAGGTCTTTTCACAATCCCACATTCAGGAGTACATTATCCACATGTTCACCAAGTATCACTGGTGCGGGGGTGGGGTGGGTGGGTAGTACAATAGGCCCAGGGTCTGCCTCCCTGAGGGGTGAGTCTTGTCCAGGAGCCAGGAAGTAGATAAGAAGTGGCACGGGGTGTGAGGCTGCTGGTTTAGTTAGAGGGTTAAGGTAGGCCATGTCACAGAATAGACATGTTAAGGGAGACCCGAAGTATCACGCTATGGCGAGAGAAGAGGGAGTCTGGAGGAGAAGAAAACAGCGTTTCAAGATGATGGGATAAAGTATTTAAAGAAGGGAAGAAGGAACATGGAAATTCGTTTCTGAAAGAGATTCAACTCTGCAGACCCCAAAGGAAAACTGGAGAATATGAACAAACATCTTGGAGACAGACTTCAACTTGACATAAAGACCCATTCATTGAAGACAGAGACATCCACTGACATCATGGATTTTCGCAGTGTTTATCCTCTGGATTATTTAGTGCTGCTGAAAGGGGGTGTGTGCCCTGGAGGGGTGTCAGAGAGGAGGTGGTCTCTGATTGGATGAAGCACCCTATTGTTAATCTCTGATGGCCTTCGTCAGAGCCTCTTTCCTTAGTTTTATGACTTTGTGTTTTAGCCAAATACCAAAGAATATTGCTGAGTCCCATTAGAACTGTGCATAGAGTTCAGCTTGTGCTCGACACAGATGTCTTTCAACTGGCATTCATCTGAAGATTTAAAGAATATTTAACTCACTCTTGGGGATTCCCTTAGCAGAAAATAGAATTTTAAAAGTATTTTTACAATGGTAAGTAGAGTTCATAATCATCACTTAAGTCTGGAACTGAAAGGGACTTTGGAGGCCAAGCCAACATCTGCATTTTCCAGATAAAATGTGAGAGCAAAGAGTGCCCTTGTGACTTGGGCAGCATCTCCTGCAGTGAGGTCCAGGGGCCTGGCTGGTAGGGTCTTCTGGCTCCAATTCATTCCATTTCAACTGGGCACTACTGGAGGCCCATTCCTAGGGAACAGCACACACACAAACTCAGAAAGTTCAAGTCAAGGACAAAGAGTCAATGCCACGCGCCAAGGGCCCTCATCTGTGCTTTCTTCTGTCTAGATTTTGTTCCTGCTCCTCATCCACCTTCACATGTTGGTGTCAATGTCAAATCCACAGAAAGACCCTGGGCATCAGATCCAGAGTTGATCCCTGATTAGCACACTCCTAGTGCCCTGTCTTTCCTTCATAAGTTGAGGAAAGGGTAATAGTGAGTGTATTTGTTAATTTCTTCTGTCCCCCTGCCACCATTGCCCTGTCAATTCTATAAAGTCAAGGACTAAGCCTGCTTACTTCTCTCCATTCAGCCACAGCACAGTGCCTGGCAATGGGGAAGGGCCAGGAATTTAGCTCAGTGGTTCTGCTGCCTGCCTTGAGTTCAATCCCTGGTACCAAAATATATATATTAACATAAGGGAAGGACCCACACATTCAGTGAGAGGTCCAGGGAAGACAGCCAAAACTACCAAGTGCAAAATTCAGTGAAAAAGAAGCCGTGGCATTTTTGAAGGAGAAGGCATCAGAGAGATGTGAAGGCCAATTCTCAAGGGAAACGAGAGGGTCATACGTAGGAGAGGAAGGGCAATACACTGCCATTAAATGCACCGATGTAACCATCACTCCGCTACACAGATCTCACATCAAGGGGAACAGAGCAGACTGCATAAACTTGGGGAGATGCTGAGTTTTGGGGACTCGCTTACACACAAACAGTCCCATGAGAATTGCTACTACACACATCTGCTTTCCACTGATGAAAAACAAAAAGGCCAGAATAAGTAATTTCTAAGACCTCTTTCAATTCTAAAATTCCCCCATTTCAGTGTTTTCATGACTTGGGCTTACTATGGGCAACTCTGGAATTTTTATAAAGGACATAAGTGAAATTGGAAGGATGTGTTTTGTCTCATGTGGGTGAAGGCATCTTAGCACCTTCCACTGGACTCTGCCTCTCCCCTGGACCTGGAATTTTGGGTCTGTCAAACCTGCCCACACACTGAGTGGCCAGCATCTACCCCAGGAGAAGGTCAGACTTCTTACAGGCAGAGATGAAGTTTCTTCTACCATCCTGTTCCCCAGCATGGAAATGCACAATAAGGTGCTCAGTGAACATTCAGAGAGCAGAGGAAATAAATATTTGTGGCAGAATTGCTTGGCTTCTGCTGGTCACTTTTTTCAAGCCCATTTAGAGTCTGTGTTTTCCTGGCTCCTCATCTCTTTTAAATAAATCCTGTGTTCCTAGCGCTGTAATTTCTGCTTGGAACCAACTGTGGCTTTCCAGAGCTGGTCCTGACATGGTCCTCTGTGGATTTTGCGTTCATACATTTCTTCTCCATACTTCAGGAAACTCTGTTGTCAAACCATGCCTTGTAGATGCCACCTAAAATGCAAGCTTTACAAAATCTCCAAGTAACTTGGCAAATATATCTCTGTCTCCTTCACCCCCATCTAATTCCTGATCTTTATTTCATCTTTATTCCATAACTCTTACTTGAAAGGGGAATGGTTTTCTCAGTAAAGTGCTCTGACCATCAAAATGTCAAAGCAACAAAAAGCTCACAGCTAACCTATCCTGAGAAAATGTCAGACACCCCTCCTCTGGTAGTAGTTGTTCAGTACATTTAGAAATAACCATATTACTATGTGTTCAATGCTATGCATTCCTCAACTTCTTTTTCCTTTTATCTCTTGGGCACTCACCTGTTTTTACTCACAATATTCAGACATCAAAGGTGTATTGTATATTTTCTCCTTACATCAATTATTTCTCTAGAGTGGGTGTCCTAGATTTTAATTCAATTCTGACACTAAGGACCCAGAATTATCCAGGAATGCACAGGTTTGATCTCCAACCCACAAGGCTGTTCCCATCTAGGATGCCAGTCACAAGTCTCAGGCAGCCTATACTTCTGAATAACAGGCTTTAAGTTGGCAGTTCCCCTGACTTCCCATTCTCAGTTTTGATAATACGCAGACGTGCTAAAAAGACTCAGAGAAATGCTTTATGTTTTCTGGTTTATTATAAAGGATGTAACCCAGGAACAGCCACGTGGAAGACAAGCAGAGGTCCGGGAATGAGGGCAAGTGTGTGCAGCACTTCCATACCTTCTTTGTGTGTCCCACCCTCTCACTACCTTGAAGTATTCACTGATCCAGAAGTGCTCCGACTCTATCATTTAGGGAGATTCCATTACAGTCATGACTGATTAGATCATTGTCCATAGGTGATTGAATTTATTCTCTAGCACCCTTTTCCTCCTCAGAGGGCTGGGTGTGGGCCTGAAAGTCCCAACTCTGTAATCATGTCTGGGTCTTTCTGGTGACCAGCTCTAATTGTGAAGCTACCTAGTGGCCCAGCCACCAG
This sequence comes from Heterocephalus glaber, assembly GCF_053883595.1. Lineage (NCBI taxonomy): Eukaryota > Metazoa > Chordata > Mammalia > Rodentia > Bathyergidae > Heterocephalus > Heterocephalus glaber. The sequence continues at coordinate 10,103,958 of NW_028258325.1, read as the reverse complement.
TCATCTCATTAGTATGTAAAGGATGCCCATCTTGAAAAGCCTCTCCTGCTAACCTTCATGCTCTCTTTCTTGCTTGCTTTGTTTGCTATTTGCATGCACAATATCATCCACCAAGTGATTCCCTTGGGGATGCTGGAGTTAGCAGATATATAAGGCCAAGTCTCAAAATAATAGCAGAGTTCCTGGGTGAAAAAGCTTGGGTCTTTGAATGAGATAGATTATACTCCTTCCGATTGGCCGAGAGTTCTTTAGCCCAGTTTGGATTGAAATCACAAATAGACAAAATGCAGTTCCCTTTGTGCTAACAACTCTGGGCTTTGAGTATCAGTGGTTCCCAGTATTTAGTGGCCCTCCTCACTGTTCTCTTGGCAAAGGAAAGCAGCAGCTACCCTTAACTCTCTGGAAGGATTCAAGCAGCCAGAGCTTGGGCCTCTCAGTAACTTCATGTTGCTCTTACTCTTAGTTTTCTAGGTGCCCTCAGTGTTACCATTTGCTTCCAAGAGCTAGCAGCCTTTGGTCTTACTAGATACCAGTGCTATCAGCCTGGCTTGCTCTATTCAAGATAGAAATCAAGCACAGACAAAACAAAAACCATCTAAGAGTAGCTTTATTACGACTTATGCTGCAGTGTAAGAAGTAATGCATGGACCGACCTGGTCAGGGTATGGAAAAGGCTGCTTATTTAGATAAAAATGTGGGCTCACATGTGTGCAGTGTCCTGCTAGCCTGAGGCCTTCTGCCTAGGCCTGGTTAGGTGAGGGGCTCCTTGCAGACTGAGTTGAGGATAGCTTTGGGAGAGGTGACGCAGCTGCAGAGGTGGAGTCACCCACACAAGGTGCAGTGTGAAGACACCTGAGAGGGATGAGGACTGAGCTTGCTCCAGCCAGAGCAGAAGCCTTTGGCAGCAGTCATTGGCTTCTAATGCAGCCATGGGTGTCCAAGATTGAAGAAAAACATTTCAATGTGTGTCTGGGGGAGCACTAGGTCCTTGTTATCTATCTCACCTGCTGCCTTTCACCGAAATGTGACATTAACAAGACATAAACAGTTGTGCTCAACCGCCGAGATCCGGGGGCTGTTTATTATGCCAGCTCTCCTCCCTGACAAGTGCAAACGATCCACTTCTCCTCACCTTTGCACCACCACATCAATTCTCTTGATTCTTTAGTCTAGGTTTTTCATAGAAGAAATCTGATGAACTCTAAGACAGAATTTAGGGAAGTATTTGTTTAGACTGAAGCATTTCCCTTAACTAATTTTTCAAAGGTGCATGTGTGTTTTCAGAGTGGAGGGAGACTTTTCTTCAGTGAGGAAAACAAATTAAATTTGATGTCTATTAATTTGGTACTTGCTCTTACAAGTAAAAAATCAACCAAATTTAAAAATAGTACCTTATAGCTAGGTACAGCGGTGCATGCCTGTAATCCTAGCACTCTGGAAGGCTGAGGCAGAAGAACTGCAAAGTTGAGCCCACCCTGGGCAATTCAGTGACTGGGCAAGACTCTGTCTCAAAATAAAATATAAAAAGGTTGGGGACGTAGCTCAGTGTGAAGGTCCTGGGCTCAATCTCCAGTACCACAAAAAGCATCTTAGGCAGGGAACAAAAGAATCTGCCTCCATTATTTTGATAGGCAATGATTGCTGGATGAAAGTTACTGTGTTTTCTCTCAGCCCGTGCTGTGTTTGGCAGAGGCTCCAGTGTATGACCACTCTAAATTAAAGCTTTCCCTTGGAGAAGGACCTTATGGGAAGACTTTAACAATTAGAAAAACCAGATAGGTTTACTCCCTGATGAGTTGGCCAGATATGTTCCTCCCAAACCTTGAGATGTGAAATGCTCCCCCTGATTACCCAACAAGGACATGCATGATGTGCATTGCAGTAATTTTGTTCTTTTCAGCTCATCAACTGCTGCCCGGGGAATGTGAAATTAGGGAGACATCGAGTTATTTCTTCCTTGATTTTGGTCATTTCTCTAAGAGATATCATCAAAAATAGGAGAGAAGCCAAGGCAAGGACTTCATCTTGTCCTGTGTTTTTTTTTCAGTTGATGTGTGCCTTTTCTTCTTGGTATTCAATGAGCTGGGCAATGTTGCTAGAGCTGGGAGACTTAGCTGAACTACGGAAAACCCACCATATCTGAGAAGACTTCCTATGAATGATTGGAATTGTTTACCAAGGGGTTGCTTCTTAAATGATTTATTCTCTATAATATCAGTATGGTTCAATTAAGCTGTAAATTAGTCCTTCGCCAGAGGCTGGAAAATGCCCTTTTAATTTGCTCCTCTCTTGAGCGTTCATAATGAGGCTGGAAAAGAGTTTGACTGTCATCAGTAGTGATTCTTGCTGTGAGCTGCTCATGAGCAAAGTTCATGACCTGTCCATAGAAGGATCATTTTCATTTTTCCAGTACTTCTGATGTCTCGGTGCGGGGGGATGGGAGTCCAAATGGGGATAAGTATAGCTTTTGCCATTCTTGTTCAGCATGACTTTGGGAAGGTCATGGAAACCTCCCTAGGCCTCAGCTTCATCTTTTGTACACTGGTGGTAACAGTATTCACATCAAAGCTTACTAAGAGGTTGAAGTAGGAGAACAAATGGTCAGTGTCTAGCACTTAGTAGGTGCTCAATAATGTATTGATTTGTTCCTAGAGGTGGGCAGTTGAGACTGTGATCAGTGTTATCCTTCTTCAGAAACTCCAGAAAAACAATCTGTGCATGTGTGTGTGTGTGTGTGTGTGTGTGTGTGTGTGTGTGTGTAGGTGTCAGGGAGGGAGTGGTCACATGGTGGGGAAGACCTTGGTCAGAGACCATGCACAGTTGATACTTCATCAGTGGAGGAATTTGAGGCTGGAGGAGGGAAAGTGATTGATGGAAGCCACATAACTAGCAGGAGATGGAGCCAGGACTCAGAGCTGCCCCTGTCACCTTTGCTCATGTGACAATTCTTCTCTTATGATGATGAAATTATTTTTTTAAACCCACAGCAGGTACCAGAATCTTACAACACCCCAGTGAGAAACCTTTATGATGGATTTTTCTTTCTCAGAGGGGGACCATGAGGCTCAGAGAGGTAAAATTCCTCCCCAGAGTAACAAGAGTGTGAACTGTCCCTGCTTGGCTGGACTCCAAAGTCTTTGGTCATCACGCTGTTTTACCTCACTGGAAGGAAGTTCTGAAATTTCCAGCGTGTTCCAGTTCTTGGGATCAGAACAAGTGTAGTTGTTCCAGGGGTGTAGGAATAGTCAGCCCATTGTTTTCTGCTCATTTGTTCCATTCCAGCTGTAAAAGTCCAAGGAGCAAGTGTACCTCTACCTGTCTTTTCAGATTGTCTCCTCCTGATGACTTTCAAGGGACTTAAAGCCCAGAGGTTTTTGACAAGATAACAGAGAAAGCCAGCTTGTTCCTATGAACAGCACTTCCACATTGCTTCGAGGTAACCCCAGCTCACCATTCAACTTAGATTGGAGAGCAACCCTCGGAGTGTCCTCCACACCGGCGGCGGTGCCCAGACTGAAGGGTGGAAGTGGAAGTCCCACTCACTCATCTGACTGCTGTCCCTAGGCCAGTGGATGAGCTCTTAAAAAGCTGTGTGAGCAGCTGCTGCAGCCCAGAAAGAGCTTGGCAGATGACACCACACCAGACAGGAAAATAGACCCAGGACAGGTTTTACATTATCACTACCTCCTCTTTCCTGCTGAGTTTCAGACCTATGACTTTCTAATAAAAGGATTTGCTGGCCCCAAACTGTATCTTGATCTTGCAGAAAAACAATGTGCAAAATCGGAGCCAGATGGTGCACCTGCGTGACCTCGTGCCAGAGACTTCAAGGCTTTGGGCCTCTATTTTCTGTAAGGGAGACGACAGCACAGGATGGAAACAGATGGTGGCCTTGCCATTTCCTAGTGTTTTGGCCTTGGAGAAGCAACTTACCTTCTCTTGACCTCAGCGTCTTCATCTATTTAGGGAGCAGTGATAGTACTTAGCTCAAAGCCTGGCAGGGAATCAAATGCACCATCGCATATGGGATCCATGGACTGAACCTCAGTGCATGCTAAATGTCTTATCCATGAGAAGTGCCGTGTGCCCCGCAGTGGCTGCCATTGTATTTTCTCACTGTCACAATAAGCATTGTAACAGAAGGCATGCAGGGTTGTTTGAGGATTAACTGACTCTATGTTTCTGAAGGAGTTAGCATGCAGAAGGTGCTAGGAACTGAATACTAAGGCTCATTCAGAGAGGTTGAGCAGAGCTGCCTCTGAAAGCGTTGATTTAGGGACTCCAAATACAGATGGCCAAGTCTTGTCTTTGCCAGTCACCAAATGAGGGTTATACATACAGCCCAGCTCATTAGCATGTGCAGTATGTCATTCCTGGAGGTGCTACTGGAAAAAGAGGGAAAAAGTGAGGTACAGAGCAAGATGCACAAGGCACCATGGGCTGGGATCAGAAGCTCCGGCTGGCAATCTAACCCTGACTTTACTGTGAAGACCTAAGTAGCCCTGGGCAAACCTCTCCTCCACTTCAACTTCTAGTCTCTTTTCTGTGAATACAGAGTTCAGGTGCTGCCCCAAATTCCTTCTCAAGCTAATAGCAAATAATCCAGTATTATTTGGGGGCAGCAATCCTATCCACTACTGGTCAGAATGTAACATGGTAAGGTTATCCAAGTGACTAAGTTAGCACCATCTAGTTCAGATGAAGGTGTCCATGCCTGCCATGATTATGGCACGTTGCATTAATTTTATATTCATCAAAATATTGATCAATTGAGCCCTTGTTATGTTCCAGCGTAGCTAAGGATACACCCATGATCAACGCAGATAAAATCTCAGCTGTCGACAATTTACTTTGCAGCAGGACAGACAAACCCAAAGAAGGATGAGATAATTATATCAATAAAAAGAAGTGTTCAAAATGGAGAAAGCAGTGTAGTTTTGGGTGGGTGTGCAAATTTAAGGCCTGCTCCCCCTGGGTGGAGGCTCAGGTGTGGCCCGAGAGCAGTGCCTGGTCCCCAGCAGGTTTGGAGGAATAGTTAGATGAAAGGGTGTAGGAACGAGTAGAACCTGAAGTCTGGATGCACATATGCATGGTCATTACGTTCTCATCTGAAGTGAATTATGTGCAACAGTTTCCGGAGCAAACTGCAGTGCTTGCATTACCATTATTTTCAAATTGAGAAGGACATGGGGAATGAGAACGACATCTTCCTTCCTCCCAAACTAGCCTAGGAGGCTGAAGAAGAAAGGCGTTATTTGCACATTGCTGCCCCCTGGTGGTAATGTAAAATATAGCCACAACTCCACATTGGTTTACCAACAAGTAAAATAACATCAACCACTGGGCACCTAACTCCATCACTGGAGTATTGGAATTAAATGATCAGTGTGCCATGAATGCAATAATTCTGTATGGCAAATGTACTAATTAAAAGCTTAAAAATAAACTATAAATGTGGTGGCAGTGTCTTTCAAACCCAAGAGTTCGAACAGTAAGGCCACAAGAGGCTAGTTGGGCTAGAATAGGAAGATAATTTCAGATGTCAGTGCAAGTGTGGCATATTTTTATATGGCAGGACATACCTCTGCTCAAATACCACTCTTCAGGAGTCTCAGTTATCATAATACGTCATAGCTCATGGGAGCTCAGGCCGTGATGCCCAGAGTGTTTCCTAGGAGAGGCTGTGTGAGGCTTCTGGGACCCTGCACTCCAGCTTAAAAATCATATTCACAAAATGCAGAGAGAGGTGTTAGATCCAAACACATCGGGAAATCCAAGCTAGCTACTCAGGCGAGTCCATGAAATGAGACGCGTATTTGTTTATTCCCGTGGCCCTTGCTCGAACATTCAATGTCACTTACACACAGTTCTCCACTTGTCTCTTGTTAGGATGGATGGTTACCAGGTAGGCCCATCACTCACGGGTCTTGTGACAAGTGTCGTAATCACCCGAAGTTCTGTTTTCTACTCTAAAAAAGGAAATAAATAACATCAAGTAAGTAGTATCAACACATAAACAAGAATAGGCATGTGAAAGAAACTGGGGTAGTATCAGGTGTCCATTAGATGCTTAGTGAATGCTTTTTAAAGTTACTACATTGCTTTATTTTTTAAGAGTACAATACACAGTGTATTAACTACCGTTATTCTTTTGTAGGAAATTTGTTTTATTTTTTCATAAAATAAAAAATAAAAATATGCTTTTAAAAGCAAGCTTGTTCAACATTGATATTCATACAGACTTCTAAAGCATTTTAAGATTCATAGTAACATGAGGATGGCTCTAAAGAATTGTTCTTAGTTAAAAGAATCATACCACAGTGATATATATGCACCCATGTTTATAGTGGCACAGTTTCTAATAAATAAAGTTTGGAGACAGCCCAAGTGCCCATCAACTGGAAACTGGATAAAGAAGACTTTTTTGTTGTTTGTTTTTATCAAATAGAGTACTACTCAGCCATAAAGAATGAGAAACTAGAGACAATGATAGCTAAATGGATGCATAATGAGGCCATCCTCTTGAGTGAAATAATAGCACACCCATGTGTAAATACCAAATAGTTTCTTTAGTGTGAGAAACTGAAAGTGTAAATAAGGATTAAAATGATTAAAACAACCAAAAGGGGTAGAGGAAGTAGGAGGGGTAGGAGAAAGGAAAGAAGGGAAAGAAAAAATTATGAGAAAAGGAAAAAATGAAAACAAAGTCTTTGCAAATAGAGAAGTGTGGAGAGGGTGAAGGAAGCACAGGGAATAGGGAAAAAATAAGAACCAAGATACATCATGTACAGACAGGTACAAGCACCCAATGATAAATGTAAACATATTGTATACCCAAAATGTACCAATAAAAGAATTTAAGCAAGCAGCGTGAAGCTCCTCGGCTGCATCCTGGTTCCTGCCCATGCCACGGTGAGGTCCCAGGCATGGCTTGGAGCCCCTCCCCCATCTGGTGCTCCGCTTAGCTGCATGGGTGCCTGCAAGGCCTAGTTCCTCTCTCCCCACCCCCCGCCCTCCGGCTCTTCTGCTACCTGGTCCCACACTACAGAGGCACAGGGGATTATACTTCACATAGTTAAATGCGATAGATTAATAACTACCACAAATTGTCATTTTCTAAGCTGCGCTTGATGCTATGGTATTGCTGATAGTATCATTTGGTCTAACATGTTGTGATTGATCTAATCAGTTTTCCTTCCTGGTATAAGGGAAATAAAATAGCCTCAGAGTCATTAGAGCCTCAAAATGTAAACACAAGCTATATCTGGAAGACACCTCTGAAAAGCAATCATTCCACAAGGGTTTTAAACATAAGCAACAAAGACATCTGCATTAAGCAATTTTGAAATATCAACCCAGGAATTAAACCAAGGACAGTACCAAAAACAAAAATGGAAGACTTTTAAGCAAGGCACAGATGCAGGCTTCCATGCCACAAAAAGGAAATTCTGGGGGAAATGAGGTGGAAAAGTCTGATAATCAACCACCTGGACACCCTGAACTGATAGCACAGGAAATAACAAAGCAGATGCATAAGGCTCTAGAAAAATTCAAAGGAGAAATAATCTCCCAGATAAATACAGAGATGGTGAGTAGAGTGAGAGACATGATTAGAGGCTCTAGAGCAGAAACAGATAAGAAAATAGATGAGATCAGAAACATGCTGGAAGCCATGAATGCCCAGCATAAGAAAGAAATGGAAACCATGAAACAGATTCGAACAGATATTCAGGAGATTAAAAACTCCATTGAAAGCATGCAGAGCAGACTAAGAGACTCTGAAGACAGAATATCAGATATAGAAGACAGGATTGTGGTTAAGGACCATGAAAACAGAGATTTCTTAAAGATAGTAAGGGACCATGAGAAATCAATTCAACAGCTGCTAGATGATGCAAAGAAGAATAACATAAAACTGATTGGAGTCCACAGAAAAACAGGAGAAATTACAATAGACATAAAAAAACTGTTCACAGAAGTAATAGTAGAAAACTTCCCAGACAGAGGTAGAGAATTGGACATACAAATAAATGAGGCATCTAGAACTCCAACTAGCCATGACCAAAAAAAATCTACACCTAGACATATAATAGTCAAGATTCCAGAAACCTAACAGGAGAACAAAATCCTACAAGCAGTTAGAGAAAAGAAACAAATCACCTACAAAGGAAAGCCCATCAGAATCATGGAAGATTTCTCAACACAAACCCTCAAATCAAGGAGAGCCTGGAGTGAAGCATTTCAAGCCCTAAAAGAAAATAACTTCCAACCTAGACTGTTGTATTCTGCAAAGTTATCTTTCAAAATCAATGGGGAAATTAGATACTTTCATGACAAAGAACACCTGAGAAATTTCATGAACACCAAACCAGCACTCCAAACAATTTTATGCAATATGCTAGAAAAAGACAATGAAGGTCACTACTCCATGAGGGCCAACAGAGAGAAGACACCACACAAGGTAAGACACTAAAGGGAAAGGGGGAAAAATAAGAAATAAAAGAGCCAACAACAATAAAACATCACGGCAAGGATGAGTCAATATCTCTCAATTATAGCTATCAAAGTTAATGGCCTCAATTCACCAATAAAAAGAAATAGACTGACAGAATGGATTAAGAAGCAAAACCCAGCAATATGCTGTATACAAGAAACACACCTAACTCAAAAGGAAATTCACAGACTGAAAGTAAAAGGATGGAAAACAGTTCTCCATGTGACAGGAACCCAGAAAAAATCAGGGGTAGCAATCTTATTTTCAGACAAAGTAGATTTCAAACCAAAACTAATTAAGAGAGGCAAAGATGGTCATTACATCTGTGTGAAGGGAACAATCCAAGAGGAAGAGATGACAATCCCAAATATATATGCACCAAATATGAATGCCCCCAACTATACAAAACAAATATTAATGGACATGAAAAACCAAGTAAACAATAACATAATTGTAGTGAGGAACCTTAACACCTCTCTATCACAAATAAACAGATCATCTAGAAAAAAAATTAAAGAAATTCTAGAACTGAACCAAGCTATTGAACAAATGGACTTAATAGATGTTTACAGAGTGTTCCACCCCACAAAATCAGAATACACATTCTTTTCAGCTGCACCTGGGTCTTTCTCCAAAATAGATCACATGCTAGCTCATACGGCATATCTAAGTAAATGTAAAAGGACTGAAGTTATCCTCTGTATATTATCAGATCATAGTGCAATAAAATTGGAGATCAATAACATAAGAAACCATAAAACACCCACAAACACATAGAAATTGAATAACACCCTCATGAACAACTAATGGGTGACAGAGGAAATTAAAGAAAAAATTAGACAGTTCCTAGAAGTAAATGATAATGTCAGTACAATATACAGGAATCTATGGGACACAATGGAAGCAGTTCTAACGTGGGAAATTCATAGCAGTGAATACCCATATTAGGACAACAGAGAGAACTCAGTTAAATAACCTAACGCAGAACCTCAAGCTCCTAGAAAAAGAAGAGCAAAACAAACCCAAAACTCATACAATAAAGGAAATCATAAAGATCCAAGCAGAAATCAATGCAATGGAGTCTAAGAGAACGATACCAAAAAAAATCAATGAATCAAAGAGCTGGTTTTTTGAAAGAATAAATAAAATTGATAAACCTTTAGCCAACCTTATCAAAAAAGGAAATAAAAGGCTCAAATCCATGCAATAACAATGAAAAAGGTGAAGCTACAACAGATCCAGCAGAAATTCAGAGGATCATCAATACCTACTTTGAGAACCTGTACTCTAATAAAATGGAAAACACAGAAGAAATGGGCAGATTCTTAGATACATATGAATTGCCAAAGTTAAATGAAGAAGATATAGAAATTCTAAACACCCCAATAACAATGAGTGAAATTGAAAATGTAATAAAAAATTTACCACCAAGAAAAGCCAAGGTCCTAATGGGTTCACTGCTGAATTCTACAAGACGTTTAAAGAAGATCTATTGCCATTACTCTTTAAACTCATCAAGGAAATTGAAAGGGAAGCAAAGCTTCCAAATTCTTTCTTGGAAGCAAGTGTTACTTTGATTCCAAAACCAGGGAAAGACCCAACTCCAAAAGAGAACTACAGCCCAATCTCCCTAATGAACACAGGTGCAAAAATCCTCAACAAGATACTGGCAAACAGAATACAGAGTGTCAGCAAGAAGATCATAGACCCTGACCAAGTTGGATTTATCCCAGGGATGCAAGGATGGTTCAACATCCATAAATCAATAAATGTAATACACTATATTAACAGAGTAAAGCACAAAAACCATATGATCATCTCAATAGATGCAGAAAAGGCATTTGTCAAAATCCAGCACCCATTCATGATAAAAATGCTACAGAAAATTGGAATAGAAGGTCTTTATCTTAAGGCTATCTATGAAAAACCAACAGCCAATATCATACTAAATGGTCAAAAATTGAAAACATGCATGCTAAAATCAGGAACAAGACAAGGATGACCACTATCACCACTCCTGTTCAATATTGTCCTGGAAACATTAGCCATAGCAATCAGAAAAGAGAAAGAAATAAAAGGAATAAAGATAGGAAAGGAAGAAGTGAAACTGTCATCATTTGCTGATGATATGATACTTTACATAGAAGACCCAAAAAACTCAGTCAAAAGTCTTCTAGACCTAATTGACAGATTCAGTAGAGTAGCTAGATACAAGGTCAACACTCCAAAAACAATAGCTTTCTTATACACAAATAGCAGACTCATTGAGAGAGAAATTCAGGAAATAATTCCTTTTAAAATAGCATCCAAAAAAAAAGAAATATCTAGGAATCAACCTAACAAAGGAAGCAAAAGACCTCTATACTGAAAACTACAGCACTCTGAAGAAGGAGATTGAAGAGGATATAAGAAAATGGAAAGATATCCCTTGTTCCTGGGTAGGAAGAATCAATATAGTGAAAATGACCATACTTCCAAAACTACTATATAGATTTAATGCAATACCAATTGAAATTCCAACAATATACTTCACAGAACTAGAGAAAACAATCCAAAAATTCATTTGGAAGCAGAAGAAACCTAGAATAGCAAAAGCAATTCTAGGCAACAGAGACATGGCTGGGGGTATCACTATCCCCAACTTGAAACTATACTACAAAGCTACTATGATAAAAACAGCATGGTACTGGCAAAGAAACAGACCCAAAGATCAGTGGAACAGATTAGAAGGTGCAGAAACAACTCCAGACATACTCAGCCACCTCATCTTTGACAAAGGAGCCAACCACCCTCTTTGGAGGAAAAATAGCCTGTTCAATAAATGGTGTTGGAAAAACTGGATTTCAACCTGCCAAAGATTAAAACTAGACCCATACCTATCACCATGCACTAACCTAAGATTGAAGTGGATTAAAGAGCGAAATATCAAGACAGAAACAGTAAACTTGCTGGAAGATAAGTTAGGTAGAACTCTCAATGACATTGACATAGGAAAAGACTTCATGAACAAATCTTCAGTAGCATGGGAGCTAACACAAAGAATGAACAACTGGGATCTCATCATATTAAAAAGCTTCTGCACTGCAAGAGAAACTACCAACAGAGCTAAGAGACAACCTACAATATGGGAAGAAATTTTTAGCAGCTGTACCTCAGACAAAGGCCTACTATCTAGTATATATAAAGAATTGAAAAAAATCAGACCCCCCAAATTCAAAGACCCAATTCAAAAGTGGGCATCTGAAATGAACAGACATTTCTCCTACAAAGTAAAAACAGCAAATAAATATATGAAAAAATGTTCAACATCACTGGTCATTCGAGAGATGCAGATGAAAACAACACTGAGATTCCACCTCACTCCAGAAATAATGGCTGCTATCATGAAGTCAACCAACAACAAATGCTGGCGGGGCTGTGGGGAAAGAGGAACCCTGCTCCACTGCTGGTGGGAGTGCAGACTGGTGCAACCACCGTGGAAATCAGAATGGAGATACCTAAAGAACTAGGACTGGAAGTGCCATTTGACCCAGCTATTCCCCTGCTGGGAATCTTCCCCAAAGAATTAAAAGAATCTTACCACAGTGACACAGGTGTACCCATGTTCATAGCAGCACAGTTTGTGATAGCCACAGCTTGGAAACAGCATAAATACCCATCAACTGGAGACTGCATCAAGAAAATGTGGATTTTTTTTTTATAAAATGCAGCACTACTGAGCCATCAAAAATAAGAAATTAGAGACATTTATTGCTAAATGGATGCACATTGAGGTGATACTCTTAAGTGAAATAAACAGGACACACGTGTAAATACCAAATAGTTTCTCTAGTGTGAGAAACTTACAGTGTAAATAAGGACTAAAAGGTATAATAGATAATGTGAAATAGGAAGAAAAGGGGCAAAGGGGAGGGGGAAGTGGGAGGGGTAGGGGAAAGGAAAGAAGGGAATGGAATTCATATGAGAAAATGAAAACAATGGAAACAAAGTGTAAATAGGGAGGGATGGAGGGGTTGAAGGGAGGGCAGGCGAAGGGAGAAAAAATAAGAACTAAGTGAGTATGTAAAGATGCATATCTCCAATGATGAATGTCATTATATTGTACACCTAAAATGTACCAATAAAAGGATATACAAAAAGAAAAAAGAAAAATTCTACTTGCCAGGGACACAAAAGAAAGTTTCCTAATGTTGTTTATCGTGTCACTTTCCGGGGTACACACATTTGTCTAAAGTCATCAAATTACACATTTAAATTTCACCCACTGTACTGTGCATGACTCAAAAAATTTACTTCAAGGAATAAAAGAATAAGGATTGAAAAAAAATTTTAATTAAAAAAATGGAATAAGGATTGAAAAATAAAGGAAAAATGGTCATTATACAAAGTTTCTGTGATTATAAATGTAGAGAAGCCTAAAGAACTACAGATAAACTATTGGGATTAATAAACTAATATAGAAAGATTGTTGTTATGTTGCACGGTCAATATAACTAAATCAATTCTAATTATGAACCACAAACAGAAAATGAAATTCAAGCAAAGATACTGTGTACAATAGCATCAAAGTCTACTCCATGACTTAGCTGTCAATAGTTTATGTAGTCATTCTAAAATATCCATTAAGTATTGATATTAGTTTCTAAGCAAAATTGTCATAAAATTTTGATGGTGGGTTAGGGAAAAGAATAATAGCAGTGCATTGGAGGAAGTGTTAAAAACCTATGCTGTAGGGCCCGGGATTTAGCTCAGTGGTGCCACAGCCTGCCTCATAAGCACAAGGTCCTCAGTTCCATCCCAGGTACCTCAAAAAAACAAAAAAAAAACAAAAAAAAACCAAGCCTATGCTGAGTAATTGAAAGCAATAAGTTAATGATCAAAACAGCTTAAGAAGTAACAGTATATTTTGCTTATTCAGACAGAGGCTGACACAAAGTAGCAATTAGATTCTTAAACTATGTGCATGCACAGTGTTGATAAAAAATAATTAAATTTTAAAATGAGAATAGAGATTTTGGAATCAGACAGCCCTGTCTTTGAAATGTTTCCATTTTCTCCATGTATGTCTTTCAGCGAAGTACAAAATGTTCCCAAGGCTTAGATTTTTTATCTGAACAATAGAGAATAATAATGTCTATTTTATAGGATTTTTGTGTCGATTGAAGGAGATACAATCATAGTCATGTGGAACAAAATGCTTAAAAATAAGAATGATTGCAGGGAAAAGAAGACAGTAATCAATTTTGCACCTAAGAGGCAGGCAGTGGGGGTCAAGAGTGGGGAGAGGAGGAGGGAACTTTGTAGTCTACACGGAGCCATTCCTCTCCCGGGGCCGGGGGGGGGGGGAGGAGGAGGAGGAGGAGGAGGAGGAGGAGGAGGAGGAGGAGGAGGAGAATGAGGCGCAGACAGACTGCTCTTCACTTCCCAAGACATCTTAACAAGTTGTGGGGGGCAGTTGTCATTGTATTTGGTTCTATAGGCACTTGATTCCCTTTTATGTGAATTGAGGGGTGACCAGCAGGCAGAGGCAGTAGGACCCAACAGACCACGGTGCCCATGGCAGTGCTAGTGATGATGCCAGCCAGGACACCCCGGATCCAGCTGTGACTCTGCCATGTGGCTCTGCTCCACTTCACATTAGGCTTCAGGCCCGAGTCTCCAGCAATGCTGTGAGTTCTTGAGCTCTTCAACTTCCCACAATGCATTCTCTTGTTGAATTCATCCAGAATGTGTTTTTGCTGCCTGCAACTAAGAACAGTGTTGGATACATGCAGTGTATCCACACTAAGTGACCCACACTAAGAACAGTGTTGGGTTCATGCAAACATGGTCTAGACTTGAATTTGGAGGAGGAGGCATAGGCTGGAAACAAGTTGGGCTGCTCTGCAAGTTGTGGAAAACTGAATTGTTTATTTTTTTGTTTGTTTGTGTTTGTTTTTTCCTTCTGAGAGAGGGGAACAAAGAAAGAAAAGAAGAAATGGGAAAAAGAGAGATGGCCTAGCAGTACTGACACAGTGAGGACCCAGACCCTCACTTCCTTGGTCCTCAGTTCTTTGTGCTCTAGATGAAAAGATTCAATTAGAACACAAAAGCCATGCAAAATATAGGTAGAATTTATCGTAGAGTAAGAGAGAGAGAGAGAGTGAGTTACACCTTCAAACAAGAAGGCAAGCAATGACTCAAAGGCATCTGCACCAAAAGCAAGTTTGAATACATTTTTGTGCACTCGAGACTTACTCTTGGGGTTTGGGGAACTGGGGTAGTTATGATGCTTATCAATATTTTATGTAAATATTACCTAAATATGTTCTATTAGCGAGTATGCGGTCTATTTTGGAGAATGACCTGTGTGCAGCTGAGAAGAATGTGTATTCTGATTTTGTGGGGTGAAACACTCTGTAAACATCAGTTAAGTTCATATGTTCAAGAATTTGATTGAGTTCTAGTATTTCATTGCTTGATTTTAGTCTAGTTGATCTATCTGTGACAATGGGGTATTGAGGTCCTCCACTACTATTGTATTAGTGCTTATATGGTTTTTCATGTCCGTTAATATTTGTTTTATATAGTTATGTGCATTAGTGTTTGGTGCATAGATATATATGATTACCATCTCTTCCTCTTGGATTGTTCCCTGTACAAGGATATAGTGTCCTTCTTTGTCTCTCTTAATCAGTGTGGGTTTGAAATCCACTTAATCTGCAAAGAGGATAGCTACTCCTGCTTTTTCTCAGGTTCCCGTCTCATGGAATATTGTTTTCCACCCTTTAACTTTCAGTCTATGAGTTTCTTTTTGAATGAAGTGTGTTTCTTGTATGTAGCATATTGTTGGATCTTGCTTCTTGACCCATTCTGCCAGTCTATTTCTTTTGATTGGTGAGTTGAGACCATTAGCATTGATGGTTATAACTGATACATATTGAGTTATCATTCTCATGACTTTTTCTTTTTGTTTAATCCTCCCCCTTTGCTTTTAATTTCTTCTTGTGCCTGGTACATTCATTCTTCCGGGCTTCCTGGGTTTGCAATCATTGTTGTCTTTCCCTAGGATTTTGTCTAAAATTTTTTGGAGTGCTGGTTTGGTATTCATGAAGTTCCTAAGGTGTTCTCTGTCATGAAAGTATCTTATTTCACCATCAGTTCTGAAAGATAGTTTTGCAGGGTACATCAATCTGGGTTGCAGGTTGTTTTCCTTTAGGGCTTGAAACATGTCACTCCAAGCTCTTCTTGCCTTGAGGATTTTCATTGAGAAGTCTTCTGGGATTCTGATGGGCTTTCTTCTGCATGTGATTTGTTTCTTTTCTCTCACTACTTGTAGAATTTTGTTCTTCTATTGGGTTTCTGGAATCTTAACAATTATATGACTATGTGTAGATTTCTTTTTGATCAAGGCTAGTTGGAGTCCTATATACCTCACTTATCTGTATGTCAAGCTCTTTTCCCCTGCTTGGGAAGTTTTCTGCCATTATTTCTGTGAAGAGATTTTTTTATGTCATCTGCACTCTCTCCTGTTTCTTCATTGACTCAAATCAGTCTTATGTTATTTTTCTTTGCATCATCTAGTAGCTGCTGGATTGATTTCTCATGGTCCCTTAAAAGTTTAAAGAATTTTTTCTTTTCCTGGTCACTAATTGCAATCTTATCTTCTATACCTGAAGTTCTGTCTTCACATTGGCTCATTCTGCTGCACAGACTTTCAAGGAGTTTTTAATCTCCTGGAAATCTATTTGCATCTGTTTTATGGATTCCTTTTGTTTCCTATGTTGGGATTCCATCATGTTCCTCAGCTCCTCTATTTTTTTTTTATCTGTATCCTCTCTAGATTTATTAATCATGTCTTGCACTATGGGCACAATCTTTGCTGTTATGTGAGAAATTATTTCTGATTTCATTTTTTCCAGATCCTCTTTTGTTGCTAGTTCAGGGAGTCCAGGTGGTTGAGTATCAGTGTTCCATCTTGCTTCCCTTTGGGGGTGGTGTAGATGATCTGGAAGTCTGTTTCTGAGGCTTGTTTACCTGGCTTCTTATTTTGATGTGGGGTGTCTGTGTGTGTGTGTGTGTGTGTGTGTGTGTGCGTGTGTGTGTTCCTGGCGCCCACGTGGCTCACCTCCTCTGTGCTGGGAGCTGTGGCACACCTACCCAGAAGCCTCCTCCTGCCTGGGAGCCATGGTGCACTGACCTGGAAGTCTCCTCTGGGCTGGGAGCCATGGCACACCAACCCAGAGGCTTCCTCTGTTGTATCTGAAAATATTAATATGTAGTTTTCCTTTAATGTCTTTTTTGATATAATTTTTTCTTTTCCTTGAATAATTATTATTTCTTCCAAGTTTTTTCCTCCTTGTTAGTTTGCTTCGGTGTGTCTTCACAGTGATGATTTTCTAAATGCCTGATGATTCTTAATTGTCCACACACTTTTAGCTTTGGAAACTAGAAGTCTCAGTGCTTGTGGGCTTGTTTCCTCTGGACTTTACTGAGGAATATTCCAGTAAGATATTTCCCTGGAGAATTTCAAAAGTCTATTTCTTCTCACGTTTTAAAAATCTTGAGCTGGAAAAAATTGTCATCTCTTAATCTGGATGGGATAAGGTTGGCTAAGGATGTCAATATTTGGTACAAACACTTTAATATCCTGTTTTCCTGGAATTGTGGATCTTCTATTTTACTGCCTTTAGAGACTCACTCTAGCTGTACACAAGTGAGATGAAGGTATGGTGTAGCCCTCAGCTTTCTCGTAGCCGCGACATGCTAGCTGACACACATAATTTAAAGGAGGAGAGGTTTAATTTAGCTCATGATTTAAGGGGATTCAGTCCATGGTCAGCTGGCTCCAAGGAAGGAACAACATGGCAGAAGGTATGGTGAAGCAAAGCTGCTTAGTGCATGTTATCTGGGAAGCAGATCAGGGGAACTGTGCCAAAAAGGAAGACCCCAAGGATAAGCCTCTGTCCCACCCAGGCACACTCGGAAGCATGCTCACCAATACCTGGACAGATCCTAAAGCCAACTAAGTTAACACAATGAAGCTTAATCCCTAAAAGGGGAGTTGGGGCTTTTCATACAAACTCACAGAGATGAAAGTATATAGACAGCATAGGCTATGATCAGGGAACATTCAGTATGTTTCATCATGAGCTGACACTTAAAAAATAAAAGAAATGAAGAGCACTAGTTAGACCAGTGAGCGGGTAAGGAGGGGAATGGATAATAGAGCTCCTTAGATGAATTCATTCTTCATTCTTCCATAAGCCTCCCATTAACCTTCTATGTATTTGAAACTCAGAATGCACACATGAAATTAAATTATAAATGCAATGGATTGTTACTCAGCCATAAAGAAGAATGACATTGTGTCTTTTGCAGGAAAATGGATGGATATTGAGAGTATAATGTTAAGCAGAACAAGTCAGACATGGCAAGTTAACAGCTGCATGGTTTCTTTTATAGGAGAACTCCAAAATAAAAATTAAAGAGCAAAAGACAGGCAAAATGCAAGAGAGATGGTAAGAAACAGGAAAGGAGACATTTTGGAGTTAGGAAAGGGGATCATAGAAGGGAGAGAGAAGGGAGAAGGGGTAAACGAGGTTGAGAATAATCAAGATATACAGACACATACATATATATATATTCATATTCTTCAAAGGAATGTAACCATTATGTATCATAAATATACAGTAATGTAAACAAGAGTGAAACTGGAGTACAAATGCATTTTTTGTGCTTCTCTATGTATGTAGATGGATCTGCACTTTTCTAGGGAGGGAGTCTGTGGCTTTTATTTCATCTGAAAATGTTTTTACCCTGAAAAGTTTAATCCTTATTGTAGTTCTCCCTGTTTTTGCTACCTGGGTAAGTCCATTGGCACTTGTTAACTATATAGCTGTGAGACTTTCATAACAGGAACTATAACTGATCGATTTTACAATAAACTCCTAGTACCTACCACTATGCCTGGTGTGTAATATGTGCTCAATAAATATAACTCATTTTTGAGTTGGACCATTGCATTTGTGAGTTGAAGAGTTGCAGTGTTAATGACCCAACCAGATTGTTTCAGTTTTGGTTCCTTTATTCCAAAAAAGCTAGATATGCTTATAATAATTTACTGCTCATAGAGCTTCTTTGCCAGATACTGACACTTCATCTTTTAAGGGGGAAAAAAGCCTAATTCATTTTTAAAAACCTGTTTTGGATTTGTTAAGACGTGTTCCAGTGTTCTAGTGTTCTGTGGTCAGATATACTCAGCTGTATTGTTACTGAATACAATTCAGTTGTATTGCTGCATTGTAGATTCACAGTTGGCACCAATACCCAGTGGAAAGTATTATCAGTGGTAAGAGACCTACTCTGAGAATTTTATAATCACGAATGAGGGTCTCTAGGAAGGACTGAGAGTAAGACGTTTACTGATTACAAGGCTGCTCTGTCTAGGAATTGAAGCTGGCCATATAGATTCTTTGGGTTTGTGAGTTAAACCACTGAAATACTTGCCTGTTAAAAACAATGGAAGAGGTTTTAGATTTTCTTTTCCATTGACTTCTCACTGGAGCTGATTAACACTGTCGTGCAATGTGTTTGTAATTACCAAGTGTCTGGGGGCTCGTGTCTCATGTCTGGGTTCAGCGATGCCAAATGACACCATCTCCTGCATCTTGGGAGAGACTAATGTTTTCTGTCAGTGCTGAAAATTCCAGAATTATCAACCAAGAATTGGATCAAAACTTAGGGGTTATTACATCCAACTTCACACCCACTTTAAGAATTCCTTCTGCCACAGTGTGTTTCAAAGAGTCTTAAATGGGAAATCACAGTCAAAGTACATTTTACCCCACAACCAAGCACACACACAGGTGCATGTGCATAGATATGCACGAACACATGCACACACACTAACACATTTCTGAAAAAAGTCTTGACACTTGCTATATACTACATGGTATTTCACTTTTATTCTTTTATTGATATGTGATGCGTATCAATTTTTTAATTTTTAAATTATTATCAGTATGTGTTTGCAATGCATAATGATTGCATTCTTCATGGAGGGTGGGCATATACATATAAATGACACATCTTAGTTCTTTTCACTTCCCCTTTTCCTCTCAATTTCACTGTAATTTCTTTCACTTCATTATATTCTGATCATATGTGTGTGTGTGTGATAAATATGTGAAAGATAATATGTAAAAGACAGAAGATTCAATCCATGTCAATGCTCTTTCGATATTGAATAGGTTTCAGGTCTGAGTATATGCTGTGATCTGCAGTTCACAGACATGGAGTGACGGAATTGCTGCAGATTTCTGGTCATCCAATCTTCATTTGAAAAGCACAACCCTGAGGGAGTTTAGTACTTTATGAGCAGTATTCATGCTTGTAATACTTTGTAAGTATTTTAATTATTCAAATGAGAAAGACTGTGGAAGTCCATGCAATGACTTTGCATGTACCTTATATAATGAGATCTGCTATCAAGTTACTTAATACATCCATCGCCAGCTTGCTGTAGGTTAGATCCCTGAGAATGTTTGCAGCCATTCCCCATCCTAACTGCTCTTGGGACCCACAATGGCCATGATTCTTCTGGTCTATGCTTCTGTGAGTTAGACTTCTTTAGGTTTGATGCCTAAGTGAGGTCATGCAGTTTTTTTCTTTCTTCTGCTGTTTTCCTTAGCATAGGGTCCTCAGATTCACTCATGTTGTCACAAACAGCAAGACTTCCTTCCTGAAGACATGAGATATGAAATATTTTTGAGAGCTGACTTCTAATATTGCCAGCTTATGCCATGAACTGGTCTAGCCTCAAGGATAGAGCATTTTCTCTCTTTCAGAAATGATCCTTCCGCTGGTGTGATGGTGTATCCCTGAAGTTCCAGCACTCTGGGAGGCAAAGGCTGGAGGATTCCAAGTTCAAGCCTAGCTTGGGCAGCTTGGTGAGACCCTGCCTTAAAATAAAAAGGCCCTGAGTTCAATCTCCAATACTAACAAAAAAAATCAAACAAATGATCCTTCTAAGCCGAGTATGAACCTGGGTTGGCTTCAGCTTCAATGAGGAGAACCACATGGCCAGTAAGAATGGTGGGATTCTCCTGGACAGGTGGGCTCTGCCACACTGTCTGTAATGTCAGCACACTAGGGTGTGACCATGCACTGGCGAAACTGCTTCACCAACCCGGAGACCCCCTCAAAATTCGAGGCCAATTTGATTAGATAAATTTTAAACATGGTGTAATGTTATCTTACAGCCTTTATATTATTAATTGATTTACATAATGTATATTATCTTATTTATAATGCATTATAACAAGATTATACAAACATGGTATATTAATTTAAAATTACTGTTTCTACTATCTCATTTCATGAAAGAATGTTATCCAACTCTCTACCTTACCCTCTGATGTTCATTTTTGGTCACTGCAACATATACTTTGAGTCATCTAAAAAAGATGTCTAGAGCAAATCAGTTCCATTCAACTCCATTCACATCTAAGTTGTTTAGGATTCCAAACTTTTTGGATCTGTGATGTTGCATCTGTTAACTTTATTCCAAGCCATCAGTATCCATTTTCAAAGCATGTCTTTCACCCTTTGTGTGTAATATTTATATGGAAACTATTTATTATTAATTGTGTTTTATAATAACTTGATTGAGATAACTTATCTATTTAAAATATGCAAGTCAATGATTTTACTATATTTCTAGAGCTGGGTTGTCTTAGTAACACTCAATTTTAGCAGTTTCATCTCCTCCAAAGGAAACTTCCTACCTGCTAAGAGCCCCTCCATAATTCCTCCGAAACCCCAAGCCCTAGGCAAGGTCTGGTTTATTTCCTATCTCTATGTATTTTTATATAAATGTAATTATGTGTTTCTTTGTGATTGACTTCTTTCACTTGGCACTGTGTTTCCAAGGATCATACATATTGTAGCATGTATCACTGTTTTATTCCTTTTTATTTAAATTTGTTTTAAAAGTCATCTTTAAAGGCCATTTTAAAAATGGTAAGCAGTGTTTCTATGTGGAAAATCATACTATCTCTATCCCAAAAGAATTATTAAATGCGTGTTAAAATTTATTTTTTCTTTTCAAAACCCAATGTGGTGAGGTGACCTCCAGCACTTTGAAAGTCAACTCTGAGTACATTTCAAGCTAATGTGTCTTGGCAAGTAGGTCTTTGTTCCATATGAAGTAATGAGAAGGACTCTTGTAATATGAGAGAGTGTGTAAGCCTTTGAAAATAAAACAGATTCCCTCCTTCCAAGAAATAATTTTGGGAGAAACCCTCCACATCCTTAGGCATATGAATTATATAGGTGGAAATAAATGAGGCTGCGGGATCTTGTAGTCAACAGGGGACAGAAAGTAAGATTTCTTGAAAACTTAGCAAAAGCAGATACTGTGCTTAACACTCTGCATACTTTACCTTATGTAATCTCCATAGTACTTCGTGAAGGAGGAAATATCCTCATTAAGGAAAATGAGTGTTGCGGTGAGGACTGGGTTGAGGAGCCCCCATTCCACCTTGCTTGACCTTTTCCCATGCGTTACCTCGGATCAGCTCTTTTCTACCAGTCTGACTTCACAGGATCTGCAATTTGTTCATTGCCATGGTCCAAATGTGTTCCCCAATTTATATATTGAAACTTAATAGCTAATCAGATAGGATTGGAAGTGATTCCTTCATAACAATGGAGCCCTCGGAATGGGACTGGGGCTTTTAGAAAGGGTTTGGGAAGTGGTTTGTTTGCTTTGGCTCATCCACCATTAGAGGACACAGTGTTTGTTCTGTTTTCGCTGCCTTCTGCCCTGTGGGGATGTAGCAAGAAGCCTTCTTCTGACACAGGGCACCTGGGTCTCAGACCTGCCATCCTCCAGAACTGTGAGAAAGTGAATTTCTGCTCTTCATAAATAATCTAATCTCAGGCACTTTGTCATAGCCATATGAATGGACTAAGACAGGCACCGGGAAGTTTGGGCCAGTGTTGCATGTTTCCAAATGTTGCCTTGTATGGTGTTTGTGTTCTGTGGCAGAGACAGAAGACTTTCTGAATCTCCAACACATTCTCCTACCTTCTGTGTCATGAGGTCACCACCGTGTTGCTCATTCCGGCCACTTCCAGTTGCAGAGTGATGGTGTAAGGCTCTAAACTCTCCTCTCTTGCTGAGTGTGCCTGGAAGTCATATCTGCAAGATGGCAGCACTTCCAGGAACCAGGATCCTTGGGAGTGTGGTATCAGAGACTACCTGGCCAAACTGCACTGGACCTGTGGTATGACCAGAAAGTAAATGTCTGTAAGTCCTAAAACCTCAGGGTTAATTTGTTACCAGCTTAACCTACCCACCTTGACTTGTAAATATATTTGATTTTATTTCTTTTTAATTCAACCAACTTTAATTGAGAACCTACTATGTGGAGTAATGATTTCAGGCTTCATGAGTGCTGGGTATATGCACAATAGAAAGTCCCCATTTTCTCCCAGCTGAAATCTGGCCAAATGAGAAATAAAATAACAGAGTTAATAGACAGAGACCAATATATCATTTTAAAAACCTGATAATGTTAATTTTTGAATAATCAGATAAGTAGGATTCATAGTAAATGTCCCCAAATTAGAAAGACTGATTCATCCAGACACAAGGACATTTGGCACAGAGAAGCAAGTGCTTAGGGTAGACATGTTACTACAAGAGAGCTAAAATGTCATAGGGCAAATCTAAGTAAATGTAAAAGAATTGAAGTTATCCCCTGTATATTATCAGACCATAGTGCTATAAAATTGGAGATCAATAACATAAGAAACCACAGAACACCCACAAACACATGGAAATTGAATAACACCCTCCTGAACAACCAATGGGTCACAGAGGAAATTAAAGAAGAAATTAGACAGGTTCTAGAAGTAAATGGTAATGCCAGTACAAGTTACAGGAATCTGTGGGACACAATGGAAGCAGTTCTATGTGGGAAATTCATAGCAGTGAATGCCCATCTTAGGACAACAGAGAGAACTCAGTTAAATAACCTAATGCAGAACCTCAAGCTCCTAGAAAAAGAAGAGCATAACAAACCCAAAACTCATACAAGAAAGGAAATTATAAAGATCCAAGCAGAAATCAATGCAATGGAGACTAAGAATGATACAAAAAAATCAATGAATTGAAGAGCTGGTTTTTTGAAGGAATAAATAAAATTTATACACCTTTAGCCAACCTTATCAAAAAAGGAACGAAAATACTCAAATCCATGCAAGTAAGAATGAAAAAGGTGAAACCACAACAGATCCAGCAGAAATTCAGAGGATCATCGATACCTACTTTGAGAACCTGTACTCTGATAAAATGGAAAACACAGAAGAAATGGGCAGATTCCTAGATACATACAAATTGCCAAAGTTAAATGAAGAAGATATAGAAATTCTAAACACTCCAATAACAATGAGTGAAATTGAAAATGTAATAAAAAATTTACCACCAAGAAAAGCCAAGGTCCTGATAGGTTCACTGCTGAATTCTACAAGACGTTTAAAGAAGAACTATTGCCATTACTCTTTAAACTCATCAAGGAAATTGAAAGGGAAGCAAAGCTTCCAAATTCTTTCTTGGAAGCAAGTGTTACTTTGATTCCAAAACCAGGGAAAGACCCAACTCCAAAAGAGAACTACAGCCCAATCTCCCTAATGAACATAGGTGCAAAAATCCTCAACAAGATACTGGCAAACAGAATACAGAGTGTCAGCAAGAAGATCATAGACCCTAACCAAGTCGGATTTATCCCAGGGATACAAGGATGGTTCAACATCCATAAATCAATAAATGTAATGCACTATATTAACAGAGTCAAGGACAAAAACCATATGATCATCTCAATAGATGCAGAAAAGGCATTTGTCAAAATCCAGCACCCATTCATGATAAAAATGCTACAGAAAATTGGAATAGAAGGTCTTTATCTTAAGGCTATCTATGAAAAACCAACAGCCAATATCATACTAAATGGTCAAAAATTGAAAACATGCATGCTAAAATCAGGAACAAGACAAGGATGACCACTATCACCACTCCTGTTCAATATTGTCCTGGAAACATTAGCCATAGCAATCAGAAAAGAGAAAGAAATAAAAGGAATAAAGATAGGAAAGGAAGAAGTGAAACTGTCATCATTTGCTGATGATATGATACTTTACATAGAAGACCCAAAAAACTCAGTCAAAAGTCTTCTAGACCTAATTGACAGATTCAGTAGAGTAGCTAGATACAAGGTCAACACTCCAAAAACAATAGCTTTCTTATACACATATAGCAGACTCATTGAGAGAGAAATTCAGGAAATAATTCCTTTTAAAATAGCATCCAAAAAAAGAGAAATATCTAGGAATCAACCTAACAAAGGAAGCAAAAGACCTCTACACTGAAAACTACAGCACTCTGAAGAAGGAGATTGAAGAGGATACAAGAAAATGGAAAGATATCTCTTGTTCTCAGTAGGAAGAACCAATATAGTGAAAATGGTCTTCCTTCCAAAACTACTATATAGATTTAATGGAATGCCAATTGAAATTCCAACAATATACTTCACAGAACTAGAGAAAACAATCCAAAAATTCATTTGGAAGCAGAAGAAACCTAGAATAGCAAAAGCAATTCTAGGCAACAGAGACATGGCTGGGGGTATCACTATCCCCAACTTGAAACTATACTACAAAGCTACTCTGATAAAAACAGCATGGTACTTTCAAAGAAACAGACCCGAGGATCAATGGAGTAGATTAGAAGATGCAGAAACAACTCCAGACATACTCAGCCACTTCATCTTTGACAGAGGAGCCAATCACCCTCATTGGAGAAAAGATAGCCTGTTCAATAAATGGTGTTGGAAAAACTGGATTTCAACCTGTCAGAGATTAAAACTGGACCCATACCTATCACCATGCACTAAACTAAGATCAAAGTGGATTAAAGAGCTAAATATCAAGACAGAAACATTAAACTTGCTGGAAGATAAGTTAGGTAGAACTCTCAATGACATTGGCATAGGAAAAGACTTTATGAACAAAACTTCAGTAGCACAGGAACTGTCACAAAGAATCAACAACTGGGACTTCATCTTATTAAAAAGCTTCTGCACTGCAAGAGAAACTATCAACAGAGCTAAGAGACAACCTACAATATGGGAAGAAATGTTTACCAGCTGTACCTCAGACAAAGGTCTACTATCTAGAATATATAAAGAATTGAAAAATATCAGACCCCCAAATTCAAAGACCCAATTCAAAAATGGGCATCCAAAATGAACAGACATTTCTCAGACAAAGAAGTAAAAACAGCAAATAAATATATGAAAAAATGTTCAACATCACTGATCATTTGAGAGATGCAGATGAAAACAACACTGAGATTCCACCTCACCCCACAAAGAATGGTTGCT
Organism: Heterocephalus glaber; assembly: GCF_053883595.1. Taxonomy (NCBI): domain Eukaryota; kingdom Metazoa; phylum Chordata; class Mammalia; order Rodentia; family Bathyergidae; genus Heterocephalus; species Heterocephalus glaber. The sequence continues at coordinate 10,078,038 of NW_028258325.1, read as the reverse complement.
ATCAAGAAATCAACCAATAACAAATTCTGGCGGGTGTGTGGGGAGAAAGGAACCCTTCTCCATTGTTGGTGGGAGTGTAGACTGGTGCAACCACTGTGGAAATCAGTACGGAGATAGCTCAAAGAAGTAGGGCTGGAGGTCCCATTTGACCCAGCTATTCCCCTGCTGGGTATCTTCCCAAAAGAATTAAAAGGATCATACCACAGTGATATATGTGCACCTATGTTTATAGCGGCACAATTTGTAATAGCTAAGGTTTGGAAACAGCCCAAGTGCCCATCAACTGGAAACTGGATAAAGAAGATGTGTGTGTTTTTTTTTTTTATAAAATCAAGTACTACTCAGACATAAAGAATGAGAAACTTAGAGACATTTATAGCTAAATGGATGCCTATTGAGACCATACTCTTAAGTGAAATAAATAGGACACACATGTGTAAATACCAAATAGTTTCTCTAGTGTGAGAAACTGAAAGTGTAAATAAGGATGACAATGATTAAAATGAATAACTGATAATTTGAAATAGGAAAATGCGCAAAGGTGTAGGGGTGGTGGGAGGGGAAGGGGAAAAGGAAGAAAGGAAAGGAAAAATTATGAGAAAGAAAAAAAATGGAAACAAAGTCTATGTAAATAGGGAAAGGTGGTAGGGGTGCAGAGTGCATAGGTTATGGGGAAAAAATAAGAACTAAAATACATCATGTTTCGTCCATACACCCAATGATAAATGTAAATGTATTGTATACCTAAAATGTACCAATTAATATGTAAATAAAAAAATAAATTTCAAGAAAGCTAAAACGTTGGGGCTGAACTCTATGTGTCTAATTTTTCCTTCTGAACCCTAATCAGAACTCTAACCCCATTCCATTTTCCCTGAGGAGGAGAGGATAGTTCCCTCTGTGAGGAAGGCAGCATCAAGAAAGAGCACACTTTCTCCCTAACAATGGGGCTTCCCTAATCCTTTGTACAATGCCTGCTTCATAGTAAGCTTTCAGTAAAACTTAAATGTTGTGGCGGACACTAAGTTCTGGGACCATGTGGCTGAAGGACAGTGATCCTAGTCTTGATATGTTGAAGACCTGATGAAAGGAAGAGCCAGGTAAAGTGGAACTGCAATACAAGTCAGTGGAAATCAGTACTTGACAGAAGACTAATATACCACAAGAGCAGCAAGGAGAGGCATTTACTAAGTGTCTGAGTTGGGTCTTTATGAATCAGTGGAAAACTGAAAACAAAAGGGGGAAAATGCAAAGGGCAATGCATGAGGAAAATGTGCAGGTTTAGAAAAGCACAAGGAATGGGGGGGACTGTTTGTCTTGTGGTATATGGTGAATGTTGCAGGTAAGCAAGGTCAGCATATGTTGAGAGGCCAAACTTGGAGAGGAAGGCAGGAGCTAGATCCTGTGGAACTTTGATGAATTCAATGGGGGAGACAGTCACACTTCTCCTTGGTTCACTAAGAGCAAAAGATATCTAAGAAGAGATGACATATTATAGAAGTTAATATATAAATCAGGAACAGAGGTTAAAACATGAGGTCAAACTGGGTCTTTGGAGTGATGTGGATGAGATTTAAAGCCAGTGGCCTGGATGAGATCACCTAGGAGACCACGGATTGAGAAAGGAAGGACAGGAAAAAAAGAGAAAATAGAAGGAAAAGTGGAAACAAAGCTTTTGTATATAAAAAGAAGAGAGGATGGGAAAAAAGAAGAAGCAAGATATATGACATAGAGGTACAAATTCCCTATGATGAATGTGATCATTATGTATATCCAAAATGTATCAATAAATGTTGTGGCTTTTAAAAGGGGGGGGGAGGGAGGGAGGGAGGGAGAGAGAGAGAGAAGGGAAGGGTACTGGGAATGTCCTGGAGCATTTCCAAGCCATTGGAAGGAATCAGAAAAGAAAACACAGAGGAGGCTCAGCTAGCAGGCGGTAGGACGCTTCACAGTGTTGGCCTGCAGACCCTGGAAGAAGCTGGGGTCCTGTGACGAGGGAACAGGGCACCTGGTGATCGCTGCTACGGAGGACTGAGGATGGCAGGCCAGCTCCGCAGCCCAGGGCTACGCTGGCTTTGAGGTGGGCAGAGTCTATGGTGGTGGAAAGGAGGTCATACCCGGAGGACAAGGCGGGGGAGGGGGGAGGAGGAGGAGGAGGAGGAGGAGGAGGAGGAGGAGGAGGAGGAGGAGGAGGACGACGACGACGACGACGACGACGACGACGACGACGACGACGACGACGACGACGAGGAGACCACGGAGACAGCAAGTGCGGATTTCCCTTTCCGGAATTTCGTCTATTTGGGAGGAGCAGAAAAATGGGCAATGGTGAGAATAAGAAATGTAGTCGTGAAAGGCATTTTATCTTTATAATTGGAAGCTATTTGGGATATTTATGTGCTGATAGGGATGACATAGAATAGAGCATTAGAATAGAGGCATTAGAATAGAGGTTGTAAAATAAACGGAGAAGGACACAGGCACAGCAGGATTGCTCAGGATGAAACATCGGAGAAGCACAGTGAAATGCATCTGATTTCTCTTTCTCAAATTTACGCTCCACAATGGGCCCCAAAACATGGCTGAGGATCTGTAAGGCTCTGACATCGAGTTGGGAAAGCAGTGGTACAAACCTGCAATCCCAGCAGTCTGGGAGACGGAGGCAGAAAGGTCTCACATTTGAGCCTGGCCTGGGCCACTTAGTCAGGTAGGGAGTCTCCCCATCTCCAAACAAAAGATTCAAAAAGTGATATTTCAAAAGATGTCTGGGAATAACAAGAAAATGCTACTGCTGCCAATGACAGTGACAGATAATACTGTTGAGTACTTATGAAGCATGTAGCATGGATGCTTTAAGTGTGTAACATACCTTCTTTTACCTGTTCTCCTTACCCAAGCAGATGCTATGGTGACTCCCATTTACAGGTGAGATGACTGGAGCTCAGCTATGGAAATCACTAACCAAAGACTGCACAGCCCCTAACTGGCAGAGATAAGGTTTGTGTTTCAATTTATCTAATTCCAGATCCTCTCACTTCCAGTCTGTGAGAAAGGTGTGTTTGGAAGGAATTGGCCAATGAGAGCAGCTCTAAAAGTATTCATTTTTCATGATCCTGATAAAAAGAAGATCCCACAAGGAGAGCAAGCTGCGCTTTGGAAAGCAGCTTTGGCAAATTAACTTCCATCTTCTCAGTCAAGCAAACTCCGTTTCCCCTCTTGCTTCTCTTTTCTCATGTAGTTAATAGTAGAGGAGCATAGACCATTCGGCATTACTCTCCTTGACAGCAGAAGATTACATGCTGGACTTGACTGAGTGTCTATCAAGGAGAATTTATTGCAATTTTGAAGATGGCCCTTAAAAGAGAAGGCTGTTTTGCATTTTTTATACAGGTCCTAAAAATATGCCAAATTCCATCTTCTACCATCTTCTACAAAATCACCTTGTATAAACTTCCTGCTCCTCTTCTTCCTCTCTTGACTCTTGGCTTCCCCCATCCTCTCCAGACCTCTCCCCAGTCAGCCCAGCTTCCAGCAGCCTTGTGCCACATTTTGCAGAGCTCTTATTTTTAGTCCATAAATTGAATCTTTACTGTACGTCGAGCATAAATTAGAAAACTCCCTCTCTACAAATCCTTGTCAAGTGCCTGACTGGTGATCCCCAAATAGCTTTAAAGTCACTAGAACCTATCAATCAGTCAGTCTAGAAAAATGGAGGCCCAGAGACCCAGATCACGGTAATACAACAATGAAAATAACAAAAGGTCCTCTGGATTGAGTAGTTATTGCATCATCATCAATGGGCTAAATGACCACCAAACAAATACCTCATTTCCCTGTGCTGCCTAAATTATAAGAATTTGAGCCCTACTGACTTGATTTTGGAGAAGTGGCCCTGTTTGAGGTGTCTCCTATATCTCAGAGGTTGGGGGCCTCAGGGACATGTACCATTCACTTGCCTATATTTCTTGGCTGCTTCCTTTGCTTCTAATGGCTGGTAGGATGGCCATCCTTCTGGGGAAACTAACCAGTAGCTACCTTTGCAACCACCATGGCCTCAGGGGATGCTAGCATTGTTCCTCCTTTTCCTTTCTGTCTCAGTCACTTTCTCATCGCTGAAATACAATCGCTGACACCTGAAACTTAAAGGAGGAGAGGTTTAGCTTGGCTCATGGCTGGCTCCACAACAGAAACGGCAGGGTAGAAGGGTCTTGGCTGAGGAAGGCTGCTCAAATCATGGCAGACAGAGAAAGGAGAAGCTAGGAAGGAAGGTGCACCCTTTCAGGCCACACCTGCAGTGACCCACCTCCAACCCAGCCCCAGCTTCTAAGAGCAAATCCAGCTACTGATCTCATTAGTGGATGAATCCACTGATGAGTACAGACACCTCATGACACAATCACCTTCCAAATCCTGACTTTGAACACACTTGGCTGAGAGGACAGTCCAGATCTAACCCATAACACTCTCCATCTGCAGCATGGGATGGGTCCACATATAATCCTAAAACACCTGGATTGGGCAGTAGGAAGGATTGCATTGAAGTTTCAGGGATGATGGAAGGGCTGGTTCAACATTCTCAGCATCCTAGGGACTGTTATTAGACCACCTAGCTCGTGGGTATTCTCCTACATGCCTGACCCTTCAACTGACTTCCTATCACCTCATCTTCCCACTTCAGGCATTGGGCACAATTGATCCATACCTAGTTTGAGATTATGCTTGGCCCTTGTTTGCTTTCTCAGAATCAGCATCTTCGTAGAATTACTGATAGTGAAGATCTTAATTCTCTGTCTCTATGGGACAGAGTCTGGGCCAATGGTCCCAAAGAGAATCTCATATTAGTCTTATACCACTATATTGCTGAAAAAGATAGTTCTTCAGTGGAAGAGAATCCCAGAGTGTGAGGGATGGGGCAGCTTCCTTCTGCTTTCATTCCTCCATATGGAAAGAGCTCCATTAGAGGCATTTATCTGGCTTCTTCCCATGCCCACTTCAGGGAAGGAGTAATGACTGAACAAGACTTCATGAAGAACTTCTTACAGTCTTTTGGGCTTGCCAGGTCTATGGTATGGTAAATGTATTTAATTCAGCATGAAATAATAAACATGTTTATTTTTTACTTACCTGATACTTAGGATTTTCTACTAATTGGTTTTCAAACTCAAAAGGTGATGGAGTGCCATTCCTTTAGTTCCCTGATCCTAGGCCTTCGTCTGGGGAACAACTGCCCAAGGTCAGTGGCACTGGCTCCTCTTGGTTCAGTTCTTGCTCACTGTCTTGGGGTCCAGGTGTGTTCACGGACATGGGTTTATGTTAGCGAATCTTCACAGGTCTGGAAAAGGGCTCTGAATGGTTCTTGGCTCAAGAAGATATAGTACTCAGCTTGCGTAGGCCTCAACAGTGCTTCTGTACCATTGCAGCAAAATGAGTTATCTCTGTTCCAAGAATGGCCTGAGGCTTATAGAGCTGCTTTTCTGTCATGCACTGGCTCATCTCAGCCCTCAGCCTGGAACTTCTCAGTAGCTCATGATCTTCTAGATTGAGGGTTGTCAACCATAGTAACTATTCAACTTTACCATTAGGCAATGTCAGCCACACATAGTATATAAATGAGTAGGTGTGGCTGTGTTCCAGTAAAACCTTATTTATAAAGCAAATAGCAAGTCAGAATTGATCTCTCAACTTGAGTTTGCTATCCCCACTCCACGTTGTAAGGTCCAAACTCTTATGGTTAGCCCTCGACGCCCCTCATTACTTGGCCCTTACCTACTTCTCTAGTTTCATATGCTATTGCTACTTATTTTTGGCTTTCCCTGGTTCTCTACTTAGAATCCAGACACATCAACTGGTTATACTACCAGCTTCCAACCTGCACACACACACACACACACACACACACACACACACTCACACACATGCACGCAAACACTGCTACTCCATAATGCTTTGATTTTACATTTGCTGTTTCTTTTGCCTGAAGAAACTTTGTATCCTGACAATCAGGAAGATCCCAGAGCTGGGAACTCAGTATTAAGATCTTATTAATATCTTGACATCCCTGGAACATAGCACAGTACTCAGAATGGATTATCTGCTAAATTTCTGGATGACTGAACCAGTGAAGTCAGAGTGATCAAAAAAAAAAAAAAAAAAGAAGGATCAGGCCATTCAGTAGTTGTCACCAAAGGGATAGGCAGAGTTGACAGCTTTCTGATCACATGGAATAAGTCTTGGAAAGGCTAGGACTGGCAGTTCTGATAATGTGTGAAAATACTGACTCTCAAAATAATGGGGACTGTGGATATGTTGGAAACTTATTTTAATTATTTTATGCCCGAGTCCAGCGGTAAAAGGCATAGCTTCTGTGTTCTAGAACTCACAATGAAGTTGGTTGGGTTGGCAAGGCAAGATCTCAGTCAAGGAAACAGACAACCATGGAAAGATAGTATTTTTTTATTCATTAAGTTTATTGGTACATTTTAGGTATACATAATGATCACATTCATTATAGGGGAATTTGTACCTGTACATATATCTTGGTTCTTATTTTTTCCCCATTCCCCTTCTCTCCCTTCAACCCCTCCCCCCTCACTATTTACAAAAGCTACGTTTCCATTCTCCTTCTTTTCTCATTTTTTCTTTCCCTTTTTCCCACTCCCCCCCATTAGTTCCCCTTTCCCTTTAAATATTTTCTTTCTTTAGCACAATATCTATTATACATTTTGGTCCTCATTACACTTTTTGTTTCTCACATCAGAGAAACAATTTGATATTTACACGTGTGTTGTATTATTTCACTTAAGAGTATATAGTCTCAAGGTGCATCCATTTAGTTATAAATGCCTCAAGACTGTCTTTCAATGGCTGAGTAGAACTCCATTTTATAAAAAAAGTCCACATCTTTAACCAATCACTGGTTGATGGGGATTTGGGCTATTTCCAAGATTTAGCTGTTACAAACTGAGATAGCACATTTTTAAACACTAGGTAATGTGGAAAAGAGAACACTCAATAGAGGCTGGCACGGGGGTGGGGGGAAGCCTCTGGAGGTGACGTCAAGGAAACAATGCCAAATATGTCATAAAATTCATACATCTTGTCATTTAAAAATCTTTTTATTGCTGTATAAAATTTAACCCCAAATCACATGTATCATGAATATACAGCTCAATGAATTTTCACAAACCAAACACATCTGTATAACTAACACCCAGATTAAAAGCAGACTATTACTAGCATCCTAGAAACATTTTGTATTTCCTTTTCATAACATACTCCCCAAGGGAAACTGCTATCCTAGCTTATAACAGCAGACTATTTGTAAACTTTATCTAAATGAAATACTATAACGTACTCTTTTGTATCTACTTTCTCTTGCTAAACAATTATATATTTTTTCCTTAAATTCTTTTTTTGTACATTTTAGGTATACAATACATATACATTTATCATTGGGAACTTGTACCTTTACACGATGTATCCTGTGCTCCTTTCCCTATTTACAAAGACTTTGTTTCCATTTTTTCCTTTTCTTATAATTTTTCCTTTCCCTTCTTTCCTTTCCACATACCTCTCCAACTTCGGATACCCCTGTGGACCTTTTCTTCCTATTTCATATTATCAATTATTCATTTTAATTATTTTAATCCTTATTTACACTTTCAGTTTCCCACACCAGAGAAACTATTCAGTATTTACACATGTATGTCTTATTTATTTCACTTAAGAGTGAAATGTGCATCCATTTAGCTATAAATGTCTCTAGTTTCTTGTTCTTTGTGGCTGAGTAGTACTCCATTTTATTAAAAAACCCACATCTTCTTTATCCAGTTTCCAGTTGATGGGCACTTGGGCTGTTTCCAAGCTTTAGCTATTACAAACTGTGCCGCTATAAACATGGGTGCACATATATCACTGTGGTATGATTCTTTTAATTCTTTTGGGAAGATACCCAGCAGGGGACTAGCTGGGTCAAATGGGACTTCTAGTCATAGTTCCTGGAGGTATCTCCATACTGATTTCTACAGTGGTTGCACCAGTCTGCACTCCCACCAACAATGGATAAGGGTTCCTGGCTTCCAGGCCAACATACCACCATTCCCAGCACAGAGGAGGCTTCTGGGCCAACAGGCCACTGATCCCAGGACGGAGGAGGAGGCTTCCAGGCTAATGTACCACCACTCCCAGCACAGAGGAGGTGAGCTGCTCAGGTGCCAGCATCACCCCCTACCCCACTGTAGAAATGAGAAGACATGTAAACAAGCCTCAAAATCAGCCTTCCAGATCACCTACAGCAACCCCAAAAGGAAAGGAGATGGAACACTCTGATACTCTACCACCTGGACTTCCTGAACTGGTGACAAAAGAAGATCTGGAAAAAATAAAATCAGAAATAATTTCTCAGATAACAGCAGAGATTGTGGCCATAGTGCAAGACATGATTAATAAACCTAGAGAGGAGTGAGGAACATGATGGGATCCCAACATAGGAAACAAATAGAATCCATAAAACAGATGCAAACAGATTTCCAGGAGATTAAAACTCCATTGAAAGCCTACACAGCAGAATGAGCCAATGTGAGGACAGAATTTCAGACATAGAAGATAAGATTACAATTAGTTACCAGGAAAAGAAAAATTGCTTTAAAATTGTAAGGGACAATGAGAAATCAATCCAGCAGCTGCTAGACAATGCAAAGAAGAATAACAAGACTTATCAGAGTCAATGATGAAACAGGAGAGAGTTCAGATGACATAAAAAAACTGTTCACAGAAGCAATGGGAGAAAACTTCCCAAGCAGGGGAAAAGAACTTGACGTACAGATAAGTGAGGCATATAGGACTCCACCTAGCCTTGATAAAAAAAAAATCTACACATAGGCATATAATAGTTAAGATTCCAGAAACCCAACAGAAGAACAGAATATTACAAGCAGTCAGAGAAAAGAAACAAATCACATACAAAGGAAAGCCCATGAGAATCACAGCAGACTTTGCAACCCAAACCCTCAAGGAAAGAAGAACTTGGAGTGATGTGTTTCAAGGCCTGAAGGAAAACAGCCTCCAACCCAGATCGATGTACCCTGCAGAACTATCTTTCAAAATTGATGAGAAATGAGATACTTTCATGATAAAGAGCACCTTAGGAACTTCGTGAATACCAAACCACCATTCCAAAAAATTTTAAACAATATCCTAGGAAATGAGGCTGACAACCCCAGGAAGCCCAGCAGAATGAATCCATTGGGCACAACAAGAAATTAAACACAAAGGGAGAGAATCTAACAAAAAGAAAAATATGTGACAATGAAAGATTCAATATGTAATAGTTATAACCATCAATGTTAATGGTCTCAATTCACCAATCAAAAGAAATAGACTGGCAGAATGGGTCAAGAAGCAATATCCTACAATATGCAGCATGCAAGAAACACAATTCAAAAAGAAAGTCATAGACTGAAAGTTGGAGGGTGGAAAACAATACTCCACGTGACAGGAACCCCCCCAAAAGCAGGAGTAGCTATCCTCTTTGCAGATCAAGTGGATTTCCAACCAACACTAATTAAGTGAGACAAAGAAAGACACTACATCCTTGTAAAGGGAACAGTCCAAGAGGAAGACATGACAATTGTAAACATCTATGCACCAAACACTAGTGCACCCAACTATATAAAACAAATACTAATGGACATGAAAAATTATATAAGCACTAATACAATAGTAGTGGGGGTTCTCAGTACCCCACTGTCACAAATAGATAGATCAACTAGACAAAAAATAAGCAACAAAATACTAGAACTCAATCAAACTCTTGAACAAACGAACTTAACTGATGTTTACAGAGTGTTCCACCCCACAAAATCAGAATGCACATTCTTTTCAGCTACACACAGTTCATTCTCCAAAATGGAACACATACTCACAGAACACATTTAAGCTAGTGCAAAGGTATTGAAGCTATCCCCTGTATGTTATCAGACCATAGTGCGATGAAATTTGAGATCAATAGCAAAAGAAACTGCAAGAATTTCATAAACACATGGAAATTGAACAACACACTTCTGAATAACCAATGGGTCACAGAGGAAATTAAAGAAGAAATCAGACAGTTCCTTCAATTAAATGACAATGACAATACAACATATCAGTATCTATGAGACACAATGAAAGCAGACTTATGAGGGAAATTCATAGCAGTGAATTCTCAGGAAAAGAGAGTGAGCCCAATTAAATAACCTGATGCTGAACCTCAAGTTTCTAGGAAAAGAAGAACAGGACAACCCCAAAGCTGACACAAGGAAGGAAATTATAAAGATCAGAGGAGAATCAATGCAATGGAGACTAAGAGAACAATACAAAAAAATCAATGAAGCCAAGAGTTGGTTCTTTGAAAGAATCAACAAAGTTGACAAACCCTTAGCCAACCTTTTCAGAAAAAGGAAAGAAAAGGCCCAAATCCATGCAATTAGGAATGAAAAGTGTGGAATTACAACTGACCCAGCAGAAATCCAGAGGATCTTCAATACCCGATTCAAGAACCTATATGCCAATCAGATGGAAAACACAGAACAAATGGACAGATTCCTAGCTATATATGAATTACTAAAGTTGAATGAAGAAGACCTACAAATTCTAAACAACCCAATATCCATCAATGAAATTGAAAATTAAATTAAAAACTTACCAACAAAGAAAAGCCCAGGTCCTAATGGCTTCATTGCTGAATTCTACAAGACATTTAGAGAGGAACTACTGACACTACTGTTTAAACTCATCAATGCAATTGAAAGGGAAGAAATTCTCCCAAATTCATTGTTGGAAGCAAGCATTACCTTGATCCCCAAAGCAGAGAAAGACCCAAGCAAAAAAGAAAACTATAGGCCAATTTCACTAATGAACATAGATGCAAAAATCCTTAATAAGATACTGGCAAATAGAATGCAGAAGATCAAGAAGATCATACACCCTGACCAAGTGGGATTCACCCAGAGATGCAGGGATGGTTCAACATATGCAAATCAATCAATGTAATACACTATATCAATAAAGCCAAGGACAAAAACCATATGATCATCTCAATAGTTGCAGAGAAAGCATTTGATAAAATCCAACATGCATTTATCAGAAGAACTGTACAAAAAATTGAAATAGATGGTCTCTACCTCAATCTGATAAAAGCCATCTATGAAAAACCAATAGCCAATATCATACTAAATGGTCAAAAACTGAAATCCATCACAATAAAATCAGGAACAAGACAAGGAAGTCCACTATTACCACTCCTGTTCAATATAGTTTTGGAAACATTAGCCATGGCAATTAGACAAGAGAAAGAAATAAAAGGCACAATGAAGAAGTCAAATTGTCATTATTTGCAGATGACATGATACTGTATATAGAAGACCACAAGAACTCCACCAAAAGTCTTCTAGACTTAATAACCAAATTCAGTAAAGTAGCTGGATACAAGGTCAACACATAAAAATCAATAGCTTTTCTGTACATGAACAATAGACTCACTGAGAGAGAAATGGATCAAACAGTTCCTTTCACAATAGCATCCAAGAAACTGAAATACCTAGGAATCAACCTAACAAAAGAAATCAAAGGCCTCTTCTCTGAAAACTATGAAAAGAGATTGAAGATATCAGACAATGGAAAGACATCACCTGCTCCTGGGTAGGAAGGACAAAATAGTGAAAAAAGCCATACTTCCAAAACTGCTATATAGATTCAATGCAATCCCAATTGAAATCCCAGCAGCATACTTCATGGACTTTGAAAAAACAAGCCAAAAATTCATTTGGAACAAGAAGAGACCCAGAATATCTAAAGCAATTCTAGGTAACAGAGACATGGCAGGGGGTAGCACAATCCCCAACTTGAAACTATACTACAAAGGTACTGTGATAAAAAGAGCATGGTACTGGCAAAGAAACAGACCTGAGGACCAGTGGAACAAATTAGAAGATACAGAAACAACTCCAGACACACTCAGCCACCTCATCTTTGACAAAGGAGCCAAACACCCTCACTGGAGGAAAGATAGCCTCTTCAGTAACTGGTGCTGGAAAAATTGGATTTCAACTTGCCAAAAACTACAACTAGACCTATATCTCTCACCATACACTAAACTAAAATCTAAATGGATTAAAGGTCTAAATATTAAAACATCAATACTGAACCCACTGGAACAGAGGTTAGGAAGAACTCTTGAAGACATTGGGGTAGGAAATATTTTATTAAGAAATCCTCAGTTGCCTGTGAAGTAGCACAAACAATCAACAAATGGGATCCGATCCCTTCTTATTAAAAAGCTTCTGCATAGCAAGAGAAACCACCAACAGAGTGAAGAGACAATCCACAATGTGGGAAAAAATTTTCACCTGCTGTTCCTCAGACAAAGATCTACTATCGAGAATCTATAAAGAACTTAAAATTCAGACCTCCCAAATTTAAAGACCCAATCCAAAAATGGGCATCTGAAATGAACAGATATTTCTCAGACAAAGAAGTAGACATGCCAAATAAACATATGAAAAAATGTTCAACATCACTGGTCATTGGAGAGATGCAAATGAAAACAACACTGAGATTCCACTTCACCCCAGAAAGAATGGCTGCTATCATGAAATCAACCAATAACAAATGCTGACGGGGCTGTGGGGAAAGAGGAACACTGCTCCACTGCTGGTGGGAGTGTAGACTGGTGCAACCACTGTGGAAATCAGAATGGAGACACCTCAAAGAACTACGACTGGAAGTCCCATTTGACCCAGCTATTCCCTTGCTGGGTATCTTCCGCAAAGAATTAAAAGAATCATACCACAGTGATACATGTGGATCCATGTTCATAGCAGCACACTTTGTAAGAGCTGAAACTTGGAAACAACCCAAATCCCCATCAACTGGAGACTGAATCAAGAAAATGTGTTTTTTAAAAAATAAAATGTAGTACTCAGCCATAAAAAATGAAAAATTAGGTACATTAATAGCTAAATGGATGCACATTGAGGCAATATTCTTTCTTTCTTTCTTTTTTTTTTTTGGTACCGGGGATCGAACTTGGGTCCTTGTGCTTGCACAGCAGGCGGCGAAACCACTGAGCTAAATCCTCAGCCTAGGCAATACTCTTAAGTGAAATAAATAGGACACTCATGTGTAAATACCAAATAGTTTCTCTGGTGTGAGGAACTGAAAGTGTAAATAAGGACCAAAAGGTATAATACATAATGTGAAATAGGAAGAAAAGGGGCAAAGGGGAGGGGGAAGTAGGAGGGGTAGGGGAAAGGAAAGAAGGGAATGGAATTTATATGAGAAAATGAAAAAAATGGAAACAAAGCCTTTGTAAATAGCGAGGGATGGAGGGGTTGAAGGGAGGGCAGGGGAAGGGTGAAAAATAAGAACCAAGAGAGATCATGTAAAGGTTCAAATTTCCAATGATGAATGTCATTATATTGTATACCTAAAATGTACCAATAAAATAAAATTTTTAAAAAAGAAGGGTTCCTTTCTCCTCTCAACCCTGCCAACATTTGTTATTGGTTGATTTTTTTTTTTTAATGCTCAAACTAAGGCATTTTATTTGCTGGTTTTACAACTTAAATTGTATCTTAGTTATCAACAGAACAGCTTCCATTAATTCCAAATTTTGCTTTCAGAAGTTGACTTGTTGGAAGGGTATTTTTATGCTCAATATAAAATAGCTTTATTATAACCTTCAGCAAATCTTGCTTAGGGTTAACTTTAAGAAGTTTCCAGGTCTAATACAAACTGTCTCAAAAGCCCAAATTTAGTTATTTTTCCTTAAAATGTACAGTACACTTGAATGAAAAGAAAAAGCTGTAAAAATTTTTGGTTTGGCTGGAAGTACAGTCTATTTCATGATGATGTCAGTATCTTCTAATACTATTTCTGATGCTTTCCATAAATTTCAGCAAAGTAAATAAATCCATGTACTACCGTTTCAAAGGGAAAGGAGGTTTTTAAGTGAAAGTGCAATATTAGCCTTTCTTTGCCTGTTGGAAACTTAAAATTTTGCAGAAGTTATTATTAATACTTCCTTGCAGCTATTTATAGCTTTAAATTTTCTCTCTCATTTAAAAAAATATCAATTGTACATCATTTCTTGAACTGCATAACTGTATTTTTTAAAATCACTGGTGAGTTATTTCATTTGGAAGCATGGTAAAATTCTGATCCATCATTCTTTTATCTCCATGACAACACCAGCAGCTATTGTGGAACTACCGTAATGCAGCATAAACCTTCCCAGCTCTTTAAAGTCTTTGTAGAGCTCAAGAGCCACTGGTCTTTGTGTCTGTAGCTCTAGCAATGCATTCTGGCCTTTTGTCAACAGTTGATTTCTTGATAGCAGCCATTCTTTCTTTGGTGAGATGGAATCTCAGTGTTGTTTTCATCTGCATCTCTCGAAAGATTAGTGATGTTGAGCATTTTTTCATATGTTTATTTGCAGCTTTTACTTCTTTGTCTGAGAAATGTCTCTTCATTTCAGATGCCCAGTTTTGAATTGGGTCTTTAAATTTCGGGGGTCTGATTTTTTTTATGCTCTTTATAGATTCTAGATAGTAGTCCTTTGACTGAGGAGTAGCTGGTAAAATTTTTTTCCACATTGTAGGTTGTCTCTTAGCTCTGTTGGTAGTTTCTCTTGTAGTGCAGAAGCTTTTTAATAAGATGAGATCCCAGTTGTTGATTCTTTGTGCTAGTTCCTGTGCTACTGAGGATTTGTTGATAAAATCTTTTGTTATGTCAGTGTCTTTTAGAGTTCTACCTAACTTATCTTCCTGCAAGTTTATTGTTTCTGTTTTAATATTTATATCTTAATCCATGTTCATCTTAGTTTAGTGCATGGTGATAGATATGGGTCTAGTTTTAATCTTTGGCAGGTTGAAATCCAGTTTTTCCAACACCATTTATTAAATAGGCTATCTTTCTTCCAATGAGGATGGTTGGATCCTTTGTCAAAGATGAGGTGGCTGAACATGTCTGGAGTTGTTTCTGCATCTTCTAATCTATTCCACTGATCTTCAGGTCTGTTTCTTTGCCAGTACCATGCTGTTTTTATCACAGTAGCTTAGTAGTATAGTTTCAAGTTGGGGATTGTGCTACCCCCTGCCATGTCTCTGTTGCTAGAATTGTTTTTGCTCTTCTAGGTCTCTTCTGGTTCCAAATGAATTTTTGGATTGTTTTCTCTAGTTCTGTGAAATACATTGTTGGGATTTCCATCAGCATTGCATTAAATCTATATAGCAATTTTGGAAGTATGGCCATTTTCACTATATTGGTTCTTCCTACCCAGGAACAAGGCATGCCCTTCCATTTTCTTATATGCTCTTCAATCTCTTTTTTCAGAGTGCTGTAGTTTTCACTGTAGAGGTCTTTTGCTTCCTTCATTAGATTGATTCTTAGATATTTCATTTTTTCTGGATGCTATTGTAAAAGGAATTTTTTCCCCAATTTCTCTCTCAGTGAGTCTGTTATTTGTGTACAAGAAGGCTATTTATTTTTGAGTGTTGACCTTGAATCTGGCTACTCTACTGAATGTGTCAATTATGTCTAGAAGTCTTTTGGCAGAGTGTTTTGGATCTTTTGGATGTAAAGTATCATATCGTCAGCAAATAATGACAGTTTAACTTCTTCTTTTCCTATCTTTATTCCTTTTATTTCTTTCTTTTTTCCAATTGCTGTGGCTAATGTTTCCAGAACTATATTGAAAAGGAGTAGTGATAGTGGGCATCCTTGTCCTGTTCCTGATTTTAGTGTGAAAGTTTTCAGTTTTTGACCATTTAGTAGGATGTTGGGTGTTGGTTTTTCATAGCCTTAATCAGGTTAAGATAAAGACCTTCTATTCCAATTTTCTGTAGCGTTTTTATCATGAATGAGTGCTGGATTTTGTCGAATGCTTTTTCTGCATCTATTGAGATGATCATATGGTTTTTGTCCTTGACTCTGTTAATATGGTGTATTACATTTATTGATTTACAAATGTTGAACCATCCTTGCATCCCTGGGATAAATCCCACTTGGTCAGGGTGTATAATCTTCTTGATGACCCTCTGAATTCTGTTTGCCAGTATCTTGTTGAGGATTTTTGCATCTATGTTCATTAGGGAGATTGGGCTGTAGTTCTCTTTTGGAGATGGGTCTTTCCCTGGTTTTGGAATTAAAGTAACACTTGCTTCCAGGAATGAATTTGGAAGTATTGCTTCCCTTTCAATTTCCTTGATGAGTTTGAAGAGTAATGGTGTTAGTTCTTCTTTAAATGTCTTGTAAAATTCAGCAGTGAAGCCATCTGGACATGGGCTTTTCTTTGTTGGTAAATATTTTATTACATTTTCCATTTCTCTCATTGTAATTGCAGTGTTTAGAATTTATATCTTCTTCATTTAACTTTGGCAATTCGTATGTATCTAGGAATCTGCCCATTTCTTCTGTGTTTTCCATTTTTTTGGAGTAGAGGTTCTCGAAGCAGGTATTGATGATCCTCTGGGTTTCTGTTGAATCTGTTGTGTCTTCACCTTTTTCATTCTTAATTGCATGGATTTGTGCCTTTTCTTTCCTTTTTTTGATGAGGTTGGCTAAAAGTTTATCGATTTTATTTATTCTTTCAAAAAACCAACTCTTTGATTCATTGATTTTTTTGTATTGTTCTCTTAGTCTCCATTGTATTGATTTCTGCCCTAATTTTTATAATTTCCTCTCTTGTATGAGCTTTGGATTCATTATGCTCTTCTTTTTCTAGGAGCTTGAGGTTCTGCATTAGGTTATTTATCTGAGTTTTCTCTGTTTTCCTAATATGGGCACTCACTGCTATGAATTTCCTGCATTGAACTGCTTTCATTGTGTCCCATAGATTCCTGTATGTTGTATTGGCATTTTCATTTACTTGTAGAAACTGTTTAATTTCTTTTTAAATTACTTCTGTGACCCCTTGGTTGTTCAAGAGGGTGTTATTCATTTTCCATGTGTTTGTTGGGGTTTTGTGGTTTCTTACGTTATTGATCTCCAATTTTATTGCACTATGGTCTGATAATATACAGGGGATAACTTCAGTTCTTTTACATTTACTTAGATATGTCCTATGAGCTAGCATGTGGTCTATTCTGGAGAATGACCTGTGTGCAGCTGAAAAAAATGTGTATTCTGATTTTGTGGGGTGGAACACTCTGTAAACATCTATTAAGTCCATTTGCTCAATAGCTTGGTTCAGTTCTAGAATTTCCTTGTTAACTTTCTGTCTAGATGATCTGTCTATTTGTTATAGTGATGTACTGAGGTCCCCAACTACAATTGTGTTAGTGTTTATTTGGTTTTTCATGTCTATTAATATTTGTTTTGTATAGTTGGGGGCATTTGTATTTGGTGTATATATATTTAGGATTGTCATCTCTTCCTCTTGGATTATTCCCTTCACAAGGATGTAATGACCATCTTTGTCTCTCTTAATTAGTTTTGGTTTGAAATCTACTTTGTCTGCAAATAAGATTGTTACCCCTGCTTTCTTCTGGGTTCCTGTAGCATGGAGAACTTTTTTCCATCCTTTTACTTTCAGTCTATGAGTTTCTTTTTTCTTTTTGTTTTAAATGAGTTTCTTTCTGAGTTAGGTGTGTTTCTTGTATACAACATATTGTTGCATTTTCCTTTTTAATCCATTCTGCCAGTCTATTTCTTTTGATTGGTGAATTGAAGCCATTAACACTGATGGTTATAATTGATAGATATTGATTTATCCTTGTCATGATGTTTTACTTTTGTTGGCTCTTCTATTTCTTATTTTTTCCCCCTTTCCCTTTAGTGTCTTACCTTGCCTGGTGGCTTCCCTCTGTTGGGCCTCATGGAGTTGTGACCTTCATTGACTTTTTCTAGGATATTGTTTAGAATTGTTTGGAGTGCTGGTTGAGTGTTCATGATATTTCTTGGGTGTTCTTTGTCATGGAAGTATCTAATTTCCCCATTGATTTTGAAGATAATTTTGCAGGATACAGCAGTCTAGGTTGGAAGTTATTTTCTTTTGGGGCTTGAAATACTTCACTCCAGGCTCTCCTTGACTTGAGGGTTTGTGTTGAGAAGTCTGCTGTGATTCTGATGGTCTTTCCTTTGTATGTAATTTGGTTTTTTTCTCAAATTGCTTGTAGGATTTTGTTCTTTTGGGTTTCTGGGATCTTGACTATTATATATCTAGGTGTAGATGTTTTTTGATCATGGCTAGTTGGAGTTCTATGTGCCTCACTTATCTGTTTGTCCAATTCTCTACCTCTGTCTGGGAAGTTTTCTACTATTACTTCTGTGAACAGTTTTTTTTTATGTCATTTGTACTTTCTCCTGCTTGTCGTGCACTCATATCAGTCTTGTTATTCTTCTTTGCATCATCTACCAGCTGCTGGATTGATTTCTTGTGGTCCCTTACTATTTTGAAGAAATCTCTGTTTTCATGGTCACTAACCAGAATCCTGTCTTCTATATCTGATATTCTACCTTCACATTTGCTGAATCTGCTGTGAATACTTTCAGTGGAGTTTTTAATCTCCTGTATATCTATTTGAATCTGTTTCATGGACTCCATTTGTTTCCCATGTTGGGCATTCATGATTTCCATTTCTTTTTTATGCTGGGCATTCATGGATTCCAGCATGGTCCTGAGCTCATCTCTTTTTTTTATCTGTTTCTGTTCTAAAGTCTCTAATCATGTCTTTCACTCTGCTCACCATCTCTGTAGTTATCTGAGAAATTATTTCTGTTTTGAATTTTTCTAGAACCTCATTCATCTGTTTTGTTACTTCCTGTGCTATCAGTTCAGGGTTTCCAAGTGGTTGATTATCATATTTTTCCACCTCCTTTCCCCCAGAATTTGCCTTTGGTGAGCTAGAAGTCTGGGTTTGTGTCCTGCCAAGGTGTCTTCTCATTTTTAATTCTGTTGTTGGTCTTGTTTTTTGCTTTAATTCCTCGGCTGATACTTCAATATTTCTTATTGTGAGTATCTTTATTACTTGTGTTTAGAGGCCCTAGGAAGTGATTGCTTCTCAGAGATATCTTGCAGGTATAGCCGGACTTCTTAGACATTGAGTCTCTAATGACTCTTAGGCAATCTCATTTTCAGTATATCAGGGAGAACAACTGATTAGGTCAATCAGGACACCTTAGCCCAATTGACACAATCAGCATCAACAATAGCATCAAACACAGCTTAGAAAATGACAACTTGTGGTAGCACTTAATCTATCACCTTCAACCATGCGAGCTAGATCAAAATCTAGGGTCAACCCAAAATATGTTTGTAGTAAGCAAACCCTTCAATATGGCAATTTTTCCCTTTGGGATAAGGATTTAGAAGGAGTTGGGGAGGGAGGGACAGAGAGATAGTGGGAGAGGGAGAGGTTAGAGGTGAGGCTAGAGGACATGAGAATATCACACAAATTGTGAGAATCTGTTGAAGACAGGAGGAAAAGACAGCAAAAGAACGTAGACAATTACAGAAAAAACTGACAATAGGGAAGCTAGAAATTGTATTCACCTTCCTATAAAAGTGATAGTCAAGAGGACAGAGAGAGAGAGAGAGAGAGAGAGAGAGAGAGAGAGAGAGAGAGAGAGAGAGAGAGAAACAATTCAAAAGGAGACAGAAACAGGAACAAAGAGGGAGAGAAATATAGATCTAGGAGGGAGAGAGAGAGAGAAAGAAAAGAAAAGAAAAATATATACATATATATAAAAACAAAACAAAGCAAAAGTTATCCCTCAGGGTATGTCTCTGCTGTCCTGGTGGACAATGTGGGCAGCAGTGTGCTGGTCTAAGTCAATTAGTCTCAGCAAGCCAGCTGTAGTCTACTGAGATTCAGGCTGATTTCTGGCTGCAAGGTCCAAGTTGAGGTCCCTGACCTCCTGCAGGATTAAACTCTGCAGGGTTCTACTGCAGGTTCCAGCTGTCGTCCCCCTTAAGTGAGTCTGCGTTTCTATAGGAGGTTCTGATCCCACCAACTTAACAACCAAAATGGTCCAATGTGCTTTTATTGAAGATATTTTCTTCACTTTCCCAGTGGGCTTCAGTTTTCATTGAGCAGCCTCAGAAAGGCCCTCTCTGTTATTCACTTCTGCTCCATCTTCTGGGGCTCATAACCATGGCCTTTATGTTCCCCCTGGCACCTCTGCTGTGCAGATTCAGATACCGCATTGTGTGGTTTGGTGGGGCAGCAGCTGCTTGTGTCCACCGGATGGATTCCAGCCTAAACAATTGTATTTTGAAATCCATCCAAGTTATGTACAGCAGTTCATTCTCTTTGCTGTTTTGAATTCCATTGTATGAATACCCTACATTTATTATTTATCTGTTGATGAAATTTTGAGTTGCTTTCAGTTTTTAGCTACTTTTGAATAGTGCTGCTTTCTTGTACATTTTTTGAGATATGTATGTATGCATTTCTGCTAAGTATATATCAAAAGAATGAAATTTCTGGATAATAAAATATATACAGATGCTCCTTGATTTACAGTGGGGTTACCACCCAATAAATCTATTGTAAGTTGAACAGACCTTAAGTAGAAAATGCATTTACTGCCTAGTGTTCCAAACATTGGATTGTAGTCTCATCTGCCTTAAGTGTGCTCAGAATGCTCACATAAGCCTTCATTTGGCAAAGCCATCTAATGCAATATTTTATAATACAGTGTTAAATATCACATGTAATTTACTGAATTTTGTACTAAAAGTAGGAAAGGGAATGGTTATATGGGCGTGCTTTCATATCCTCTTACAGTTGAAAAATCGTAAGTCATAAGGTCGCAAGGTCACATATTTTTAGCTCTCATAGATAATATCAAAACACTTTCTGAAATAATTGTTCCACTTTATGCTCCCAGTTGTAGGATAAAAGTCTCCCAGTTGCTCCACATCCTCTTTAACTCTGGACCATATTAGTCTTTTTAATATTAGCTATTCTGGAGGGTGTCTGTGTGTGTGTGTGTGTGTGTGTGTGTGTGTGTGTGTGTGTGTAGGGTATGGCTTTGTAGTTTTAATTTGTGTTACCTTAATGATTAATAAAGTTGAGAACTTTTTCACAAATTATTGAACTACTTTTACACCCCTTTTAGTTAAAATAATTTTCCCTTTTCTGTTAGGTTGTCTTACCTTTTACTCATTGCTGTGTAGTAGTTCTTTATATATGTTGGATGTATGTCCTCTCCAGATATATTCATTGCAATGTAGCTTGTCTTTTTGTTCTCTCATTGGTTTTGTTTTTTCTTTTTTCTAATTATTTTATTAGTACATGTTTGTGGTACACAATGACCCCATTCTTCATGGGAATGTGGTACATGTACATACATAACACATCTTAATTCTTTTTCATCCCCTTCTCTTTCTATTCTTTCCACTGCCTCCATCTCTGGATGATTTGTTCTTGGTGAACAAAATAAATTCCCACAATTTCTAACTTTCCCTGGGAACTTTGGAGTTTTGGATCCTCCTGTCCTCCTTGAGTATCGACTCATGAAACCAAGAGTTCAGTTTTCCATTGCCATCTGGGAGTTCCATTATGAAGATAGAAGGCTGAAAACTATGATAGAAAGAGACTTAGAAATTAACTGACTCCTTTTCCTTACTTTTTCTCTTGGTGAATGATAGATCAGAAAGGATGCCTAATTTCCTCTGGTCACAGAGCCAGTGAGTAGTGAAGTTGGGATTACAGAGCCCAAGATTGTTTTTTCCTAACCTAGTATTCTTTGTGTAGCCAGTCATGAATTCATTAACTTGGAGTGTTGGGGATAGGGTCTCTGTAAGGAGTCATGGCACAGTTGCTAAATTGTGTCTCTATTAGTAAGAGTTTTGTCAGCCTCAGGGCCAGAAGACTAAAAGAGCAGATCATTATGGGCCCTGGCTGTTCTAACGCCTGAGGGGAGGCAGCAGCACTGAACACTGAGAAAGCTCTCAGGATGCATTGCTAAGCCCTGCCAGGCTGTACATAGCTTGATAGCTACTTCTTTATTCTAAAAATAGCATAAAGTTGTTTATGTTGGCAAAAAGCTTGGGACAACAAAGAGAGATAGTGGGTTAAACTCCACCAAACTTTAATAAGTGATTGTGCTTGAGCAGAAACCCTGATTACCCAAAGTGGCTGGGAAATTATAAAGTCAAAGCAACAGCTCATCTCATCTTCAGGAGCTGAAGAAATTGCCTGTCAAGACTGAATCCCTTCCTGTCAGGGCCAAAAGTATTTGCTGAAGCAGCCATCTGCCCCAGGAGGAATGGGTGCGGGGAAGCACTCTTGGGAAGCTTCCATAGAAACAGAACTTCCTGGGTGCCCCTCAAGCAGAGTCAATGCTAGCATTAC
Organism: Heterocephalus glaber; assembly: GCF_053883595.1. NCBI lineage: Eukaryota > Metazoa > Chordata > Mammalia > Rodentia > Bathyergidae > Heterocephalus > Heterocephalus glaber. The sequence goes on along the minus strand of NW_028258325.1, from coordinate 10,055,698 downwards.
CTCCGTGTCTGTATGCTCTGCCTGTTGTCCTGGCATTCTCTGGAGAACAGTTTGACCTTCCTTCACCACCTGACAGACAGACTGTCTTTAAAACACCTGATCTGATCAGGATTGCATTCCTTCTTCACATTAACATCAGCTATTTACTTATTTCCAAGATGTCAGCAGAGTATGCCCAAAGGTGTGGCTCTGTGGGGTGGTCCTATGGATCATGGCTGGTTTTTAATTATTCTGTTACATTAAAATGTTTGAAAAGTCTCTGGCTCTGTCAGGTCAAAAGTGACCAAATATGAGTAAGTTTAAGTGGTTCAATTTCATACAACAAGCAAGTATTGCAGTGGAATTTTAAATATAACAAAGGCTTGTAAAATACCATTTCTATGTTAGAATATACATTGCTAGTACAGTGATTATTTAGCTTTCTTGTTACTACACCTGCCACTCAGCACCCAGTGAGCTACTTAATTCTTATGACAATGCTCTCAGGTGGGGATCTTTATGGGATCTATTTAATAGATGAGAAAACTGAGGCTCAGAGAGCTCAGGCTGCCATGAATCAATCCCTCCACTAGGAGGGGTGGTGTTAGCCATTACTCCATGCAGTTTACACCTGTATGGCTTGAGTTCTACTCTAAGTCTCAGTCAAGAATAAGGCAAACTTTATGGTAAGGGCCTAGGCTTGCATGGGGCTGAATCTTCCACATATTGTTGTCATGCAGTCTCCCCAGAACAGATGCTCAGAAAGGATTGGTTCAGTACATTTGGTATCTGGAGTACAATAAAAAACAGGGTAGAAAACAAAGAGGCCAAGACAATTCTCTATCCTTAGCTTTCTCAGGATGTGCACCGGCTCAGAACTATACCATGATCTCCTTTGCTCCCCTTCTCCCACTTTTGACCCCATTTTCTTGTCTCCCAGACCCAGATGGAGGTCAACACTCACTGGGATCAGAAGAAAGGGTGAATGTCCCCACGGCCAGCAGAGGGAGAGCCAACACCAGCCTCCACCGCAGCTGACACCAACCTCTTCCCTGAGGAAACTTGAACCGTGTGTCCTTTTCCTTGAAAATTTTCTGAGACTGTGTGATGTTTGTGAAGAAGATGATGTTACTTTAGGAATATGGACAAGTCTTAGTTATTGAGTATATCAGAGTCATTGATAGTTGTTTTGCCTATGCCTAGTATTAAAAGCTAGATTCAGCCGACTCAGAAACCAAATGTGTCACACTTAGTGTCTGTCATAGATTTCAAAAGGCTGTGATTACCTGCCAAATGAGTCCGGAAGTATGTGTATGTGGGTATGTGCGTGAGAGTCGGTGTGTAAGCCTGTGTTATTTTCATTTGTTTTGTTGCAGAGGATTTAGCTTTCCTGAGAATCTCAGAGGGGTGAATGACCCACTAAGACTGAGGAACCCTCTTTGAAAGAGAAGGTTGTGAAGGCTGCCCTGGCATGGGCATTATGTCAAATGGCATTAAGTTCATTATGTCAAAGCCTCTGGCTCTCCACCTGAATAGGACTGGGTTCTGGCAAGTGCAGAACACTCAAGAACATTGATCAATGAAGGGTGAATTCCAAACCCTCAAATCTCTGTTATCTAAGCTCTGTGGGCATGGAAAGAAACATCCTGTGCTGATTAGATTGTGAAACCAGTTTTGTAATCAGAGGAGGACACCCACAACAGTGGGGTGGAGGTGGGGGCGCTGGAAGGGACAATGTATGCATTTGTTTCAGAAACAGCCCAGCAGGGAAATAGGGAGAAAGGTCAAGGTTATACAAGAAGCAGGATCCATTCTGCTTGACTAGCACTGAAGTGCTCACAAAGCACCTTCCTAAACATACTCTCTAAAGGTCTTCAAATCAGTCCTGTAAGGTCAGCAAGATCTACTTTTATCTTCTTTTGGTTTAAGAAGACAATGAAACAAAGAGAGGGGAAGCTGTCTGCCCAAAGTCACACAGCAAGACTATGTATGGTCTTTCATAAACTGGACAAATTTTCCATTCTACTAGTATAGTACATTTTAGTAAGAAAGATTTTTACTGTCAAATTATTCCTGATTTGAGACAAAAAATAACAGTTACTCATGGACATGATGGACATGATGTTGGCTTCAATCTCAAGCTTTCAAGTGTTGTGATAATTTGAAGGGCATGGCTCAGTGAACAAGGGCTTGGGCTCTGGAATTAGACTGCCTGTCCCAGACCCTGTGTTGCTCCTGACTAGGTTGTATAGTCAACTCTGCAGTGCAAGACAGTGATCACCCCTGGGATGACCCTCACCCAGGGGGGGACAGGAGTTATAAATAATACTCTAAGTCTTGTGACCCTTAGTAATGTATTTTGGAGGCGAGCTCAGCTCTGGGTAGGACTGAACCTCCAGGTACTGCTCCTTGCTGACACTATGGGCTTCCTTTCTTCCCTTAGCTTGTCTCCCCATTCCCTCACTGTGCTTCCTGGGATTCTCTTCTGTGTAATTTTGGGCCTTCCAAGAAGAAAATGCCAAGATAGCATTAGGAGTGCAAGGAACTTATTGGAGGAAATGCCTGTGTCAGAAGATGGGAAGGCTGTAGGAGTACGACAGTAGTCTTCAAGGTGGGATTCCAGTCTGGCCCCTGTGAAGGAGAGGAGGAAGGAAGCAGGATCAGGTCTTAGGACTGTAGAGCAGTTCTAAGAAAGTCTCATCTAGGCTGATGGAGAGTCACTAAGCCAAAGTCACCTGGCTGAGGAATCCTGTGTCATATGGCTGAGAGTATGGTACCAATGGCTCATGAGAAGCATGTCCTCACCGTGCATGTGGAGATATGTCCAGCAGGGCAGAAGCCAGCCCCATTGCTCAATTATGTACCCCTCAACGAATCTGAATGGTTGTTTTCATGCTTATGCTGATCTCTGGGTCTGCCTCTAGGAATTTAAATGCTGTGGGTGAATGAGTACAGTTTCATTTATTTTGTGGGTCAGAGCCCTCCTAGGCAGGGCCCTTCTAACAGCTGTGAACTTAATTACCTCAGAAGATCCTGAATCTTATTTTTACAGAGTCCCCTTCCTTACCAGTATCATTTTAAAAAAAACCAACTTATTTTATTGGTACATTTTAGGTATACAATATAATGACATTCATCATTGGAAATTTGCACCTTTACATAAACTCTCTTGGTTCTTATTTTTTCCCCATCCCCCTGCCCTCCCTTCAACCCCTTCATCCCTCCCTATTTACAAAGACTTTTTTCCATTTTTTCATTTTCTCATATTAATTCCATTCCCTTCTCTCCTTTCCCCTACCCCTCCCACTTCCCCTTTGCCCCTTTTCTTCCTATTTCACAGTATCTATTATACCTTTTAGTCCTTATTTACACATTCAGTTCTCACACTAGAGAAACTATTTGGTATTTCAACATGTGAGTCCTATTTATTTCACTTAAGAGTATTGGCTCAATGTGCATCCATTTAGCTATAAATGTCTAATTTTTCATTTTTTATGGCTGAGTAGTACTCCATTTACCAGTATCATTTCAAGGACAAAACCTAGCTGGGACTGAAAGGAGAAAGGTGGAGAAGGAGACCTTGCTGAGTCTTCTGTGACCCAGGGGTAGCCATGAGTAGTGGGAAGAGGAGAGAGACTCCCAGGACTGGAAATGGTGGACTCTGCTCCGCTCTGCTGATGCCTGGCTGTCTAATGTCAAGTGACCCATTTTGAAGTTTTCATGGATCAATATACTTTTCAGGGATTCTCCCCCAGTTACCCTGAGAACCAAGTAAGAGACCACAGAAAGCACTTTATAAGCACTGCGAAAAGAATCCAGTTTCATTTTAAGATCTCAGACCAAGCATATGATATCATCTCAGCCTTCTTCCCCAAATCCCTAGAAATAATACGATGGGAATATTTTAAAAATTAATAAGCCAAAAATTATTATTTGGACTTAAATATTCAAAGGTCTGTGGTTATTATCATGTCCTATATTGTCTAAACATCATTTTTCTTGGATTTCCCCATAGGAATTTGGGCCTGAAAGATAATAAGTCCCAAAGGAAGCAGCTGCTCAGTAAAGCAGAGCTGTGATTTTTTTTAAAGATCGTGGCTTAAGAGGTAAGAGGAGGGAAGTGATTAGAAGAAGGTACCCACTGGTCTGCCCAGCCTTGCCATTAGCTGCCTCCTGAAGGCCAGTGGTGAAGCCAAGTGCAGAAACAGTGTATGCCAGCCAGCCAGCAGGGAGGCAGCCGGCTAGAACCCAGATGATGCATGAAGCGACTGTACCCTCTGTGTCCTGCAGGCTTCCATCTGATAAGGGAACATGGCTCAGAAAACAGAGAAAATATCAACACACCTTCACTCCTGTGCTTTCCATGACCTCTTTCTTGTCTGCTAAGGTGCAGCGTGAGGGATAAACTGTCCTAGACAATTAAAAGTCACAACTACTTCTGGAGTGTCTCCTGCAGACTGACAGGGGAGCAAACGATTTCAAGGTGGTGGAAACTGAAGACCAGGAAAGGGAAGGAACTTAAACACAGAGGTGGTAGATTTCACACATGAATTGGAGAAAGCCCAGTTACATTTAGGTGTCAGATCTGTGCTCAGTGGGTACTAGGGAGGCTGAGGCAATTTATTAAGATCCCATCTCACAGTGGAAAGGGCTGTGGATGCGGCTTAGTGGAAGAAGAATGCTAACCTAGTATGCATGGGGTCCTGGGATCAATCCCCAGAACTGCCCTCCCCCCCAAATTGAGTACCAGATAAACGATTGCTTTTTGTATATGTGTGCCTTGTGCAATTAAAACATTTCAATTAAAAGTGACACAAATTTTAGTATATATATGTTCATGTGATGAAATAAAAATAGAAAAAATTCTAAAGCAATTTTGTTGCTTATCTGAAGTACAAATTTGAGTGAAAGCCTACACTTTTTCTTTAAATTCATTAAGTTTATTGGCACATTTTAGGTATACAATACAATGACATTCATCATTGGGAATTTGTACCTTTACATGATATATCTTGGTTCTTATTTTTTTCCCATTTCCCTGCCCTCCCTCAACCCCTCCACCCCTCCCTATTTACAAAGACTTTGTTTCCATTTTTTCATTTTCTCATATTTATTCTTTTCCCTTCTTCCCTCTCCCCTAACCCTCCCATTTCCCCTTCCCCTTTAGGGCTTTTCTTCCTATTTCACATTATCAATTTTACATTTTGATCCTTATTTACACTTTCAGCTTCTCACACCAGAAAAACTATTTGGTATTTACATGTGTGTCCTATTTATTTCACTTTACAGTATTGCCTCAGTGTGAATCCATTTAGCTATAAATGTCTCTCATTTCTCATTCTTTATGGCTGAGTAGTACTCCATTTTATAAAAAAAATCTGACAGTCTCCAGTTGATGGGCAATTAGGCTGTTTCCAAGTTTTAGCTATTACAAACTGTGCTGCCATAAACATGGGTGCACATATATCACTGTGGTATGATACTCTTAATTCTTTTGGGAAGATACCCAGGAGGGAAATAGCTGGGTCAAATGGGACCTCTAATCCTAGTTTTTCGAGATATCTCCATATTGATTTCCACAGTGATTGCACCAGTCTGCACTCCCACCAACAATGGGGAAGGATTTCTTTCTCCCCACAACCCTGCTAGCATTTGTTGTTGGTCGGTTTCATAATAGCAGCCATTCTTTCTGAAGTGAGGTGGAATCTCGACGTTGTTTTCATCTGCATCTCTCAAATGACCAGTGATGTTGAACATTTTTTTGTATGCTTATTTGCTGCTTGTACTTCTTTGAGAAATGTCTTTTCACTTCAGATGCCTATTTTTGAATTGGGTCTTTAAATTTGGGGGGTCTGATTTTTTAAAATCCCATCAGTATATTTCACAGAACTTGAGAAAACAATTCAAAATTTCATTTGGAACCAGAAGAGACCTAGAATAGCAAAAGCAATTCTAGGCAACAAAGACATGACGGGGGTATCATAATCCCCAACATGAAACTATACTTCAGAGCCACTGTGACAAAAACAGCATGCTAATGGCAAAATAAAACATACCCGAGGATCAGTAGAACAGATTAGAAGATGCGGAAACAACTCCAGACGTACTCAGATACCTCATCTTTGATGAAGGAGCCAAACACCCTCACTGGAGGAAAGATAGCCTCTTTAATAAATGCTGCTGGAAAACCTGAATTTCAACCTGCCAAAGATTAATACTAGACCCACATCTTTCACCATGCAGTAGAAGTGGATCAAAGATTTAAATATTAAAACAGAAACACTAAACTTTCTGGAGGATAGGCTACGTAGAACACTTGAAGACACTGGAATGGGAAAAGACTTTATGAACAAAACCTCAGTAGCACGGGAACTAGCGCAAACAATCAACAACTGGGATCTCATCTTATTAAAAAGCTTCTTCACTGCAAGAGAAACCACCAACAGAGCTAAGAGACAACCCGCAATGTGGGAAAAATTTTTTACCTGCTGCTCCTCAGACAAAGGACTACCATCTAGAATATACAAAGAGCCTACACTTTTTTTCTGGCAATCCTACTTGAATAAAATAAAAGCATACAACTAGTCAGCTAGTTAGTGTTATATCTAAACCCAAGGTGTTCTAATTATAAAGTTTTTTACTACACTATTCTATTCCCCAATACAAGAATTAAATATAGATGGGATTGTTTTGTTATGACATGTATTGCATTCCCCATGTTATATCTCATTTTATTAAGCTCTTTTTAAATAAATCACTGGCATGTTAACCCCTATTTCCAGGTCTAATTTTAGGGAAATCTTGTTAGCACAGCAAATGATCTAAACTCTTTCACTTAGAAATATTCTCAACTTTGGATAGGAAACTGAGGCCTCCCAAAGTGGGACAATACTGATGCCTTTCCTGTGGGTAGAAGCTGAAAGAGTGGCAAGAGCAGGAGCTGCCTGTAGAGGCCACCGTGGAACTGTTTCTATAGCACCATCTAGTATTCAACTTTGGGGTCTCCCTAGACTCAATGGCAGGTGGGACCCCTTTTCTTAGCTGTGTGGCCTCTAAGTCTGGTTCTGTGCCTTTTTTAGATACCCTGTGTTATTCAGCATGCACTCATTAATTTGTTTCTTGTTTAGGTGACCCAGAATTACCTTGTTGTATGAAGAACCCTGATAATGTATCCATCAAAACCAGAAGTGAGGAGCTTGCAGCAGTAGACCCTCAGGGCACTGGTGAAATTGTGGCCGGTTGTTTGGCCTGCTTCAAACTATCTATGGTGAAAATGATTCAGCTCTACCCGAGGGGTGAGACTCTGGTGATAGATGTCAGAGAATCAACAAAATGATGGATCCAATATGGCGGAGAATTGGCAAAACAACTACTCCAAGTAGCCTCAGGGTCAGCTGTATTGTATTCAAACGCCCAGTAACGGGGAAGAATGGGACCGGCTGATCTCTGCTGTATAAATGGTCTAAGAAAATCTGACTGTGTGAGTGGATGATTGCTTCTAATGGAGCATTTTCCTTAAAGAAGGAAAGTGTTAAGCACACAGTCCTAAATTCCTGGCTCAATATAAAGTCCCGGGCTAATGACTCCCTTATTTTGGGAGGCAACAGCGCTGCAGCAACCAAAAACTAAATCTTGTTCTTCTTGCTTAGTGGCTTAGATTGGGCTCTCTTCTCCAGACCTAGAGACTTCCTGTTACATTTCAAGTAACCCTGCAGTGAGCTGCACATTTCTGTCTACTCTAGGAGTCCAGGAATATGGAGTTAAAGGTCACTGCACTTGAGACCATTTTGATTGACGTCATGGTACAGATGGGCAGAGGAACAAGGTAGCTTATCTGCATTCACATGTTACTAAGAAGAGAAGGCGAGGTCGGCCTCACACCAGTGACTGCTCTTCCTGACTTTCATCCATCCAGCATTCAGTCCAATGGTTTGGATCCTTCACTGTGTGACGGAAGTTGGATGGTCCTGCTTCAGCAGATCCATGCTGGATATGTCTCCCTGAGAGCTTTGTGCAGTTACAGAATCTGCTTCCCAGACACATCTTCAAACAGACAGAGTAAAAACTGTTACATTCAAAGAAATATAGTCCAGGAAACCAAGAAATAAAAGTCACTTTAATGCTGTATCTGTCAAAGAATATTAAAGAAAATCTCGTTTATATGCCACCAGTGCATGTTAAAAAAAATCTTTACTATTCCCGTTAACTTGCTCCCAAAGCTGCCCTGAGGCCATTTCTCTCTCACTTCTACTCCCCCACCACAATTCACGTATGTCTCCTCCTCCAACTGTCTGCAAGTCTTGGCTCTTTCTGAGGCAAATAACTCACCTATACTTTTATGTTTCTCCATGCAACTAATTAGCTCCCCCAACTATGAAAATACAGCTGAGGAGTAGGGAGGTGTGGGAGGCTGAAGGGGGAAATTCTCAGTGAGCATTACAGATTCACGTTGGTGAGGAATGGGATGAAAAGAAGGAGATGATGATTTTGGCCCCTCCCACATAGTATAAAAAATATGGCTTAGTGAAAGTGGATTTTGTTATGACACTTAACTTTTGCCAAATCTTCGTTGTCTCATTACTAAAATGAAGATCACCAAACTTCCCTTAGTGTTGGTTCAAGTAATAAATGAGATACTATATGGGTGTAATGTATCCAGAGTAGTGTTTGGCACATGATCAAGGAGCAGGAACTCTAATGGAAACTTGAAATGCCAACAAGTCTTCCTATCTCCTTCTAAGCCATGTTCATGCAAGTGTTGATTGCACATGTACTCATTTCTTTCAATATTCAATCTAAACTATTGTCAGACACTCGGAAAAGTTTAAAAAATTGCAGTGAACACCCAGCATACCCACTATGTTAACATTCTACAGTTAACATTTAATGTATTTGTTTCTTTTTGGTACATTTCAAAGTAAGTTCCTGACATCAGTACATTTCTCTCCGGATATTTCACCCTGTATGTGCTTTTATTTTTAAATGATCTCTGAGGAAGACATTGCAAAATAACCTTTTATATTTGATAAGAAATCTGTCAGGCCTCTTTTTCTGCAAAAGTATAGGTAATTTTCTCTCACACTGTCCCTAATTTCAAAGCAACATTTCTCAAAGTATACCTCATGGAACCCTAATCCAGGGCTGGGGAAGAAAAGCAACTGTGGTTAAAATGCTTGGAAGACTCTGGATTAAATAAACATTTGTAATAGTTTTCACTGCAGACTTCTCAGAGCCTTTGTTAAGCTAATATGGATACCACCAAAGGAGACATAATCAATTTATTTGGCCACAAGACCCCAGTTTCTTCTGAGGAACATGTGGCAGAATGGGTTCCATGGAGTACACTTTGGACAAGGATACATATACATAAGTCCCGCCCTCTTCTTTCTCTTCCTTGTAGCCCACACATATTATTTCCATTCTTGGTCCTATTCATTGTTTTCTGGGAATTTCTCCAAACCCCTTTGGTCACTTCTGTCTCTCTTATATTTCTTTCAATTGACTGTGTCTCTGAAACACACTCTTCATTAAAAATGGTGTCACCAGTTTGGACATGTGGAGGCAAAAGGATGGATCGTAAGTTGGTTGATGATACACATCTCCATGTGAAATTTCCTTTAGCCTTGAGATCTGGTTGGGACCACATTTAATCTCCCATGTTCTGCCTTCCCCAAAGCTATTCAGAGCAGGTCATAGGTGGAAAATTCTGAAAATAAAATGTGTTATTTTTGTTATCATTATTATCACAGAAGCAGAATAATTGAACCTGAAACAACCTTGACAATGTATCCAGCCTTCAGTCTGGTCTTCGGGAAGGACTATGAGAAGAGGCATTGACCTGATTTTCTAAGTTCTCCTAAAAACAGTGTTGTTTTCAACTCCCCTTAGCAACCTGCCATGGTGTTTCAAATACAGCATCTCACTTCCCTCTGAAGTCACAAAGTAGGGTCTAAATACCGGCATTTCTTTAGCACTTGATGAGATGCTTTGACTATGAAAGGAGAAATGAAGTATGACCCATCTTCACATTGGTGTCTAGTTTGTGAGAGAGACCAAAGCCTCACTTACAAAACCACAAGAGGACAAGAGGAGATTGAATAAGTAAAGTCTAATTCTCTATTAATGATCCCCATCACACTAGCCCAAATCATAGCCATGTGAAGAGAGAGAACATCTTTCTAAAGAGAGAGCAAAGTATAAGTATGAGGTCATGTGGATGCTTTTCTCCAAAACACTGAGAAGGGAAGGCTTAACATGTCTATTGGACTTCATCATCTTGGAAGCTCAGCTTCTCTGGTCTGCCCCTATGTTCTTGTTCACTCTTCAGTAAACTAGACAAGACCCTACATATTATCTCACTTCCCTGAGTGTCTGAACACACTTACATTGGCCTGTGATGCCTCACCCATCGTACACAGCTAGGCTGCTTATAACCAAACCCATAATGAAATAGTAGAGGGTGAATGACATAGTGTAAGAAGAAAATATAGGCCACATATACAGAAGTGCCAAATAACACAGTGTCAATCTCATCCATAAATATTCAATGCAACTAATATAAAGGAAAAATCAGTTGAGATCATTTCAGGAATATGTCCAGAAAAGGATGAGACTTGAGGAGATTGGAACCTGCTCATGCGTGCACATTTTAAATTTGTAAACAATATGAGTATTACAATATAGGATATTACAATAGTCTACTGTCAAAGCTACTATCATGCTCTTTTCTTAATGCACTCATCTCAAAAGATATTCTTAGAGCTTATTACTTTGTCTTAATTAAATAGGACTAATTAAATGTAATTCTAATTAAATAATTCTTGATAGATTTACGCACAATGGATTTATGGATTTATTCATGTGCACATGAATTCACCAAACATGTGGGATCCACCCAAGGTTGGAGGAGTGATGCACTCATGCTGTGTCCTCAAGAAACTTACAGTCTCACAGTCAGAGCAAGATAAATAAGCATACATTCTTAAGATAATGTACTGTGGTGGCAATTCTGCATGAGGAATTACAGGTCACAAGGAGAGGCTTCCCAGAAATGATGACAGCCAGCAGAGCTTTGAAAGGTTAAGGAGGATGAAGCCCGGTATTTATTTGATTATCAGTACCTAAAAGCCATAATCCACAGGCCAGGGCACACTTGCTTTTATTGCTCTCCTTTACAATTACATGACCTTGGATAAGTTCCTTAAGTTGACTAAAATTTCAGTTTCCTATTCTGTAACAGTCGGAAGGAGGGATTCCTATATTACAGGGTTATTTCAATCCAAGCATATGGCAGGCAGAATATGCTAAATAAATATTAGCACTGTTTTTTCCCTTCTCTTTTCTGCCCTACAGACATTATGTGGTGGCAGTGGCAGCTCCTTAAACAATGGGCATATTGGCTTGAAAGCCCTACTGGAAATTTCACATGACTTGGAAGCCTTTTCCCTAACTAAGCAGGGCCTGATACCAAACTGATTTATCTTTACAACACACTGAAAATTTAGAGTTGTCACTATCTTTTTCCTGTTGGCCCCTCTGTACTTTAGGGTTGCTTCCTTGATGAGAATTGTGGTGTTCAGAGCAGACCAGACCTGGCACTGAGAGACTGAGCAGCTGGGTGGCTTTTTGCTTCTAGCTACAGTGATAAAAAGGACACTAAAAACTTCAGCTGAATGTGCACCCTGGAAAAATAATGAAGGACATACTCCAGCAAACTATAAAGGGATATGTACCCATGAAATACTTTTCCTAGGTTTTTTGTTTGATTGTTTTTCATTTTGGTGAAAGTAAGGATTGAATATAGGGGCTCCACACTGAGGTATATCCCTAGTTTTTTTTGTTTTTTTTGGTACCAGGGATTAAACTTGGGTCCTTGTGCTTGTGCAACAGGTGGTGAAACCACTGAGCTAAATCCCCGGCCCAATCTCTAGTTTTTTTTTTTTGTTTGTTTTAGCAGAAGTAGGAGGGGAAGGGAAAAAGAAAGAAGGTAAAAGAAACAATATGAGAAAAGGAAAAAATGGAAACAAAGTTTATAAATAGGGAAGGGTGGAGGGGGTGAAGGGAGGGCAGGGGGATGGGGTAAAAATAAGAACCAAGATGCATCATGTACAGGTACAAGATCCCAATGATGAATGTAACTGTACTGTATACCTAAAATGTACCAATAAACTTAATGAAAAAATTTTGTTTAAATTTTTGAGATAAGGTATTACTCAGTTGATAAATTACCCAGGTTGGGCTCAAACTTGCAATCCTCCTGCCTCAGTGTCCCAGAATGCTGGGATTGCAGGCATGCACCACCACACTTAGCTTTCCTGTTTTTAAGTTAAAATAATCCAGTAAGTCAGTCGGTGAGAAGTACCTACATTGCTAGCTTCATTTAAGCTTTGACATTGCAGGAAAGTTTTCTGAGTGAACTGATTTCAAAGCCTTCCCTTTCCCCAATGTGGCCTTCTCTGTCATACCACTTGACATCAACCTTGATATTTCCACATATAGATCTTCAGGAAAAAGTTCTCAACACACTTCCCTGAGCAAGCTTATAATGGAACAGGATAGCAAAGCTCATACATCATGTTTTCCTCAACCTTGTTCTGAGGCCAAAATCCCAGCGAGGTGAACAGATTCTGGATGGCCCCTCTATCCCTCACTTCTAAATTTGTCCATCTGCTTCAGACTAGGGGAAGAGGTCTTGAAAATGAAACCTTTCTGCTCTGGGGTGTCATCAAAGGCTGAGGGGTGGCCTACCATTCATTCCCAAGATTTCTTAGCCAGTAACTTCAGACAGACCTTTGCCAAACTTGTAAATGATGCTCAGCATCAAGAGCTTAGCATTGAAGACTGTGCATCCTGGCTCTCCATTTGCTCCTGTACCCCATTTCCATCTCACTGACCAGTTAGGTTCTTTCTGTCTCCTGGAGTATCCAGCTCTATATGCTACCAATCCTCCTATCCAAAGTCACTATCTGTCTCCTGAAAATCGTCCCTCATTACACAGCGGGGCCGTGTGTTTGTTCTCTGAATTCTCATGTCCTTTCATACTTAGCATTTTTCAATTTCTTTTTTCAATTTCCATTTGGTCCTATAATGGTTCTATCCTGTCTCAGAACCTTGATACACTCAATACTTCATCAGTTCCTAAATTCTTTTAATACATGATCATATTTTAAAAACTTATTATTTAATTTTATTATTCCTCAAAATTTTTAATTGACACCTGACATTTGTACATATTAGGTACAAGGTAATATTTTGATTCATGGACACGCTGATAGTAATTTATTCAGGGTAATTAGCATGTCCATCACCTTAAACTTTTATTATTTCTTTGTGGTGAATGCATCCAAATTCTCCCCTTCTAGTTTGAGATATATAATGTATTATTGGTAATTATATTTATCCTGCTGTGCCATAGAACATCAGAATTTATTCCTCCTATCAAACAGTCACATTACACTCTTCCTCCCCCTCCCTTTCTCTTCCTCTACTCTCTCTCTAGTCTCAAAACCACTCTTTGCTTTCAACTTCTATGAATCCATTTTATTTAGGTTCTACTTAAGAATGAGATCCTGTCTTTAACATCAGCACGATGTCTTGTCCATAGGATTTCTGGTTCTGCTATTATCCAGACACGTCAGTTAAAGACGTGTCACCTGCTTGCTCTAGCACAAAAGTCTCAAGATGTTACAAAGGACCAAACATTGTAGAGTTTTACTTCTGGCATCCAAAATAAGTAACATTTATCTGTAGGTGGCTATCCTCCTTGCACTGAAACTCATTGCCTCATCTTTGCCTTCAGAGCCTTTACTCATGGCTTCTAGGCTGACATTCGGTTCACCTCCACTGTACCAGCTGGAAGGGAAGGAGTCTGGAAGAGCATGCACTGAACTAGTGTTGATGTCTCCTACTCATAATCCACTCCTTAGAACTCAGTCATGCGGCCAAACCCAAATGCAAGGAGGCTGGACGTGCAGTCTATCCCTGAGCCCAGGAAGAACAGTAACTGGGCTTGGTGCCTGGGTCACTGTTTCTACTACAAGTTCTGTAATTCAGAGGTCATTCAACTCTTGTGAGCATTAGTTTTCTAGTCTGTCTTGGCAGAAAGATGACACTCTCAAAAGGCAGTTGTAAATGTTACATCATAGGACGATGACACTATCTTTTCTTCTGAAAAATTAAAATGATGGACTAAGTGATCCCCAGGCTCCTCTTACTGCTAACTAAAGAGACACTCAGTTCTGCTTACTTGATTATCCTAACAAGGAAAAATGAGAACTAGCATATTGTTTTAGGAGAAACACAGACACACACACACACACACACACACACACACATACAAGTCCTCTGTTAATCAGAAAATTCATTTGGCCACGTGATTACTCATGCTATTTAATTAATAATCAATTCAAGTTCTTGAACCTTATGAATGAGATTTGTATTGAGAATCAAAGGCAGGGCCTTGTACAGTCTAGGCAGGCACTCTGCCACTAAACTATACCTCCAGGCCCAGCCCTGAGAAACTTGGACTAGTTATTCAAGGTATTAGAGTCCCGAAAGCCAGGGAAAGAGCAAAAAAATCCACATTTGTGTCTCAGTCTCCTCCTCTATAAATGGAAAATGATAGGTTGGATTTGGTGTCCTCTAAAGTCCCTATAGATCTAATGTCTTAGGAATCTAAATGACAGTAAATATCAGTTTGCCTAATAACATACAGGCCAAGAAGAAACCACTGTGTTCCCAGCCAGGTCCACTACTTCCTTTAGTAATGAAATAAGCTATAAATCCAAGTGAAAAGAGTGAATTAAGCAAGGCCTCAAATATGTAAGGTCTATCATATGGCAAACTTTAGATTCAGGTTTTGGTTATTCTTAGAGAAAATAGACTGAGGTAGGTGGTTCTATGCTATTAACATAGAAAAATACTTCTGATCAAGGTAAACGCTTAATTTAGCTTCGTTTAAATCACTGAGGTCAATTTTTCCTGTTTGTAATACTGATGATGATGATGATGATTACCATTGACTAAAGGCCTATCATATCTATGGAACAGATAGTATTTACTTAATCTTCACAAAAATCACTAACCTTGGGAGAGAGGTAATTTGCGGTCGTAGTTTGCAGATGAGAAAATTGAGGCTTACAGCCCACTTGCGCTGGTTGAAGGCACCATTCAAGGTCTGCCTGGGCTTCAGACCTCACCACTTTGGGTGTCCAACAGGAAGCCCTCGTGACCTGTGCGCTGTCTGGGCCACTTACTTGGAATTTCCTATAAAATGCCCTGAATTGCCCTGACAGCACCTTTCTGGAGAAGACATTGCACAGATAGTGTTTGATTGACACACATCTTGCTCCAACTATGCATCATTCACTGTAGGAAAATTTCTGTAACAAACAATGCCCGCATTGCAGTGGCATAAAAGATAAGGTTTTGTTGCTTGTTTCACAGTCCAAATGGATCAGGGGTGTACTGAGGAGGATGTGAAGTTAGGGTTGCTCCCTGTAGTCATTTGGGATGGAGATCCTTGATTTATAGACTTATTTGCCTTTGGAAAGGAGTTTGGAGCCCTCCACTGGATCCCCTAAGTCTAGTTGAATGATGAAGCAGGATCCAGAGTGCAGGACTGTTGAGATCCACTTCTCTCCTTGAGCTGTTGGTGAGACTCATTTCCACTTACATGCCATTAGTGATAATTTATCATGAGCCCCATTCCCAGGATATTGATGACCAAAGCACTTGATATTTATGAAATTCACTTTCGTTACCTATGAAACAAAAATGGTAGAGCAGTTGTGAAAACAGCCCACAGGAGGTGCTTACTGTTTGTTAGTCTGTTTATTATATGTAGTATGAAATCTTCACTATGTACAAATCACATTGCAAGGACTAATCAAAGGGTTTTTAGGAGATTCAAGTATGGTTGGAAGAAAAGGTGAAAACAGGAGAAAAGGAGAGAAAATAAGACAAAAGAGAGAGATGTAGCCAACCAAAGTTGTTGGTGGCACTGACTGTTTCCACTGCGTCTATCTCCGTGCCTAATCTTAGGGATGCTTTCAGAGTGACAAAGACCTGTTACTCAGAACTCCCACAATGAGTCACAGAAAAGGTGGAGGTAGAAGTCATGTTGGTGCTCGTGTCTTCTGAAGGTAATTAAAGGCGAGACCAAGTTGAGGACATGCACAAGGCCTACAGGAAGACAGGCACACTATTAATTTTTTGTTTTTACAAGAACAGTAGCACACGGTCACCATTAATTCCCTCTCTCACCAGAAACAGTCAGAGCTAATTTCCCACAGGAACCCCTCCCTTTGAAGGCAGACGGGCCCACTGTGGAAATTCAGGACCTGCCCTCCATGGTCCCTCCCTAGTGGTTTCATCTTTCACCACCCATCACCTGCCAAGAATAATGACGATTTTGATTCCTTGCAAAGGTTAGACTTCCTGCACCACAGATTGGCATGTATTGCTCTGCGTGCCTATGGAGTCCTTCAGTCTCTTCTGCGACTCTTGCTCGTCCTTTAGGCTTCAGCAGGAAGGCTGTTTGTTCTAGGAAGTCTTCCTGGCTACACGAATATCCACCCTCTGTGTTCTCCCAGTGGTGGTTCATTCTTGCCTCTCTCGAGGCACTTATCACAAGGATTTGACTGTTCCCTTTATTATATGATAGATTTCCTCAAGCTAGGAAATGTACCATTATAGCTATATCCCTGTTCTACAGCATAGCATACACGTTCAACACTTTTGTCATGCGATATCACTCTTTATATAGCTTTTCAATGATTTGATTTTTATTTAATACCTACAGTAACCCAATGATGATGTGGGATCTATAATAACTATGTTTGTATGTGGTATAAGCTATATTGTAAAATATATTTTAATAAAATATTTATGAAATATATCATGTGCTTATATATATAAGTATATATTTACATGTAATTAAAGTTGCAATTAAAATGAGGAAACAATTTGGTAGCTGTCCACTTAGAAGTATGAAAGTTAAGATTCAGTGTGACAGCTGTTTAATTCTAAGGCCTGGCTATTAGCCTTGAGTAAATACATGTGCTACATGCATATCAAAAGCAACTTAAAATACAGTTTCTTCAGAGAAACATACAATAATTTGGTGAGAAATCAACAATTAGTGTGAAGACTAATATTGGAGTAGTGCTACACAGACCTGAGGCTGGTGGGCTACAGGCTTCCAATACTTGCCAAAGGGTCACCATAGTCAGCCTGGTGACTACTGGGCTACTACACGTGAGATTTGACTTTCTTAAAGCAGAGGACGGAACATCAAAGAGCCTGGGAAATTGCCCCAAGCAGATGGAAATCGCTAGCAAAATGGGAGGACCCGGATCATCTTCATACCGCCCTCTGTTACAAGCTGATTTGTGTCCTTCAAAGTTCATATGTTGAAGGCCTAACCCTCAGTACCTGTATTTGGAGACAAGGTCTTTACAGAGGTGATTTAAATAAGATGTGAGGGACCTCATTCAGTGTCACCAGTGTCTTTATAAGGAGAGGAAATAAAGACATGGACACATTCAGGGGAAAGATCGCGTGAGGACAAAGGGAGAAAACAGCCCCTTTCAATCCAAGGAGTGCGGCCTCAAGTGGGACCAACTCTACTAATTAATATCTTAGACTCCTAGCTTTCAGAACTGAGAGAAAATAAGTTTCTGCTAAGCCACTTGGTCTGTGGCACCTTTTAGGTCATCCCTAGGTATTATTTCATCTTTTAGCATCTTCCATACAAGAAGGTCATGAGCCTACTGCAGAACAAAACTGGCCACCTAATTTCTTTCAGGGATGAAACAATGGGGTTTGAATTCACAGTTGATAACAGTTCTAATGCATTCACTCATTTCATTATCAAAAATTGATTAGGCTTCCACCTGGGGCCCAGTGTTGAGCTTACACATTAGCAGTGTTCCTTTTCTTCATGAAGGTCACATCTGGCTCAAAAATAGATATGGTTTAGACTTCCAGATACTTCCCTAACATCCAGTTTCTCCTTTGTTATGAACAGAATCGTAGTTTTGAGGTGTTGAAAGTTATGACGAGGGCATGTTTCCTAGGGTTCCATGCAGATGTGGGTAGCCACTTGACTAGACCTGCCCGGTGTGATGGCTTAGCCATTTGGTTGTACTCAGGAACCTCTCAAGGAATCCAACAAGCCAGATGCTGCTTTTCCAAGGAAGCTCTGTTGTTCTGCCCACTGCTGTTTCCTTCCCTTCCTTCTTTAGTGTCATTTCTGATGGCCCTGTGAGCAAACTTCTTGCAGGCTAGCTCTTCCTCACATAGATCCTGAAGAAGCTCCAAAAAGATAAGGCTGCTCCATTTGGAATGGATCTTTCCTATTGCCCTAACCCTTTTTCTACCATGATCCATATTGGCTAGAGTTACCAATGTCATCTTATGGACATAAGTCACGGTCAAGAATGGAAGCCACATGCTAAGAGTTGTGCAGCCAAAATAGAAAGAGCTAAGATCCCTAGTGACAACTATAAACCACCACACTGGTTATCTGTGTCCTGCTTACCTCTGGACTTCTTGTTTATATAACAAAAACAGAACTCCTGATACATTTATAGCATTGTTTTGGGTTATAGGTTTCTGTTACATGCATTAAAATAGAGTTGCCTTTTATATGAAACATTAAAATACTAGTATACATGATGCATTTATTTTAATTCAAATGTCAGGTATCAAGGAGAATTAAATTATTTAATAAGGATGGATAATAAGTTATGGGTGGTGGTGAGGCAAGAATTTCCGTGAGGGAGAATGTCCTTCAAAGTTGGAAGGAGTGCCATGCTTTCTAGTTTATTTCTAGCTTATTTCTGACTTTTCTAATCTACATAATTGAGTCTTTACTGTATAGAGCAAAGAGGTAGGTAGGAGAGATGAAAAGCAAAAACAGGAACACTGGCAGAATATTGAGGGGTGTGGATGTCTTCAGTTTCCCCCTAGATCCACTCTCCAGCCTTCTTTCTCCACCCTGTGCTCTGTGAGAAAAGCCAGCCTGCACGGACTATTACCTCAGTAGGAAGAGCTTGCGGAGATCACATGGATGGTGGAAGACACTAGGGAATTTGTTACCCAGTTTCTTACCCACGGTGTGGTGTTTGCTTTGGACTGGCTGTGACCTTTACCAAAGGTCACGGTTCCTCTCAAATGGCTTCTTCATATGTCTCTCTCCTTCAAGGGATTGTTAACCTTAGGTCTGTGGACAGAGCTCAAGAGGTCTGTGAACTTTAAAGGAGAAATGAAAAATACATGTTTATAATCACTAACCTCTAACCAAAGGTGGCTGTTTGATTCAGTGATCAAGCTTGGGACACGTTATAATGGAATTAGTAATGTCTGAGGCCGCTCCCATGGATACTTTCATGTCGCTTCACAGGAGGTCCAGATGTGTCAGAGTATCTTTTATGCTCATCACTACTTTGAAATTGCAGTTATCATTATGACTAGATCTTGGGAGGTTGTGTGTTAATGACACGGATCTCTATTAATGTATCACAAACTTATTTTATTTACATGATTTATTCATTAGACTTTAACATAATTCCTTTTATATTTCTAAGTATTTTATCAAATTCATTTCAAAGCATTGTCTCAAAATGGGGTCTTTGGGGTTCATCAGTGATGAAAGGCTAGAAGCCTACAAAGTTCCAATTTTCCCCTTGTTCCCTCAGCCGGGCATGGTAACTACCCTATGCACACTAGCCTTAGAATGCTGTGCTGCCCCTCTTCATTTCCCTACATTCTCCACACTTTTGTAATTCCTCCTTTAATTACCCTAATTCCACTTTAAATTGTCCTAATTTCAGCACATTGTCTGAGCCCTGCTGCCTGCTGCAAAGGATTTTGGCTTCAGAGTTGAGAGTAGGAGTGGAACCCAGGATTATTCTGAACCTCTGTTTTTGATATCTGTCAGTCTCATTTGTAGATTACTTTCAGTTAGGACAAACCTGTAGAATACATTAGAATATTGCATGGCACACTAAAAGTAGTGCCTAAGCCACGTTGCTTATGGCTCCTCTTTCTTTCTCTTCCTTCTACCTGTTCTGCTTAATGAGCAAGTCTGCACCACCAAAATGGGCTGTGATAGCCTGGAGATAGGGATCATCACAGAGGCTAATTGGTACTCTTGTTGTTTCCATAGTTAAAACTTCACATCTGAGGCAGAGGGTGTTGTGTTTGGCTCTTTCCTCTGAAATGTTTTAATCAAGCCTAGATCAAATAAGTTCTCATTAAAAAACCCAAAAATAATGTTTCTAAAATTCAGATAGCTTATAGATACACTTCCTAAAAAGATATTTTTAAAAACAAAAAGATTCTCAAGTGTTGTTCCATTGTTTTAATTGTAACATTATTAAAACGTGTACAGATAAATTGGACATATATACCCTTATGCTTACATTTCTTATACAGCTATGAATCAAAAACAAATTTGCGAGAGTTGTTATTAAGATGATAAATGGAGCATATACTAAAATGTCATTTTCCTACTCCAATACATAGAATGAAATTATCCATAACAGTGCTGTAAAATAAGAAGTAGTACTCTACATAGACCAGAGATTATAAACAATTCCAGAGAGGCTTGGGGCAGATGGAATATGTATAATTGATGAATCCATAACTCTAAACACACCCAGGAGGTCCCTCCTTCCACTTGAGAGTGGCTTGAGATATGCCATGTCAATGCTCAGGATTTGATACCAGGGCAGGAGGAAGCCCTAGAGAGCTCAAGATAGTCAAGATGACTTTTGCAATAGCAAAGTAGGATATACAGATGGCTTACCCCTCCCTCCACCCCACCATAATGCCCACTTGAAAGAGAAATAGCCTGTCCCTTGACAGGAGAACTAAATGGAGGCATTGGGTCTGAAAGGCAGAATAAGCTCCTGAATAGCTGGTGATACTCAAGGGAAACAGGAGTCTCCATGACCAAAACACCAGCAATGACCATTGTAGTGAGTAGTATATCTCACTCTTGGTTTATCATTACTGGAACAGGCAGCATATTGACTCTCAAATAGGTAAACAGAAACTCAAAAATTCAAAAATCAATACAAAATCAAGACTCACCAAACATTTGAGAAAAGCCAATCTAATAACAGAAGATAGAAATTTAGTCAGCCTAAGTTTTGAGAACAAAGCAAACCAAATTAGCATAGCAACTATAGAGCGGAGAGAGGACAATGCATCCAAATAAAAAGAGTAAACTAGAGATCTTGGATGTAGAAAGTGGTTGGAATAAAAGGGAGAATGAGCAGAGGTACTGAATATCAGGAGTTATAGAACAAAGGTGAAAGCCAATAGCTGGAAGGGCCACTTGACAAATTTTCCAAGAACACAAAGTAAAATAGCATATATGAAAATGTGAAAGAGGGGCAGGGATTTAGCTCAGTGGTTCCATCACCTGCCTCAAAAGCGCAAGGTCCAGAGTTCAATCCCTGGTAACAACAACAACAACAACAACAACAACAAACATGAGAGAAGATAGTTGTTTATTCCTATACTTCTGTCTTATCTCTCTTTCACAAACTTGAGCATTTTTCAAGATTTGAAGTTCATTAGAAAAGAGAAGTAGCAGATGTCTTCTTGTGATTCTTCAAAGAGCCCGTGGGTAATTAAGAAAGAAAGGTTACAGCTACACACAAGGGCTTAATAGAAGGCTTGGACAGGGAGGATGCCCCCATTTGACTTGTTTCTGACTCTTCCCAACCACACCTTTTCTGCCAATGTTCACCCACCTTAGCATGCAGGGAGCTTAGACTCAAGGGAGAGAAACACTGGCTCCCGAGTGTGAAGTATCAAGCTCTGTGCACACTGCAGACCTTCCTGGGGTAAGTGCCACACTCTGCCCATCTTGTCAAACTCCCTGGACTCTTAAGAGTCTACAACTTCTCTCCAGGACAGTTAGGTGCCTTGGGATGGGGATGGATAATAATGGCAGTCAACTGGCCCTTCCTCCTAGGAAATGTTTCTCAAAAAGACTCCCCATTCCCTTTGATCAAACAAGGAAGTGGAATGAACTAACATTTAATTCACGGGGCTGCATTTTCTTGAGGAAAGAAGCACTACTAGAAGATGTGGCTTGCTGGTTTTCTTTAGAAGAAAGCACTTGGTAGTAATATTGACTGGGATCACTAGACAGAGGACTGGGGAAATAATTCCCCTCACCCACCACAGAAGACATGAATCTGTTCTTTAAAACTGAAGTGTTTGCATACCTTGCCCTGAAACTATTCAAAGGTGTTGTGGCTGGCATGGCTATGTCTTCTGCACAGGGTCTACTCATCATTATATGAGGAGGAAGTCTTCTGTCCTCTAAGGAAACCTAGAGCAATCTGTAAATCCACTCTCTCAATAATAAGGACCAAAATCATCTAAACCTCTAAATCACTGACCTCACCCATCTTAATTCACATGGAAGATAAAGCAAGATTATGTACAGGGAGGCCTATTGCTTGGTATTTTGGAAAGAAAAAAGCTCCCTGGATGAATTTGATAGATTCTCTTTGTTGAAATGACCATTTAAAGAAAAAGAATGGAACATATTTTGCCTATTTCTTTGCAGTTCTCCTTGAGTTTGGTATGCATGTGTGTTGGAGTGAGGTACGGAGGTGTGCTCTAGGTTGTGTTGCTCATTGTTCAGGGAAGGCAGTGTTGAGAGGAATTGAATATTGGAATAAGTTGAATTATTGGAATAGATTTTCTTACTCATCCTCTTAAGATCTGGTTCAGACACATCCATCATGAAACCTTTCTGTTTCACCCAAGCGGATTTGATCCATTTCCTCCTTTGAACCCACTCTATCATGAACAGACATTTATTAAGGGGTTGTTGAAACTGTACAGTAACTGCTGTTTGCCTGTCTCCTCCAGTCTATAGAGAGCTTCCCTATGGGGTGGTATAGGTGGCTTCTCAGCCTCAATCATCAGTCCACCCTTGCTGATTAAATCAGGTTGGATGGGCAGTAATTCCAATCCATGGACTGTAGATCTTCCAGACATTCACAACAGAAATAACTCAGATTCATAAGCCATTTTTAATGTTAAATAATATTAGTGACTATTGCATACTTACCACCAAGAATTTAGCTCTGGCTTCATGAAATGGCTCTTTGTTTGGTCATTATTTCATCAACTCTGTGCTAATACGGCTGTCAGATGTGATATCATTGACTACAATTGAATCTGATAATGAAATTATTACTTAGTCAATAGAATTTTCTTTTTTGGTAGATAAAAATCATTGAAAACCTTATGTCTTTGTGAGAAAAGTAAAAAACAGTAACAAGAAACAGACCACTGAAGTGGTGGGACACATTGTCTCACTCAGCCAATAGCTGACTCAGGTGAGAGCTAGGTATGAAGTAGTTTGCCCTGTTGACTCTATGATTCAAGTCAGGCAGAAGAGATTTCTGGATTTAAAGAACAAAGGAAGCTTTTTTAATTTCAAAATCTTGCCCCCTTACTCTACCCTGCAAAGAAACATAGCATCAACAAGGAGAGCAATAACAACCACCAACAACTAACTATAAGGATCATGCTTTTGTGTTACCAGGAAACAGAGTTTTCATAGCTTCTAATTTACCTGTAAGTAGAAGAAAAGATGAATTCCAACAGAGCCTCTCTGTCTGTAGTTGAGAGAGTAAAGGGAAAGCTTATGTGACTCCAGAAGTATAGAGGGTAGCAGGGACCTTAGATAAAGCATAAGCAAACTAAGCTGCAAAACAGAGGTTCACTATTAAATGATAAAATACAAAATGCAAGCTATGACTTGGAAATTCACAGCACCGCCTACAGGAGGGGCCTTCTATACATGACAGAATAGAAATAATAGTATTTAAGAATCATTGCTTCTGGGAGAGATACAGATGGGAAAGGGTGGAAGCCCCTTGGAGAAAAAGAAATGAAGAAAATAAGCAAGAGATGAATGAATCTCCATGAAAAATAACAGCCCCTCTTCACTTCGCTTGCAGCCCCAACAAAGTTGCTACAAAAGAAGCTGCATAGAACACAGAAGAACTCAAGGAAAGGAGGTGATTTTCAGTAGAGATCTTGTTCATGAAAGGAGAATCAAGAAAAACAGACCACTATAAACATTTAAATATGAGAATAAAAGCATTTCTGCCAGTGAAAATTCTTACCAGGAAATACAACCAAATTGTAGACAAAAATTCTAAAACAATTGTAAAGTGGCACTTCAGAATGATTCAAGTTGAGGCTATGAAAGAAAAAAAGAAAAAGAAAATGAGAAGAAACACTTTAAATCAGAAGTATAATAATTAAGAACAGAAAAAAACAAAAACAAGCAAAATACCTCAGAAATAAAGTGAATTAAAATGGATTGGGAAAAAAAGCACAAGCTAAAACTATATCATTAATGAAGACTAAATTATAAAGTACCTAGGCAGAAGATAGAATCAAATAAAAATGTAATAGAAGATATTAAATCAAAACAGATTAACAGTTTTAAAAACCAGAATGAATAATAATGACATGAACAAATTGAAAAGGGTCAAACGGAAAGTGGTTGAAATGCAGAGCAATTGTCAAAGGAGGGCAAACATACTTATAATCGGCTTCTCCAAGGAAGAAAATAAAACTGATACTTTTGAACTATACCCACAACTGTACATCCAGAAAAGTCCCAGAAGCAAAAGGAAAACTAAATGTACTCATAATATGAGTCGAAAGGTATTAGGAAAATTCAACCTAAGATTAGTGATTCTGGGGCAAGGACTAGTAAAATGGATAGACTTTGAAAAGAAAGAATCTTCAGGCACTCAAGGCAAAAAGGTGGAATAACTTCAGCTGTCTTAAAAGCAGCATATGAAGCAAAGCAGACTGGCATTCTCTGCTGCTGAATGAGAGGCAATCAACCAGGACATGACTGGGAAGACTCTGATGATGAGATTGGTAAAAGTAACATGTAGATGTTACATGCTCTGATAAAGAAGAAAGAATGCAACTTCAAGTATGCAAGAAGCCTTCTACCTCTGGAAAGATGAGGAAGACATAGTTTCTAGGTTTCTACTGTACATAAAGCTAAAAATATGAACATTAAACATTATATATGAAACAAAAATAAGGGGACTCAGAAAAATAGAGAGAAGACAGACTGTGTTGGGCCCTCAGGATCCAGCTAACACCACAGTGGTGGGTCCCCCCCCCCGCCATTCCCCTGCCCTCCCTTCAACCCCTCCATCCCTCCCTATTTACAAAGAGTTTGTTTCTGTTTCTTCCTTTTTTCATATTAATTCCTTTCCCTTCTTTCCTTTCCCCTACCCCATCCACTTCTCCTTCCACTTTGGACCTTTTCTTCCTATTTCAAATTATCTATTATACATTTTACTCCTTAATTACACTTTCAGTTTCTCACACCAGAGAAACTATTCAGTATTTACACATGTAGCAGACAAAGACTCAACCAAAAAAGAGAACTATAGGCCAATCTCCCTAACATAGATGCAAAAATCCTCAATAAGATACTGGCAAACAGAATGCAGAAGATCATCAACTAAAGCATATACCCTGACAGAGTGGGATCCATCCCAGGGATGCAGGGATGGTTTGACATACGCAAATTGATAAATGTAATACATTATATTAATAGAGCCAAGGACAAAAACCATATGATCATCTCAATAGATGCAGAATGAGCATTCGACAAAATCTAACACCCATTCATGATAAAAACACTATAGAAAATTGGAATAGAAGGTCTCTATCTGAACCTGATAAAAGCCATCTATGAAAAACCAACAGCCAACATCATATTACATGGTCAAAACTGAAATCTTGGGTTTTCTTTTTGTCTCCTGTACCCCCAGATTGGGTATCGGAGGGGCCCCAAGCCAGAAAAGCCCGTGAATTCAAGCCAGAATGAGCCTAAACTCTAGCAAAAGGACCAAGAACAGGACAACAGGGAAGACAAATTTTAGATCAAGCGGCTCTCCTCCAACCACACAGCACAGAGGGAAACTGAGTCTCACCTCATCTCTATCAGAAAAGAAGAGTGGATAGTCTGGATAATGGTTTCCAAGTGCTAGGAGAAAAAGAATTGATGATTCCAAATTCCAACTCCAGCAAAAACACTCTTGAAGAACAAAGGGAAAATGAAAATATTCTTATGAAAGAAAATTAAGAAAATGAGTCCCTGGTAGCTCGATCCTAAAAGAAGTCCCTAAGGGAACTTCTGTAAATAAAATACTAATAAGTAATAAGAATATAGTAAGAGGAGGAATCCTGAAATAGCAGGAGAAGAAAGAACAGCAGAGAGAGTAAGAAGTATGGGTAGATACTGCAGACTCTCCTTGTCCTTTCGAGTTTTCTTTGGGAGTCTGTAACGTGGTTCTCAATGGATAAAGGGAAATGTATATAAAATTTATACACCAGGAGGGAAAGGGATTTAAAGGGAGGGAAGATTCCTACACTTGGCCAAACTGATGGAATGTCATCCCCAGTAGGATGTGATGTTATGTGTGTACAATGCAATGCCTACCACAGACATTATGAAGCTGAACAATGAGATACAGCAAGAAGATCTAACAAAAGCTGGAGAAAGAATATTTCAGACAAAAGGCAAAGCATGCCCAGCCAGGAGCAGTGGTGCACCCTGTATTCCTAGTACTCTGCAGGCTGAGGCAGGAGGATAGCCATGAGTTTGAAGCCAGCCTGAACTATGTAGAGAGACTGTGCCCCCCAAACAGAAACAAAAACAAACAAAAAAAGACAAACCAAGTACAAATGTCCTGAGTCGAAAAAGTACGACAAATTATACCAGCATTATAGATAAATCCAACTGAAATTCTAAAAACTATTCAACATACAAAAAAAAAACCCCACCAGAAATAAGAAAAGATAATAAAAAAACAGTAGAAAAAAGTACAAAGCAAAAAAAAAATTGATAGATGAGCTTTATTGTATCAATAATTTAAAGTAACATTTTTAGAATGACCAAATTGAGAGAGAGGACAAATTAGTAACTGCCACTTTTAGGAACTGAAGAGAAAAGGAGTGTGGGTCTAAAGAGGCACCATATGGAGCCGGGCTTAGGGCACACCTGTAATTCCAGCACTCTGGGAGGCTGAGGCAGGAGGATTGCAAGGTCCAGTCCACCCTGGGCCACTTAGGGAAACCTCGTTTCAAAATAAAAATTAAAAAGGGGTGGGGATATAGCTCAGTGTGAAGACCCTGGGTTCAATCTCTAGTACCGCACCCCCCCAAAAGAGTGAGCTAGAGCTATACTCACATTATAAAAGTGTGAAAATGTGTATAATTTGGAAACTGTAACTACAGGGGAAAATAGTAAAGAATTCATGGGACTTTTTAATACTCTCTGCAACTTCTTGTGAATCTACAGTTATTTCAAAAAGCGGATTAATACATAAAAATGTCAAAAAGAGAGAAAATAGAGAATTAATGAAAATAAGTGTGAGTAAAAGCATATCTTTTAAAATTGAAATAGAACACAGCGAAAGTTAAGTAGAAAAATAGAAATCTAGTGGAATACGTAGAGTATTAATAGCAAGAGAACCACTATGCTAGAAACAATTTTTTTCCAAAAATCCAAAACCAGATATCCTACCAAATAGATAAAGAAACACAGCAAATACAGTGCAATACACACATGCACAGCAATATACAATCATTAGATGGCATTGTGACCAAACATGTCAATAAATATGAATAGGCATAGCACACCCAGTTTTCAAAAGATATTTCAAGTTGGTTTATAAGGGAAAACCCAACTCTATTAAATGAGTGATTGAAAAATACTGCAAACAAAGGGATGGGCAGAGATTTATCAGGCAAATGGAAATAATTAAATGAAACCAAGAACCTGTTCTGTGGGAACCATGTAAGAGCAAGGCTCCCTGAGTTGAACTCCACTCATTCCCTTCTCTGGCTGTCCCTTTATTTATTCTTTTCTAGTCAAGCTGTCTTTCTTGCTGTTGCTTGGAAATTCCTAATATCCTCTCATGTCGGTGTTTTCTGTATCACTTTTTCTCTGGGTACCTGGCTTGCTTGATCACTTAAAAAAATTTCTTTCCTTAAGGAAAGAAACACTTAACCTATATCTAAAATAGTTATTGCTAGCACTGAAATATAAAATAGCAATCTCTATAACACTCATCCCCACCTGATGGTTGCCATGTATTTGTTAGCCTTAGTTGCCATGCAACAAAATACTAGAAACTGAGGATCAACTCACAGCTGAGGCTGGAAGTTCCGTAACAAATTCTGCCACTGTTCGGTTCCTAGTGAGGGCTCCCTTCCTGGTGTTTAGATGGCCTTCATGTGGGAGTCCTCACAGTCAGGAGACTCTGAGTTTCTCCTCTGATAAGGACGCCAGTCCTAATCACATGACGACTATGACCACTCTCACATCCGCATTTAATCTTAATGTTGTGAAGGCCAGATCTTCAAATACATTGGATCTCAGGGATAAGAAACCTAGGAGAAGACAGTTCTGCTCAGGGCACGCTGTATTTGTTTGTCATCTGTCTGATCTTGGCCCCATGAGGGCAAGAACTTGCTTATGTTCCGCTCACTGCTGTGCTCCCATTACCTCCCATATAGTTAAACAGAATCAGAGCTCTAGAAAACACTCCATTAATGACTACATGAAAAAATGTAGCAAGATAACCTTAGGTAAGCCCTTATCCTCACTCACTTCCACTTTCTTATGTATAAAAAGGGGATAAACCTGTCTTAATGGGATTGTACCTGACATGGTAAGAACACAGGAGAGATTGGTTATTGCTGTCATTATTGTCACCAATATTAGGATGATATCATGTCTGATGCTTACCTGTGGTCCCCATTCCAGAGCAGAAAAAGAGGTAAAGAGAGGAGAGAGCTAGCCTGGGACAACCTAGGGGCACTTTGGTTATTGTTTCTGCAAGATGTCATAGGTAGGTGCTCTTTCATCTCTTTGTTTGTAGTTTGATATGAAATTTGAGATGTTTATCTGACTGCAGAACAAAGAGACCCACATCTGGTTTTAGAGTCTATGTAGGCGGTTAATATCCCGCTCCACCATCCTGTTTCAGGCTTTATAATGTTTCTACTCTCTGATCTCTACAAGGTCTCCCTTCCTAGGGGAAATGGGGAAGGAGACATGAGTTTTTACTTACTCTCCATCCAGCTCCACCTCCTCTAGGAAGACCTTAGTAGTTTGGGACTCATCCCATGACAGTCCACTGCCATGCAGCCCTGGGGCCAAAGACCTCTCAGGAAGAAAACCAAGCAGATATGTCTGGCCTGCTCTCAGACTCAGCCAGCTCCATCTCACTCTTTGCTTTGTTTCATTTTTGTCCTAGGAAAAAGAAAGCATTACCATGTCCCTGTGCCACTGCTGCTCTGTTCTCTACACCTCACTGACCAACACAAAGACCTCACAGAAATCATGGTCAACACTGAGCCTCGAGTGAATCTACACTCTGATCTTTTGTCTTGGTGAAGCATCGGTCCCTGGTGAGAGGCAATGGGATTTGTGCTTACACCTGTCACATGTCACTCCTCCAGAACTAAGGGTACCATCAGTCAAGCTGGAGTAGTGGGGTGAAGGTTGTCACCAGCACCAGACATAAAAATATCTTGGAACAACACTCAGGCCCCTATTATCTACTTCAGTCACCTGATATGAAGAACATTACCACTTCTCTGTTCAAAGGGCAGCTACAGATGTGTGGACTTCTAGACTGAAGTCTAGCCTGTCTTTGCAGACAGCTGTGTGGCATATTTGATGTTAAATCCCAAGGTTCCCTTGACACCTACCCAACTGGGTCCCTTGCCACTGCTTTTGTTGATGGAAATATTGATAAAGCAATAGTTATCTTTTTTAATATATTAATTGGTACATTTTAGGTATATAGTACATTTACATTTATCATTGGGTGTTTGTACCTGAACACGATGTATCTTAGTTCTTATTTTTTCCCCATTACCTATGCACCCTTCACCCCCACCACACTTCCCTATTTACATAGACTTTGTTTCTATTTTTTTTTTCTTTCTCATAATTTTTCCTTTCCCTTCTTCCCTTTCCCTTTCCCCTCCCACCACCCCTCCACCTTTGGACCTTTTCCTATTTCAAATGATCAATTATTTGTTTTAATCATTTTCATCCTTATTTACACTTTCAGTTTCTCACACTAGAGAAACTATTCGGTATTTACACATGTGTGTCCTATTTATTTCACTTAAGAGTATGGCCTCAATATGCATCCATTTAGCTATAAATGACTCTAGTTTCTTGTTCTTTATGGCTGAGTGGTACTCCATTTTATAAAAAAAAAAATCACAGCTTCTTTATCCAGTTTCCAGTTGATGGGCACTTGGGCTGTTTCCAAACCTTAGCTATTACAAACTGTGCCGCTATGAACATGGGTGCACATATATCGCTGTGGTATGGTTCTTTTAATTCTTTTGGGAAGGTCCCCAGCAGGGGAATAGCTGGGTCAAATGGGACCTCTAGTCCTAGCTCTTTGAGGTATCTCCATACTGATTTCCACAGTGGTTGCACCAGTCTGCACTCCCACCAGCAATGGAGAAGGGTTCCTTTCTCCACACACCCCCACCAGCATTTGTTATTGGTTGATTTCTTGATAGCAGCCATTCTTTGTGGGGTGAGGTGGAATCTCAGTGTTGTTTTCATCTGCATCTCTCGAATGACCAGTGATGTTGAACATTTTTTCATATATTTACTTGCTGTTTTTACTTCTTTGTAGGAGAAATGTCTGTCATTTCGGATGCCCATTTTTGAATTGGGTCTTTGAATTTGGGGGGGTCTGATTTTTTTCAATTCTTTATATATTCTAGATAGTAGACCTTTGTCTGAGGTACAGCTGCTAAAAATTTCTCCCCATATTGTAGGTTGCCTCTTAGCTCTGTTGGTGGTTTCTCTTGCAGTTCAGAAGCTTTTTAATAAGATGAGATCCCAGTTGTTGATTCTTTGTGCTAGCTCCCGTGCTACTGAAGTTTTGTTCATAAAGTCTTTTCCTATGCCAATGTCATTGAGAGTTCTACCTAACTTATCTTCCAGCAAGTTTACTGTTTCTGTAGCAACAGTTATCTTTTTGATAACAGGACTTTGAGAAGAGATAGAGTTTGAACAGGACCTTAAAAAACAAACAAAATGAAACAAACCACATCTGAAAGACCTGATTGCTGTGGCTATTACTTCAGGCTGCCAGAAGATGGGGCCGGATCTGTTTTTCTATATTCTTTTGCAAACTCCAGATGTTGTAAGGGAAAATCTACAATATTTTGTTTGTTGAGCTCATGCTATAGAGAACAGATTAATATAGGCTTTCTTTTTTTCAGTGTCTTTCCTTTTCTCTCTCTCTTTCTTTCCTTTCTTCCTTCTTTCTTTTTCTTTTGTTCTTTACTTTCTGCCTTTGTGTATTAAGAAAAGTACCTGTCCTGGGGAATCCCTCCCTCCCTTTTTTTATTTTAAGTATACATAGTGACTACTTCTCAATCATGGCTTTGAAAATGAATAACACAGAAGCCATTGCCCTTCCACTAGGGGTCACTTCCTCCAGGTTTTTTACCCAGAAGGTAGAAGTTCAGTACTCTCTGCTGTACACATTTGTTAGAGCCTGATTTCAAGCCACTGAAAGGCTCAGAAGAAAGGGGAAACACCGGCCACGGAGTTATTGCTGACCCTGAAAGGCTCGGCCGGGAGCCCTCATTATGGAACCACTCCCCATCAGGAGGCCAAATGAAAGGTAGAGAAGCCTAGGTCATTTGTAAATGTGCTGGAGAGAAGGGATGACTTTTGAAGGATGAACAAGAGGAGATAGGAAATGGGAAAGGACCAGAGAAAAATATCAGGTTTTATTTTTTTAAGCTTCATAATTTACTGTATTCATCCTCTGAAATGCTCTATTGTGTGTGTGTCTTTGTGTTTCCTTCTTTATTAAAGGCCTAATTTACCCCCTTTATTCAATTTCTCTGCCCTAGTTTTTTAAAAAAAATTGGTTGGAATCAAGTACAGTGATAATTTCCATGACAATATTAAGAGTTTCAAAATCGAGCTCCCAAGCTCTGGGTGAAATGATGTCATGGCTCCCGGAAAATAGGCCTCAGGGACCAGACTGTGCTACCTTCTAATCTAGATCCTAATCAGGGCAGAGCACACAGAGAATCTTTGACAGCAGAGGGCAAAATTTTTTGATAAGTTTCATTGGGTGGTTAGACCAGCCTTTCCCAGACATCGCGGCAACATTGGGTACAAGGAGCTCACAGATTTTATGGTACAGTTTAGTTCCTGATTAATGTTCAAGAGCAAATGTTTGGCTGTGGCCACATCTTGCTGGTCTTGGAACCACTTTCAGGAGATACCTAGGTTCTCTGAATGGAAATTGCTGTTGGTTCACTTGTTTTTTGACACTCTGGCATCACTTAGTGTCGATAAAGTCTTAGATTTGTGAAGTTATACATAAGATACAAACGTGTCTTGTTTACCTTAATCGTGAGCTAGCTTAGGGAAGGATCTTTGGGGCTTAATTCAACACTGAGTTCTGAGCCATTTTATGGTCTGTTGGAGAGGTCAGCAGTGTTGACAGGACTGCTAAAGCCATGCAGCCTCAATTCTACTTAAATCCTTGTAAGCTTGGTTTTCTGCAAGACTCCAAACAATATAGTCAGAGACATCAGAGCAGTCATGGACATTACATATATCCCTATCCAAACTTTCAGATGGGATGAATGTTGACCATCTGAACCAAACAGTTCTGCAAAGGCCATAGTGCCCTACTTTGTCATTTACACTGGCTTCTATAAAGCAGGCAAAGGGGCAAGAGTGGAGGATATCACATTTCCTGACCTTTTCCCTCAGACATCTCAAAAGGCAGTGTAGTAGTTAAGTCACAATGACTTAAACACATATCTCAACCTTATTTCCACTTCCAGGTCATGTGCCCTTAATACAAGACCTTATCTTTTCCTATGAAATGGGAATAATCAGATTATCTGTAGATAACACACTGTATGACACACAGTAGGACTCAACACATGTTAGCCATTATTCCCCTTCACTGTCATCAGCAGATAAAAATGGAAAAGCTGGAAGAGACTTTAGAAACAATCTGTTCCAGTAATTTTCAAGTGTTTTAAAGGCATAGAGAACATTCTGCAGAAATGAAATTGTGAATAGAAAAGTAAACCTGTGAAACAGATCTAAGGAAAACATTTCTGAAGAATGTAGGAAGATCTAGAAGATAGGGATCTTGCTTGATTGGCCCTCCTTTCTTTTTCTTCTGTACCACTACTGAAAAGGTGTCTAGAACTCTAAGTATTCCAAGGCTTTTTCTGACAGCAATTCATCTAGCCCCAACCCACCATTTTAAGTAAACTCCTGAGAATTTACTGAGAAAGCAAGAGATTCATATGTAGTCACATACAAGTAGTTAGAGAGGATCCTAGCCAGATTTCAGTCTTCATTACATACCCTTGAACTAGAACCTAAAGTAATAATAAGATATGTAGAAATCATTTACTGTATTTTCTAAGGTTAACATCAGAGTGTATAATCTTACAACAAGAAAAATATATAGACTCAAAAATTGAAAAATTAGAGACATTTGGTCACAGTTGACACAGGATCCATTGGGTTTATAAGCTAACAGTTGAGGCCAGTCCTCTTTGTAGAAACAATGACTATGGCACTCTTGGCTTAGAACCAAATGTGTGGTTCAGACAATATTACAGGACTTAGAAAATGATTACAATGTGGAAAGCTTCTTGGTGATCTCCATGAAAGATATTCATCTTGAAGGAAGGCTTTTTTTTCCACAAGAGAAAAGAAGGATAAATGTCACTCACTGTAGAGGAAACTCTGTTGGCAAGGGTATGAAAAAGAGAACTTGTCGGAAGTTGAATAAACAATGACTACTCAACCAGTTTGGTAAGAGACAAGGATTCTAGCAGAGAAGTTGAGTAGATAACATTGGAGGGTCTGGGGAAAGGAATGGACTCACCAAACAGGGCACTTGTAGGGATTCTCAGCATGGAGAAACTGATGCGTATAGGGTCAAGTTACGGAATGATTAATCAAATCCTAAGTACAATATGGAGGGAGGAACCAGGGAAACTAATTATGAGGCAATTACAGGACTTCAGACATGACATCATGAAGCCCTGGACTAAGGTGGTGCCGATGAAGCCACAGGAAAGGGAGGGTGAGAAGAACTATGCAAGAAAGAAGCACCAAAGTGCAGTGACTCAGTGGATGGTGTGGGACAGACAAGCACTGAGGCTGAAGGTAAAGCATGAAACCTGGGAGGCAGGCTGGCAGGATGGGACTAGGGTTGGAAAGAGAAGCACTCAGGAGGGCCCCTGGGATTTTGGCTGGTTGGGTTTGAAGGGGTTGTGGGCTCTCGGGTAGACATTGGGGGTGTATATTGTATTAGAGATGAGGCCAGGGCCCCTGGAGGCAGCTCCAGGGTTCAATGAATTCCACCACTCCTAGTTACATGACTTTGGAAGAGTTAATCTCTCTTAAGCTCTAATTACCTTTTCCACTGATTTGTTGTAATGATGAATTAAGTTAGATAAGGCATATAAAGTGAGTAGCACAGTACTGATACTTAGTAAGTACATCCTCTCTCTCTCTCTCTCTCACACACACACACACACACACACACACACATACACACATCTATTAATTCTTGAAAAATTGAGTCATCTAAATTTAGCAAGGAATAGAGAGGAAAATATTTAAATCATTTTAGAAATGATAGTTGAAGATGTTAGCTATATTGAAAAGAAGACAGAGGTGACGAAGATGACAGACTTCTAAATTAGAACCAGCTGTGTATGGCTGCCAAGAAGGGTCATGTGGGGGTGTTGGCAGAATGAACACACAGGGCCAATCCACACAGTTACTACTGAGGTGTTTGGGCCCTAATTTCCAATGGGGAATCCCAGCCTGATGAAACAGGACAGGCAACAATGCGAGAACTTAGAAGTAGAATTGATCTTGCACCAAGAAGATCCAAGATATACTCACACCTCCTTGATCCCATTCTCTGATTCCAAGCCTCTCTTTGAGGTCTTACTACCTAACAGTAATCCAGAGCAAGGTAGATCAAACCCCAAAGCAGAGCTGGCCTCAAATATTCAACCACACACTGGACACTAATGCCCATGTTATTATGCCTGTTATTTAGAATTAAGAGCAGAAAAGAAAGGGGAAGGAAAATGTGGCATGGGGGGAATCAAGGAGGAAGGGAGGGAAGAACAGGGTAATTTTTATAAAATTAAGACTCTAAACAGGTCTCTTACTCTAAACAGTTCCAAGAGCTCTCCTGTACCCCAGTGACATTGCCGAATTATGTCCTTGGTGTAACCAACTCAGAACTGCCATCTTAGCAGCATGAGGTGGTTTTGGTAGCAGATGAAAGCTTCTCCTAAAGGATAATATCACCAGGAAAATCCATAAACCACAAAGGAGAGGGAGTATGCATTTGGAAGACATAGGACAACAAGTGGAATACACAACACCAGTTTGTGGACAAGAAGAGAAAGTGAAGACAAACGACAAGCTTGGGAGATAGAAAGTGAATGAGAACTACCAGGCCTCCTGAAGCCAAAGGAAAAATATGAACAAAGACATTTTCTGGAGAAGGACCAGACTCCTAAGCATCACCCATTTCTGACTCATACATGAAGTTAGCCTCAGCTGGGATCCGTGCTGAGGGGACACATTTCTGAAGCTCAATGTTGGTCCATTTGTGTTCTCAAGGCCAGCATTTTGAATCTCTTTGTGTGACCACAGAGAACATGACTTGGCCTCCAGTGCTCTAGATCCAGACTAGCTGGGCATCAATTTAGAACCCCAGCCATGCTCTCCAGTTACCACTCACCATCCTTTAGGGCATCCTTTGGGTAGAGGCTAGGACTCCCATCACTACAGCTAGTGGCTACTAATTTCATGATATTCATCATTTTGGTATCTTCTAACATTTGCTCTAAAATGACAATAATTATAACAAAAATAATAGCAACAAAACTCTTACACTATGTTCCCAACAGCAGGAAGCTACTAAAGCCCTTTATAAATAATTTAGAATTTGATTTCTCCCCCCTCAGGTCACCTTAAATTTTATTCTTCACAAGTGATAAAATTTAAAACTCAAAGCATCTGGAGGTTTGATCCAGGAGGAAGACTCCTAGGCTGAGGTTCTGAAAATGCAGCCTCTGATCCCTGTTGCACTTATTCTGTTCTGTGATTTGGATGTGTGGCACCATCTTTGAGCCAGTTTTCTCCAGTCAATGGCATGGACACTGTATCTCCAGCTTCTTGATTAGGCTTGTGGTGAGGAGTATGATCTGGTATATAAATGTACTGGTGAGAAACACATAGAATGTACATGACCATTTGTTTTCAAATCACCCATTAAACTTGGCTAGTTCTGATTATTGTTAAGTGCTATAGCCTTCAGGTACCTGAAAGACCACCTTTGGCAAATGCTCAAAATAACATCTATGTTGTAATAACAAATCCATATTGCTTCCTTCAAGATAAGATAGGTCATGCTTAAAAATGAAATGTGGGAGTTTAAAACAACAAATTCTTATTTCTTGCTCATGCATATGTTCATCGCTGGGGTCTGTTCTTCACAGTTACTAGGAGAATCAGACAGTGGTGCAGCCATGGTCTCCAGTGTGGTGGGCTCCATGGCTGAGAAGCTGTTGCTCTGAGGGTCTTGTCTCTGTAGTAGAAAGCTCAACCAGAAGCATCTCTTCTCTCTTCCACTCACAATTAATTGGCCAAAACTGACTACATGGCCCTCTCCCTACTTCTCAGATCCAGTTCCATCCTACTTGGATCAGATCAGATTCCATCCTACTTGGAAGGCAAAGAACTAGAGATCTTTAAAAAGCAGTACTGTCAACCAGCAAGGCACCGCTATTGATCTGCAGAGGTAGAGCACTGAGCTCTGGCTGTACCCAATTACTCTTGGGCTCACCTCCACTAACCTTGTATAAGAAATCTCCACCAAGCATGTCCTAGACATCAGGAACAGCAACCAGTATAGGAAAGTCCAAATTTTTGACAAGTTCTCTGCCCTCAAGTACTACACTAGAAATACACACTGGATATTCTGTGGACATTAACTGGCCACTTCAGCCAGCCAGCCAAGTGGACAGAGAAGGATTCCTGAAGGTGCTAGGGCATCCTGGAACAACTTCCAATGAAAGACTGGGCAAAACCTTCTGGACAATAAGGACTTGAAGAAGCAGAACATGATGAGAGGCAGCCCACAGGCATGGGGTCCTCCAGGTGGTATTTGCTGCTGGAATATCAAATGTGAAGCAGAATGATCAGAAAGAGCAAGGCTGGGTGGAGGGAGGACAAGTTAGAAGGTAGTGAAATGATTAGGGGAAAGAGAGGGAGACTTATTATTGGTCAGTGAAGTGGTAAGAGGTAACGGGCCAGGCAAAAGAAACCCTGGAATGCTGGCTCTCAGTCCTGAGCTCGTGAGCTGATTAATATCAGCTTCCTGGTTGCTGAGATACAGAAACTGACATCCACAACTTAAAGGAAGAGAGGCTTAAATTGGCCCACGGTTTTAGGGGATTCATTCCATGGTAAGCTGGCTCCAAGGCAGGAACATCATAGGGGAAGGATATGACAGAACAAAGCTGCTTCACTCATGGTGGCCAGGAAGCAGGGCAGGGGAACGGTGCCAGAGAGGAAGGGGCCAGAGACCAGCAATGCTACCCAAGGTCACGCCTCCATGACCTACTCAGAAGCATTCAGAGCAGGTTTTACTCATCCCCTAGGCAGCTCTGAGGCCAGTCAAGTTGACTACTAAGCTTAGCTGTCACAGCCATCCAGAAGCAGAATGAGGACTTAACTTCAACAGTAGGCAGGGGCTGGCTGGGGTTGTCCATCCGCTTAGAAGCCAGGCCTCTTTGCATTAAGTCTTGCTGCCTCACTTTAATAATGGCTGTGTTATGCTGGGTAAGCTATTTGCCATTTCTGTGCTTAGTTTCTCCACCTTCAGAATGGGAGGAACAATAGGCAGCTCATATATCTGAGATTCACTGTGCTAATATGGACAAAGATCTTAGGACAGGGCCTGGGATGTCTCCTGGGGCTGCAGAAGCATGGACCAGTTTGCAGTGGGGGCTGTGTGGAGCCTCCTCTAGCCTGGCCTCGCTCCTGTCTGCAGTCCTCACAGACAAAAGGCACTCTGCACCCAGGGGACTTGAGCAGTGTCCTTTTTGGTTTGCCTCACAGAGCCTTCCTTTTCTGGCCAGTGCTGGCAGAGGGTGAGCAGGATCTGAGCTGCTGAGTCATCCTGCCTGGCCTCTCCGGACTGGTATGACCAAGTTTCAGGGGGGACCCGCCTGGGGCTGGTTTTGTGCTGGGTGTGGTGGAGACAGTGTTAGATTTTTATTTGGGGGGATCACAAAGCCTCCGATGCAACAATAGAGGTTATTTTATGGGTGTGGTGGGCCGATTGCCAAAGCTTGGCCTACCAAAGCGTGCCAGTAGAGAGGGACTGTTGTCAGGGGTCTTCTCCCTTGAACTTGTGTCAGCTGTACTAGCAGAAGGCAACAACCCAGGGTGGCCTGGGCTCTCCTCTTGTATTTGCCACATAAGATTTCTTTGGAGGAGATTTTGAGACTCTGTTTCACTTCCACAGCTATGCATGCTGAGTTATAATAATTGCTGACTTTCCTTAGCATGTGGTATATGCCATGTCCTTACCACGCCTCCCAGTCACCCTCTCATTCAGTTCTTGCCAGCCTGTGAACCACGTTCTCTTCTTGTTCCTATTTAACCCATGAGGACCGTGACTCCCAGACAGGTTCAGTCACCTGCCTGAGGTCACACAACAGGAGGTGGTGGAGCAGCAGGCAGCTGGACTCCCTCCATGGTTCAGCTCACAGGGACTCGTGGGGCATGTGCAGCCTTGAGTTTTACTCACAGCGGGTTTGCAAGATATGGCTTCCATAGGTGGTGGTGCTATTATTCATTCCTTCAGAGCAAATAAACAACTGCAAAAACACGACATAACACAGTTCCTTTGTGGCACGGAGGGTGGCTGCTTGCAGCCCCTTGCACTTTACCCTGATTATATTTGCTCCTGACCTGTCTGGGGCTGACCTTGTTTGGAGGCCCAAAGACCTTCAGACTCTATGCTCTTATTTTGTGGTTTAGGACTGGAGTGTGTAGGTCGCAGGCATTTCACAAATTCCACACTAGCTTACCGAATTGAAAATGCCGCAGACAAGTGTGTAACGCCTACTTTTTAACTCCATGTGGGACCAACACACACTGCTCTCAGGGAGCAAGAGGTATCCTAAAGCAACTCAGAACTGGGCCGATTTGCTCCCCAGTGTGTGACCCAGTAGGGCCAGAGCTCCTCAGTGTGGCCTTTTAAGGGTGTCCAAAAAAAGAGAATTCCTCCTCTCCCTAATTTTTCTTCCCAATTCTCAAGAAGTGACCCCAGCCGCAGAAGCCAGGAACATGATCTTGACTTGGTCTCCATCACAATCAAATTATCGAGCACTCAGGTGCTGATGAGGCCTGTCACTACACAAAATTA
The DNA here is from genome assembly GCF_053883595.1 of Heterocephalus glaber. Taxonomy (NCBI): domain Eukaryota; kingdom Metazoa; phylum Chordata; class Mammalia; order Rodentia; family Bathyergidae; genus Heterocephalus; species Heterocephalus glaber. The sequence goes on along the minus strand of NW_028258325.1, from coordinate 10,016,117 downwards.
ATTTTTTAAAAAGGGAAGTGACTTCATTTCCTTCTGTCTGTCATTTCAGGGCTCAGAGCACACCCTTTCCCCACCGAGCGAACTGGAGATGTGGAACGTAATGTCAGTCCACTCTGCTGGGACTGGGAGAGGGGCTGGCAGGATCCGCAGCATGCAACCTGGGATCTCCCTGCCATTTGGGCTCCTGTCCGGGTCGCCATTGGGGCCATTAATCTTCAACTTTCAGCGGAGTCTTCTTGGGGATTTGAGTTTTCTTGTTCTGTTTTGTTCAACATGGCATTCAAGATTCCTTCACAGAAATCTGTGCCAGAGCAGAAAAATGCTACGTGAATTATGTCCCTGTGAAGTCACCATCTGGCCAATATTCATCTTGCTTAACGAAATACCAAGGATATCCTTCAGCACAGATGCCGCAGGGCCAGAACACAACACACAAGTGACCGCAGCCATAAACCAACATGCAATCAAGTGTAATTAATGCACCTGGTGCCCACTGCAGAGTTCCAGTCCTGCAGCCACATGCTGGCTCCCTTTCCATCTGCCTATGTGGTTTTTTATTGTCATTGCTTCTCCCCTGTTAGGGTGGGGATAGATGTTTGCAGCTTAAATCAGCCCGAGAATCTTCAGTAGTGAATCAGTCACCATCATGGGGCTGGTGAAATCAGGAGTGTTTGTGTGCATTCAAGAAATGGCATCACACGCAAACAATGCTGTACTGAGCAGCATTCTGTGGCTTGAAAAGGCCATTGTCCTGGGTGTTGTCTGGACTCTGTTCTGCTGCTGGCTGTTGTTAGCTTTCCCAGGAGAGGCCCCACTACTGGCCTGCATGTGGTTCTGCTCCAGAGAATGGGCCCCAGGCTTAGGAAAATAAAAGATAAAAACATAAGGCGCCCACCTTGACCTCTCCACAGGCAGAACTTTGCAGCCTCCTTCCTCTCCTGCATACTCATCCTGCCCCAGTGCCATTTGAAAGTGATGGGGAAGAGAGGGAGGGGTCCTGTTGCAGGGAACTGAAATTCCGGAAGCTGTGAGTATTCTCTTTCCACAGTGGCCAGCAAGGATTAGCAAGTGGGGTGGGGTAGGGGACAGAAGTTGCACAAGGGCCAATACTGACACTGATGGCTACTTGGCCCCAGAGCCACCTAGAGCCCTAGCGCTGCATGAGACATGTGGGTGGAGAAGACAGGGAAAGCCTTAACCCAGGGTCCAGGGATACCAGGGAGAGAGACCTGGTTTCCTTGCTGTGTAAGAGGAGGCATGGAGCTCCCTTGTGACCTTGCTGTGGCCGACGCTGCCTAGGGCATATGGAGCTTACCCTCCCATGTCGCTTCTACTCGGAAACAGCAAAATTGCAGGCAGCAATTAAAGGTTCCAAAGGCCCTTGAGTGTCGTTAGGGGCTTGTCACTGGGAGCTCCAGGATGAATGTCTCCCAATTGTCTCCTATCAAATTAAAGCTCCTTATCATAGGCTGTAGCATCCTCTGCTAATTGGCTCCCACTTACCTAATTCATCTTTTGTTCCGAAGCACCTTGTCCCATAGTCTGAGAGCTGTCTGCGAAGCCTTCTAATTGCCAGCTCTTTTCAAATCGATTCCATTCAACAGATGTGCCTTGGATTTCTGCTCCGAGCCAGGCCCTGATAGAAGGGGAGGGAGTTAGGTAAATGAATCAGATGGTACAATGTAGGATGTTTTTCATGTTGTCTGAGAGAGAGTGAAATAGCTTGAACCTTGGCCTAAACCTAGGAGCTGAATCATCTCAGCCAAGTTATTGAAACTGTCCAAGCTTCTGCTTTGGAAGGTTGGGGCAACATGGGGATGACAATGCAGAGTTGCTGTAAGAATTCAATGAGATTGTTTCTGTCTATCTATCTATCTATCTATCTATCTATCTATCTATCTATCATATATCATCTCTGTATATTTCACAAATAAATATATCATGAGTGCATCATCATTTTATTGCAATCAGAGGGCACATGAAGGAGCAATAGTCATCTCTGCCTATAGAAATCTGTAAAGCTTTCCTGGAAGGAGAGAGATTTGATCATATTTTTCTTCGATAGACACAAGAGGAAAGGTGAAACCAAGGAGGCAGGGCTCAGCCAGGCATCTTCAGGACCAGCAAGGACATCTGGAGGCCTAGATGCAGGCTTGGGGAGGGTAGGTATGTGGAAGATGGCCTGAGAGAGGCAGCTGGTAGCAGGGTCCCTATCTCCATCACCTTCAGCATGCTCTGCCATGTCTAACTTTCTTCTCAGTACTTTTCAGACTGACCTTATCTGTCTTCTCCCAAGCTCAGGGTGGCATGCCCAGCATCACTCACAGCTGGCCAGATATCATTATCCGTCACCATGTCTGTGCTCATCCCGAAACTCTTCCAGGATGGGGACCTCATGTGGGATATCCCCTGTGGCAACATTTCGGGAACCCTTTGCCTATGGGGGGAGTTTCCTAAATGTTGTGGCTTCCTGAAGAGTGCACTCTTCATTAGCAGATGGCAAGAGGGGGAGGGAGGAATAGACTCAGGGATGTGGGTGTAGAAACCAGGTAGGCATCTGACACTCTTTGTCCAGTGACCTCAAATGAGTCATTGACCTTTTGGATCCTAGCTTCTTGTGTCACCAGTACAAAGGCCTCCTGTCCCTAGGAGGTTCTGAGAAGCAGAGAGGATGCACACACAGGGACTTGGTCAGAAGGGTGCAGCCTAAAGGAAACTTGAATTTCCCTAACTGAGAGAGGCGGTTCAGTTTCTGTTGGAGTGCTTGCCTGGAAGGTCCTGGAGTCCCCATAGCTACACAAAGCCCAAGCCAACAGAGTCCCAGCTAGGGCCCTTTTCACCAGGTACAGGGCCTTGGTGTCACCCTGTGGGCTCATCTAGCAGGAGGTGGTGTGTGCAGTGGAAAACAGAATGCTCTGGGGTAAACCCTTGGGAATCCTAGCAGGAGAGTCTGGGCTTGGAGAAACTGACACTTGCCCAAGTCTCAGCTGGTCCCCATGCTGGGATTGAAGTTGGGGCTTTCTAACATCAAGTCCTTGCTCTGTTTACCATGCCTAGCCAGATAGGCTAGAGCTCCAGAGCCGAGAGCCTGTGGGGCCATGAGAGGAAACAAGTCCAGTCAGGAACCCCAGGGGAAATAATCACAAGGATCGGATCTTACAACTTCCAAACTTGAAAACTGTAGGAAGGAACACATCACAGAAGAAGTGGGAACCTCTTCAACAGGAAGGGAAGGCTCTTGTGTGGAAATGTACACCACCAGGACATGATCACTGCATGTATGGAAAAGTTTCAGCAAGCCACATTAATTTGTACAAATAATATGTGTTATTAATAATAATAAACATATAAGGTACCAGCCAGTGGAAAGAGGGGCAGAGGAGGTGGAAAGGCACAGCTGGATTCCCAGCTGTGAATCATCAGTTGTCACCAGAAAATACTTAGGCAACAGCCCAAGTGCAACAACACCTACTGTGTGTAAGAAAGGAAAAGAAGCAAAACAAGTTTCCCAAGTACCAGAATGTGCTCTCTAATTATGCTATGGTGCCAGAGAGCAGACCTGGATAGGGTCAGTCTGATTCCAGAAAGTCTGGCTGGTCACACCCATCCACACTAGAATCCCAGCAGGGTGTGATGCTTCCATTTACCCACTGTGGCCCTGCCGTTTCCTACCACATTGACCTGGGAAGGGCTGTGTTTCCTTCTCTCCAGAACCACCTCCCCCAAGGGGTGATCAGAACCTGGAGGCTCCCTGGCTGTCATCTCTCTTCAGCCTGAACTTCAGGACTGGCCCTAGCCTTACTCAAGCCTGATCTCCTACAGACACATAGTAGGGCCTCTGTCAATGCTTGCTGAGTTGAACATCAGGCATAAAACAGTCTATAATGTCTCCCAAGTGTGTCATTTTAAGACACAGGTATTTTGTATCCAGAAGTATGGACCTTGTTTTAGCGTACCTGGGTGGGAATCTAAATTTCCCATTTAGCTGCTTGACCCTAGGCAACTTCCTGAATCTCTCTATGACTTAGTTTGTAAGAATATAAAATACAGGTGGCAATGATATTTCATAAGTTTTGGTAAACATCAGATCAGCATATCCATGCAAATTCTACTGAGTCAATAGTAAATACTCAACAATTCTTGACTATCATTGCTTTTATAGAAAGCAGAGAAGAGAGAGATAGCTTGGTATAATGATTAGGGACATGAAAGAGGCTAGACTTGAGTTGACCTTAGCAGATATGAGTAGATAGCATTCTCAGTGCATTGTGTCAGTCAGAATTTTCTTACTATAACAAAATACCTGAGATAGTCGACTTGGAAAGAAAGAAGGTTTGTTTGGCTCACTGTTTTGGAGGTTTCAGTCTGTGGTTAACTAGCCTCCTTGCTTTTGGGTCTGTGGCAAGGCAGCACATCATGGGAGTAATACATGGCAGGGGAAGATGCTCACCTCATGGAAGCAGAGAGAAGGAGGAATCCCAGGGTCACAATATCTTTTTCACGGTCAAACCCCTAATGATCTATCTTACTTCTACTAAGCTCCACCCCCTAGGATTTACCACCTCCCAGTAGTACCATGGGTTGAGAAGCCTTCAACATGGGATTTTTTTTTTGAGGCAGGGTCTCGCTTTGCAGTTCAGGCTGGGCCTGAACTCACTATGTAGCCCAGGCTGGCCTTGAACTCATGGTAATCCTCCTGCCTCAGTCTCCTGAGTCCTGGGATTACAGTTGTGCACCACCAAGTCTGGCTCAACACATAGGCTTTTGAGGGATGTTCACGATCTTAACTATAGCAACTAGTATTTGCTTAGGTAGTGCTCAGCAAAAGTCTGCAGGGAAAGGAATTATTATCCCTGTTGTCAAGATGAGCAGATTAAGACTCAGGGAATTCATGCAAACCTGCCCAAGGTCACACAGCTAATAAGTTACAGAGCTCAGCCTCAAACTGAAATTCACCTGACCTCCTAGTAACCAGCACAAAGACTCAGGAATAGGAAAGTCCAAGTCATCCAGACTGTTTATCTAGAAGAGAAGATGTCTGTAAAAGCACATAGATAGTAAAACAAAAGCAACCTAGGGTGGGGGAGAAGTTCTCCAATGTCAGCCCCAGGAACTTGGACTTTCTGCAGTAAAAGTTAGAATACCACTTCAGGGGGTCAGTACAGGGAGGAAGGTGGATGAAAGGGATGGGAGGCTCCAGATTATACCTTGGCCCTTGTCACTGTTAGTCAAAAGCTCAGCAGGGTCCCATCCACAGGAGCAGGGATGATTAAGAGAGGGCTGGGTGTGGGCCAGTCTCTCCCTTGAGCTACAGACCTGCCCACCCTTTGTCTCTGGTCCATCGCTGCTGTGTTTATAAGATTTCCAACTCAAATTTCAGGATCTGGATGCTCTGCAAACAGCAGTCAGTTTGTGTTGGGAGAGAAATACTGCCCAGGAGCCTCTCCCCAGCCCAAGTTCTGAACAGAACATGCAGATGCTGGTACCAGGAGGTCAAAATCCAGTTTCATTCCCACAGGGAATGGAGGGAGAAATCTGGTCCAGCAAAGGATAAAACAAGCCTGGCCATATCCATTGTTTCATACCCTACCTTCCTTGCTATAAAAGACCCTAACCCGCTGTACACGGTGAGATGGGGATTTAGGCAATCAGGCCGCTCCACCTCCTAGGAACTAGCTTTGATTTTTTCCTTTTTACTAAAAAATAGAGAAAAAAAAAAAACAAAATACCACTCAGGAGAATACTACTAAGGAAGCTACCACTTCCTCCTCCAAGAGATTCGTTGAGCTACAGAAGTTGTGGATCCAGATTCTCCCCTCCCAGGAGGCTGTGTCCCTGGGATCCAAATGAGCTCCTCCCAGTTTTGTGATGATTTAGCTGTATAATCCCTTGCACAATCACCTCACCTCTCAGAACTTCAGCTTCCTTTTGCAGAATGGGGGAAAATACAGAGACATCTGCTCAACGTGTTCTGATGTATTAGGTGAGCACATGTCTGTGCAAAGGGCAAGATCAGTCTTTAAGTGAGATATGGGAATATGTCATCCTGATAACCTCCCACCCCAACTCCCACTACAAGATGGACTCAATTCAATCTAACAATTATATAATCCCAAACCGTGGGAGGCTGAGGCAGGAGGATCATAAGTTTGAGTCACGCATGGGCAATTTAATGACTCAGTGAGACCCTGTCTCAAAATAAAAAATAAAAAGGAGCTGAGCTCTTTTCATACTGAGCTCAGTGTGAAGGCCCTAGGTTCAATCCCCAGTGCCACAAACACACACACACACACACACAGAAATCAGTAATTAATTTGAGAAATGAATAGGGCACCAAAGTAGGCCCTGGGCATTCAAGGGTGAATGAGAAAAAGTCCTATCCTTAAACCTGTCTATTTAATAGAGCAACTTCAGACAGGATTGAAAGTAAGGAGAGGCAACTCAAATTCCTCCCAGCACCATCAAAGCTGCATGGACGCTTCCTACGTGCAAAGCCTTGGCTCTTCTCCTTACCCTTGTTATTTTATTACTCTTTACAACAATCTAGCCTCAAAGAAATGTGCCCAAGGCCGTACATCTACTAAGTGTCACAGCTAGAATTCTAACCAAACCCCCTAAACTTGAAAGCTTTGTCCTCCCAACTGGCCTCCTCATTATTCAAATGCCCATCCCCTTCCACCGCCTCACCAGTTCCCATCTGTGCAGGGGTGGCCCCAAGCCAGGTCCCTGCACTTCTCAGAGAGGTGATTTAAACAGCCAGTGCTGTTGGCCTTGCTACTTTCTAACCCATTCTTCCCTGTGGTCACCAGTTAAACCTCCTCAAATGCCGATGTTATCCTCACACAAGATAAGGCCAAAGCACCTTGATGGGTCATACAGAGGCCTTTCTGATCTTACTTTCTCAACACTCTTTTCAATGCCTCCTTGCACTCTCCAGCCAAGAAAATAGGGCTGCAAATAGAAACTTCCTTGGCTCTCTAGGATAGAAGTCAATTCTCTCCTTCATCAATGGAGGAAAATGCTACTCATGTCTCCAAAGCAGGGGTCTTTTCTTACAGGAAGCCTCTCAGAGCTCCCAGGTGCTCAGTTAGCCAAGCCACCCCTCATATTATCTGATAGAATTGTTATCTACATTAAGAGGAAGTGGATCTGGGGAATAATGATACCAGGGGTGTCCTTCACATGACCTGGGACAAAGAGGGGAACACTTAACTCTCGGCAGGCAGTTGGTAGTGGTCTTGGAGAACACTTTGCAGATGCGGGTATCTGACCTGACTGTTGAAGGAACATTTAGATGCATGGAGGACACTGTGCCCTGGATTCCCAGCTGTCACCCAGGAGAATGTCAATACTGAAGCCCTGTCTGGTAGGAAGAAAAGTCCTCTAAATAAACCAGAGATGAAGGTGTCTTTTGTCCCTCCAGGTTGGGCTGCCAGCTGGTAGCTAGTCTGGCGGTGTGCCAGGTGTCCTTCAGCACATTGACATTTTCAGAGATCCTGCACCAGTAGCAGGTGGGGGCGAATGTGATATTGACAAAGATTCCTCTCTAGAAACATCACGTTCTAGGCATCAGCAAGGGGACCATGGGCTGTTGATGTCACTTTACTGACAAGGGAGATCTTTTGTTGTCATCAGAAAACAAACACCAGCCCTCTCTGACTGCCTCAAGCAGCCCTGGGAATCTCATAAAATGGCATCACTCTGGGCTCCAGAACCAGGTTCTGTGAGCTCCACTTCTGTCAGCTGGCGGCACAGAGGAGGAGGAAGCAATCATCCTGTCATCATCATGCTCTGACTTTCCCGAGCCTCTGGATGATTGCTGAGAACCATCTTCTACTTGGTCCTCACTTTAAACACTCAGAGAAGAACAGACGTCCTCAGTCTCAGGAAGGTAGTTCTCAACTTCTACAATAATATTTTAGTCTTTGTCACTTTTAAAAGTTACACTGTCTGTCTCCTATCCCAACCCCTTCATCTGAGTCTGCATAAGCATTTCCTTTGGTGCTATTTATGTATTTTGCTATGTATATGCATAGGCTGTAATTGTATCTTCTACCCCAGACACTATTTTTTTAGGTTTTGCTTTCTTTTGTTAGTGTCAACCCCTTTATTCTCTCATTTTATTTACAGTGCTTCTGCCCTTTTGAGAATGTGGGTCTGCCTAGAAGGGTTATTAATTCCCTGCTGCTAAGGGTGGATTAGGCCATCTGTCATGGATGCTCACCTGACAAGACAATAGTAACAAAAACATCTACCACTTATGATGGGCCTGGTACGAGCCCGGCGCTGGATACAACTCCTGACCCATATCCATTATGCCATTTATTGTTGCAATGACCCCGAAGGTTTGGTGCTGCTATTGTTCCTAACATGCAGCTGTGAGAAGGGGGCTAGGAGGTACTGAATGCTATATTCAAGGTCGTTAGTGAATGACAGACCCAGCTTGCCTCTGATCTGGCCTTCAGTGTTCTGTACAACGTTTTCTCTTGAGCTTTTGTTGATGACTGCTTTTATTTCCCTTTCCTTAAAAATGCCACAAAAAACCCCAAACTACAATTAGTACAGGAAAATAAGATTGGGAATCAAAACACTGAACATCCTGTGATTTTTCTCACCCCTCCTTTAGGATCTCCCAGTAGAGGTGAAATCCCATTTCCTTGGTTCAAGCTATTCAAATTCATTTTTAGAAGTTAAAATTTGATGTGTGTTTCCAATGACACACTGCAGTGGGGCTGGGCCTGCAGCCTCGTCACAGGTCGGCCACAGTCTTACTTTGTTTCTCTTCGTTTTCCTGGCGTGATTGTCCTTATAAACCAGCCTCATCTGGGAATAGTGTGGTTTGTTAATTACCTTTGCGGAGCCAGCAGATGGTACAGAGAGCAATGCATTGTTGGAGGACCCTAGCCAAAAAAAGAGAAGAGGAAGAGAGCGTGGCATCTGTTTATTTGTTTAATCTTCCATGAGAAAACAGTGAGTATAAAAACAAAACTGGTCATCACTAGGCATTTCAAAATGAAGAACACTCTCACAAGTGGTTTAAAATAAAATCCCATTTCAATCCCCAAAGCCTTGGAAATCCAACAAAGTATTTGAAACCCAGAACGGGCCATGGACTCAGTGAGGGGCCATTAGCCAATCTTGGATAATGGCCACATTCACCTGTCAGATGGAAATGAAACTACCCATCGCCTCCTGAGCCCAAGCAAAGCAAGTCTCACATAAAAGCCACCCTGCCCTCTACTCTCTTTTCCATGAGCCAAAGACCAGGTTAGTTTCAAATGAACACAAGACAATGATTCTCTTTCTGTGAGTTTGACGGTAGATGTTCCAGGATGTAAATCTATACAGCTGTCCTTAGAACCACAGAGGTTCCAGATAGAAGGGCCCTCAACACCATGCCAGTAGGGCTCTGTCATTGCAGAGAGTAGCAGTCCTGGACCCAGAGCAGATGCCAGCTTTATTCAGGTCACTGGGCTTGTTAATGGCTGTCTTCATCTGTTTCGTCCTGCTATAACAGAATACCCTAGGTGAGGTAATTTATGAAGAAAGATTTATTTCTTCTCACAGTTCTGGAGGCTGAGAAATCTAAGAGCATTGCATCAGCATGTGGTGAGAGTCTTTGTGCAGCTCCTGATGTGGCAGTGCAAGTGAGCATGCCCACGAGACACAAGATGCCCACCCAAGGAGGGGTGATGGCATCGCTCCATTCTCCTGACCCCAGCTCCTCCCAGAACACTCACTTCCCAATACTGCACACTGCAGACTAAGTTTTCCACACCTGAAGTTTGCGGGACACATTTAAACCACAGCAGTGGAAGAACTGGAATGAGAAGTGAGTTTCCCCCCATCTCTCAGCTTGCTGTCTCCACTCTACCAGGCAGGCAGAAAAGGGATACAGCCAGGGTCAGTTTGAGGAAATGGCAGATGGCTTCAATTAGCAAAGTCTCAGAAAAACTCCCTTCTGTGGCAGAGAATTGGATGATCATGCACTTAGCAGTGGCAGGCACAAGACTTGAGAAGCAAGGAAAGATTTAGAGAGTCAAGAATACCGGGTATGGGAAATGGGGCCCGAAACATTATTTGGAGTCTGATTGGGCAGGGGTTTGTCATCAATAAAGTGTGGCACCAACAGATGTAAATGGGAAACAGAGCTGGGTCTTTTTGTTCAAGTTCACCTTCCTTGACACAGTTAACCACTGCCTTCTAATTCAGAAATTTCCTTTTCTTAGCTTCCACATTACTACCCTTTCCTGGTTGTTCTTCTAAGATAAGGCAGTGGTTAAACGTCAAGGACAGTGAGGTCAGAAAAATGACTGTTGTATTTGTCAAGCCCAAGATCACTGGTGATCGTGAACAAAGAGGACCCTGTGGAGCCATACCATTACCACCTTGGTTGAGATTCTTCCATCTATGTCTGGGGGATTACCCCAATGTCCTCACCAATCTACTTCCCCACCTTAGTGGCCAAAGACCAAGCTCTGCTTCTCACATCTGCTGGTGGCATACTTTCTACATGACAAAGCCTTTCCCAGTTGGGCCCCAAACATGAATCCTTTTTGTCCCACATCTTTCCCACCACTTGGTATTTTCAGATTTTTAAACTTTTTCAATTATCTGGATGTGATTTCACATCATACTACAATTTTGATTTATATTTCCCCAATTACTAATGAGGTTAGCATTATATTAGTGAGCTTTCCCATCTCTGAGACACAATCCTGACACCCACAATTTAAAGAAGGAAAGCAGGCTGTAAGGCAGAATCATCATGGCAGAAGGGTGTAGCAGAGCAAAACTGCTTGGTTCATGGTGACCAGGAAGCAGAGCAGGGGACAGCATCAGAGAGGAAGGGACAAGGGCCCATCATACTGCCTAAGGCCACACCTCCATGAACTACCCAGACTCACCCCAAAGCATGCTCTTCTAATCTGCTAGGTGTTTTCTAATTCAAAGAAGTTGACATACCAGGATTAAGGGGCACAACCATCTTCTTCTTGTAAGTCTATTAATTGCACAATTTTTATTTGTAACATGTCTTTTGCTTATTTTCTACTGGTTCATCATATTGTTATTCAATTATGAGTTCTTTATGTATTTTGATCCTATGTTATATATACATTCAGTTTATATTTTGACTTAATTTTCTTTAATAAATCTTTTTATCAACAGAATTTCTTAATTATAATGTACGTAAACTTACCAATGTCTTATTAGTGTTTTTATGTATTTTAAATAAATCTTTTCCTACCTGACAGCCACAAAGATATTTTCATTATACTACACAAAAATTTGAGAGTTCTTATTATGATACCTGGGTACCTAATTCAGTTGAAATTTATTTTTGGATTAGTGTGAGGTAATGACCTAATTTCACCTTTTTTCTTCACAGTATGACTAACAATTTTATGAGAACCTATTAATAAGCAATTTCTCGTTTCTTACTGATCTGCTATGCCAACCCATTCATTTACTAGGGGTGTGTGTGTGTGTGTGTGTGTGTGTGTGTGTGTGTGTGTGTGTTTCTGGGATTTCTGTCCTGTCTAACTGGATGAACACATTTGATTGTTGTGCCCCACCTTCCTTTCCATTTAGTCTGCTGACAGATTCTTTCTTTTCTTTTTAGAGGCTGTCCCCTCCCTACCTGCAGATTTGAAAGTGTCTGTTGAAACTGAACTGAATTCGGTGGTATAAAGAGGAGAGGACTTTTGGGAAGTGATTAAGTCTGATGGCTCCACCTTCATGAATGGATGTGTCCCCACAAATTGGCTGTAGAAAACTACCTCACTCCCCTTTCTACTTCTGCTGTATGAAAAGACACCTGTCCCCTTTAGAGAACATAATAATAGGCCACTACTTTGGAAGCAGAGACTGATCCTTTAGCAGACACCACAGCTGTTGGTACCTTGATCTTGGACTAGCAGCCTCCAGAGTTGTGAGGAATAAATTTCTGTTCCTTGTAGATTACCCAGTTTCAGTTATTTTGTGGTAGTAGCACAAACTAAAACACCTCCCTCCTGGCCTCATGATAGACGTGGCCACATGACCCAGGCTGTTCAGTCAGCATTCTGTAGACAAAGGAAGTATGAAGCTGAAAACTCATCAACTAAAACTGATTCACAAAGAAGCCAACAGCCCAGTGATAATGGAGATAATCATTTGGTAATAACATTTGAACATCTGGATCCATCCATGCCTGAAGCCAGTGACCCTTGGAACTTTTCAGACACAAACCAGTGAAAGCCCTTCTTTGTTAAGCCAGGTTGAGGAAGGATTTTATCTGTTGCAGTTGACAGATAGAGATGAACAAGTCATACCTACATGCAGGTGCATCAAGGGAATATTCATGGGCAGAATCAGTATTTTCCTCAGGTAATCTACCTTCTTCTCTCATCCAAAGACATATGACTACCATGACATTTGCTGGCCTAAAGCAAAAAAAGCTGTGTTCTCTCACGGTTCTGGAGGCTGGAAAGCTGAAAACAAGGTGTGGACAGGGCCCTAGTCCCTGCTGAGGGTCTGGAGGGAGTCTTTTCCTTACTTTTCCAGCTCTTGGTGACTGTTGGCAACACTCGACTTGCATTCTCATCACTCCCATCTCTACCTCCATCTTCACATTGCCTTCTCTGAATATCTTTTGTTTGGACACTTGTCATTGGATTTGGGAGCTATTTGGGTAATCTAGGATGATTTCATTTTAAGAATTTTAATTCAACTACACTTGTAAAGACATTTCATCTAAACAAGGCAATCTGCACAAATTCAAGGGATTGTGATGTGGACTTCCCTTTTAGAGGATTGCCATTTGCCCTATGGCACTGTTTTTATCTTCAGTTTACTGAGGCTCAGAGCGGTTAAGAACATTTCCAAAGTCACATATCTAGTATTGGTGAAACCAGGATTCTAACCACTAACAGATGGCTTCAGCCCAAGTTTTGAACCATCATTTTAAACAGCAACCAACGATTATAAATCAATGATCAAACAGCTGAATCAAGTCTTCACCCAAATTAGGAGTTGTATAGAGTTATAACAGTTACCTAGAGTTTTAAAATTTAAGATATTTTACACAACATTCTGGATTTCCATTTATGTAATAATAACAACAACAAAAGCACCAAAACCCATAGACAACATTTCTTCATGGGAGCAGTGTTTCCTCTCCACAGGACATGAGTGCTTCTGCATTCCACAGTGCCTGGCATGTCTCTTCTTTACTTTCCATTCCTTTTACTCATTTAGTTGACTTCCTGAGTATCAGAAAGTGGTTGAATAAAGGCCCGATGTCTTAACAGTTGGACACAGAACTGAACATGGGCTCTGTGCAACTTCAAGTCTTCCTCCAGGAAGTCTTACCTGATTTCGATCTTCCCCAAGGCTCATGGCATTGCCTTCTTCAGCACCATTGTAGCCCACTGTTACCCAAACCAATGTCTAGGACCTTGACCTCGAGCTGTTTGTAATACCAATCTTACTCTTGCCCCAAAGAAATGATAGCTTTGGCTTTAGCGTTTTCATTTTTACTGGCCTGGAGTCTCATTGGCCTTCTTCTTTTGGTTCCTCAAATACCAAATAAGCCCCCACCTTTGGCCTTGGGACTGGCTGCTCCTTATGTTTTTGTGGCCCTTTCATGTTTTCTTGTCCCTGCTCTTTCCTACGGTCTAGAATCTCAGTTTAAGTTCTGTGTCTCACTTAATTTGGTCAAAATAACTGTTTAAGACTTCTTATTGCAAAAATACAATGAAATTTGACTATAATTTTGCTACTGGACAGTATTAAATAGTATTAAGGGGTACTCGATTTTAAGATGTGTTAATAAGATCGTGAGCTTGCCAGCTTTTCACATCCTTATTTTTTTTAAATGCTAAAGTGTTTATGGGTAAAAGGATGTGATATTTTTAGATTTGCTATAAAATACTCTAATAATAAAAAAAGAAAACTAAGAAATATAAGGGAGACAAATGAAACACAATTGTCAAAGTATTGATAACTATTGATGTTGGGATACATAGAGATTATTTATAGTATTCTTTGATATTTATGGATTTTTAAAAATGTCATATTAAAAAGATGTGTGAGCCAGGCATGAGAATGTACACTTGTAATCCCAGGACTCTGACGGGCTAAAACCCGAGGATCACAAATTTGAGCTCAGCTTGGTCAAGTTAGAGATGCTTTCTCAAAATAAAACCATAAAATAAAATAAAAATAAAAAGGTGAAGATGTTGCTCAGTGTGAAGACCCTGGGTTCCATTCCCAGTAACACACACACACACACACACACACACACACACACACACACCTACCCAGACACCTTTTGAACATCACATTCTTTAAGAGGCTTTCAGCTGCCCAGTCTAAAGTGTGTCCTTACCCAGTCACCAAAACAACATCCTCTTTTAATTCTCCCAGGGCATATCCTACCTGATATTTGATTGTTTTCCTACTATGGATTTGTGTGCTTGTGTGTGTGTGTGTGTGTGTGTGTGAGTGTGTGTGTGATTATAACACGTCCTCAGACACGCCCTGCTGGAATTTAACCTCTGGCTTTCCACACATAGAAATTTCACACTATGGGCACGAGGGCGATTTTCTTCTTTTGTTTCCTGGTGTATCTCTAAGTGCCTGCTGAAACAAATGCTAGCCCGTGGTAGGTATTCGATAACTGATTAATCCAATTAATCCTGACTTTACATTCCAAGAGGCCACGCCGGTGCACTTCTGCATCCACTCAACCCTTTCGTGTGACCTGACGCTGTGAAGTGCACATTTAGGAGCTGACTGTTCAGTGAATGCTCATGTGCTCTGGGCCACACGGCAAAGCAGCCTTGCTCGAGTCTCTCAGTCTTCCAACTGCTTTCAGACTGGAGGGACACCTTGGCATCTAGGACCACGCTTTAAAAATACTTCCTAAAATACTCCTTCATTATTTTTCTTATATTTTTAACTGTTGTTAAAAACAACGCACACATAAATGCGTCACAGATTAAATTTTAACTCGACAGAGGGCACTCACCAATTACTTTGCATTGCCAAATTGTGTCACTTTGGAGAAAGCTTTCTAGTGAAGCTTTCTGGATATTTGTTATGAGATTTTGAATTTTCTTGGACATATCATTGATTCGGAAAGCCTCTTGTTTTTTGTTTCTCTTTTTTCAATTCAGATCAAATCATATTCTCACATATAAATTTGTATATAAAAGAATTCTTACAATATCCACCTAGGTGTGCATTACATATCAGACAAGAAATATTGAAATGTAAGACATAGTGGCATGACAACAGTTCTTAGCTGACTATATATATATATATATATATATATATATATATTTTGGTACTGGGGATCGAACTCAGGACCTTGTGCTTGCGAGGCAGGCTCAGGAGCCACTGAGCCAAATCCCTAGCCCAGCTGATGATATATTTTAAGAGCTAATGAACTGACTTGGACATTTAAATTTATGATAAGGAATGTGGATTCATAGTTACGTATTAGTAGCAATTCAGCTTTATAACACTTGGACTAGTTTTGCTGAAGATCAAGTACATCAAAATTCCAAGATGAGCTATTTAGGAACTGAGAACCCTTTGCAACTGTTTATCTGCAAATGAAAACAAAATTAAAAAAATAAATTAAATGCTGAAGATTACAGAAAACTGTAATTGTTACATGTACCCTCAAGTTTAACTTTTGGTGTTAACCAGAAATGAGTCATCAGTTTTATCCATTATCTTTAAATATCTGGCACAAATTTAAATAAATAGATTGAGTTTGAATTAGTATACCACTGCTAGTTATATAGTTTGTATGTTTGTGCTTTGTATAAGATTTCATGTGTGAGTAATACTTCATACCTAAACAAAACAAACGCAAAACAGAAAGCACTGGGCTGAAGGAGAAATACAGAGCTTAAAGGTTAATAGTCTTGGGTTCAAATTCAAGCTATGCTAAAGGTAGTGTGTGTCCTGTGGCAGGTATTTCCCAAATGTTTGCTAATGGTGGCCAAATTTGCCAAGTCTGCTGCATGCATGGGCAGCTTTAGTTCCTCTGGATTCTCTTTTCACCTTTTGTTTCAGAAAACTTATCGTGAGAGGCAGATGCCACCTGCATGTCAATACTATAGTTATGTTTGAAGCACAGAAGAATGCAAGGGTCAAGGAACATGCACGAAGCAGCAGTGGGTAATCAAGCAGGCCCGGCTCTGAGCCCAAGTGGGCAGCTCATCTCCTTGAAGGGTTTTGTTTCTCCAAAAGAGGCTGCTAGGACAATACAGGCCTTATGCTAAGTCAACTGACCAGGCCTCACCTCCTGCCACCCACCCCACCCCCAGTCCTGAGCACTGCCCAGAATCGTCTACCAGAACGCAATAACAAAGGCCAGTCTATTCCCCTCTGCACTGGAGATGCCATCAGGGGAAGCAGAGCATGTTTTTTTCAAAGTCCAAAATATTCAGTTTTCAGCCAGAAGGCCAAACTTGTTGAACTGACTCAGCTGGGGGCTCAAGGGTGTCTACACATTTTCTACTTTTGGAAGGAGCTTGGGCTCCTGTGAGGTGTGGGGGTGGGGCCCCAGGAGGGGGACGAATGGAAGGTTGCCAGAGCTGGCTGGCTCGAATCCTGCACATTCTTGGCAACAAGAGGGAGCCTTTGGATGAGGAAATCGCAAGAAGCTGCAGGGAGGGTAGTTTTTTTCTCTGCCTATGTGTTTGTGAAATGTGAACAGCAATCACATGCTTTATTAGATTTTAAGCCAGAAAGCTGATCCTCTCTGAAAACAAAGCTGAAAAACAAAACCAAAGTATCTGAAATAGGTCATCAGGAAAAAGCCTCCGTGGCCTTGACAATCCAATCTCCTCTTCACATTTCACTTGTAGACGTGAAGTCTCTAGTGCTGCCATGCTGGGTCAGCCTCTCGCTCAGCCTCTCTGACCCCAGGATCTTTCTCTGCTGTGTACTCTGCATAGGGTGGCAGTGTGGCTCTCTCAGGTAGCACGCTGATGATGCCATTTTAGAGCCTTAACTTAGGGCAAAATATAACTTAGGGCATAGACTTTAGATCTGGCATTCAAAGTCTTCCGAACCTGTCCAGAGCAGCTCTTTTGCCCTTAATTTTACTATAACTTCAAACAGCTTATTGCCAACCAATATTTTGGTTTTCTGTTCGTGTAGCCCACTGTTCAAATCCATGGCTAACCTCCCACCGTTTACTCTGCTCCCAATGGATGCCTCACTCTCTTCTCCCTTCTTTTTACATCCAAGTTTTATCTTCTCTAAAACATCCATTGGTTGTTGCACCTTCTCCAAAGGCTTCCTGGGAAACAGTCATTAAGAAAAATTTACTCTAGACTTGGATTTTCATCTACTAGTACTATGATTTGGGGCTGGATATGTAATTTCTCCAAGCCTCAATTCCATCATTTATAAAATAGGGAAAGCTCACAGGGTGCTGTGCAATTTAACTGAGAAAATCTTAAGGTGTTCCTAGCATAATGCTTAGCACATAGTCTCTTTAGTAATTTATTATTGTGCTTGCCATATTCTACCTTATTTTATAGTGGCAAGAAATGTATTTCCATTGCTTTATTCTGTCTTTGAAAGAATTTCTGTAGGATAGTGGCAAGCCTAAGAGAAAATTCATTTAATCAATAGGCAGTTTCAGGCTTACACATTCATCATCATGTGCCACTCTGTGCTACTTCCCACATGGGATCCTGGTGCTAAGTCTAATTTACCATGGATGCTTTAACTAACCATTATATTCTACCTGCTTCCCAAAGGAGCTGTAGAACCACCATTTATGATAACGTTGAAGTCTTGTTTTCTTCTCAGATTTCTTTCCAGAACATATCATTCCACATTTATAGAGCTCTTCAGAATTTTGAAACTTTCAGTCTCATTTGGTTATCACAATAACTCTGGGAGTTAGCAGTGCTTAGCACCATTGCATGGAGGAGAAAAAAGAGACTGTGAAGAAATAAAACCACCAGGCTAAGGTCATAGCCAGTGCAGAAACAATGAAACTCATGTGGGTACATGGCAGGAGATCCTCAGTACACATTTTTAAAACTCACGAATGAGAGAAGTGAGCTACCTTTGCTCTTGGCTAAGAGATATAATACATCAAGAGTTGGAAGAGAGTAATATTTATCTACAACGGCCTTCAAATGTTTGTCAGGGGCTCACCTGCCAGGACTGCTTCAGTTTTGATGGAGATACTACCCAAATTTTCTGCAGGCAAAGTGAAATTTATTGGCTCCTGTAAATGGGAGCCCCAGGGATCTCTGTGGTGTATTTTGAGCATTAATTCGGGTCTCAAGTAAAGCTATCAGTCCTCTCTCTCTGTCTGTCTCTCAAAAACTTCCCCCATGCAAGAGGAAGACAACATTAGCAACTGAGCCTCACACTAAGCCTCACCTTCCTGTCCTAAAGTCAGGCTGATAAAAAGGGAAAGGGGATAGATATTGGGATTCCAAATCCAACAGCTAAAATAAGACAGTGATAATTATCTTAAGGTGATTTTAGAGTTATGTCTGCGATGTCCAAACTCTGTATAGTAGTAGGGACTTTTGTTCTGCCATTCTAACCATACTGTGCCAGGGAACCCCAATACTTAATCCCCATCAAGTTTTTGCCCCTTAGCAGCCCATAGTCTTTGTATCTATGTATTATGTCACTGAGCCCCTTAACCAGCTTTACAATGCGGATCTGTTATGGTCTTCATTTTCAGAGGATAAAAGTGAGGCACACACCATTTAAATAACTCTTCCATGGCTTTATAGTGATTAAGTGGTAGAACTGTATATTCAATATAGTATATAGTAGTAGAAATAGATAATCAGGCCTGAAAGATCCAGTTCCAAACAGCACACTCAAAACCAGCACACAACTGTCTTAGATGTCACCTTAGATGTGTGACTTGTACATTTTATATGATCTAGTAAAAGCCTCAGTTCCTCATGAGTAATTTACATAATTGGTAGAAGGCCTAGAGATAATGAAGGTACATGTGCTTTATGGTACATAAGAGAATGTCAATCACTCCTCGTTAATGCTGTCTTCCGAGAAATTCTTGGTTGTAGACTCTCATACACTCCAGGAAGCTCATAGGAATTGACATAGGCAACAACGGCCAGAATTGATGATTTTGAGATCTTTGTGGTAATAACCTCTAATCTGTGATGCAAGACTTTTATGTTAGGCCATTTCACTTTCAACATGGTATAATATCTGAACCTATGATGGACAGCAATCTAACTCAAACTGACTAAAGCCTAAAAGAGAAATGTGCTCATTCTCACAAGTGAAATGTTCATACTAGAACCATGGTTCTCTTAGAAATATGTTTATCTTTCAATTATGCTTTCTTCCATATTGGCATATCTCTCTAGGATTGTACAAATAATCTACACAGACCATCTCTGCACATTATGTCAGTTTGCCACCTTGATCCCTTTTGCCAAGCAAAGAGGATATCGCCTTCCTGAAACAGCCATCATCTAGGGGAATCTGCCATTGACCTGGCTTGAGTCACATGGTTATCCCTGAAACAGTGATGATGGGCACAATGGGCATTGAGATACAGTGTTCTAATTGGCCAAATGCAACTCTCAGCCCATTCTCAGCTCCACAAAGGGAAATGAGTGTTGTTACTCAAGGAAGGAAGAAAGAAATGCAAGACAGGCTAAAACAAGCTTCCCACCACAGAGCATTTTAACCCCATAGCAAAATTCTAATTCATACAATAGAAAAAAAAGTGTTTGCATTCTATTTGAAGAGGAAAATGCTCACTTGAATTGCTTTCAACAACTTCTGACTTCACCTCCCTCATTCATTCAATAGTTCATTATTAAGTAGCTATCAAATGTCAGTATGAAAAGAACTGAGGCTAAAAAGAGGAAAAATACACCTGCTATCCTCTAGCTCACAACTGAGTGGTGATTGTCGGGGATAAAAGACACAAGAATTGCAAAACTTATCTTGCAGTCTCATTCTCCAGATACAAAAAAAAATTCTGGGTAAAGCAAATTTTCAATTGTTAAATATAAAACCGTTAAATAACTAAAAATATATAGCAATATATTTACACAATCAGTTGAAGACAATGTATTCATCCAAATCTTTTGGAAGACAGTAGTGTAATTGTTTGGGAGAAGTACAGGATGGGCTACTCCAGTTTCAGGCTGAGACCCTCAAGAAATGCTTATGTGTCAAAAGTGGTTCATTAGTTACTCTGTGTAGTAGAAGAAACTGGTGCTCACTTGAGGAAGAATTAAGGGGAAATTTTGCAAGAAGAGAAAAAGATGGTGAGATTCATTGTTCATAATGGTGATGTTTACTTCCTCATAAAACTCTCATCCTACCCTTTCGCAATCTCTACAAAACAATTGTTGTGAGTGGATTTATTATTGGAACTGTTGGATGGACCAAGCTTCCTGCATATAGAACCTTCCATATAGCAGTGACTGTGCTGACACCTGGCTGACATCTGCCTGATCTCAAAGCATGACCCTAAACGCAGAAACCGTAAAACAAATGAAAGCTAAACATGACAGCATCCTTACATGAAACAGATTTGGAATGGCTAAAATATCCTAAAAATTATAATATCAAAGACAAACTGGAATGAATTTTGTCTTTTGCAATATAAGTGACTGAAGCTTATCTTTATAAAAATAGTTTTATATCAATAAAAAACAAAGGCATATGCTCCAATAGAGAGGCAGGTAAAGAATATGAGCTGGTCATTTTCAAAAGAAAAGAATCTATGAATGATCAACAAACATATTCAAATTTTAATCTCATCAATAATGAAGGACATATAGCTTATACTAAAGCACAATTAATCCATTATTTGCCTATTACATTGGGAGAAAAAAGGATAAGGATAATTTCCAGTATTTATTAGGTGGTGGAGAAATGAGCATCCTGAGATATTGCACAACAGACATTTTGGGAGTATATCCTGTATTCCTAAAAACGTTTCTATGTTTAATGAAAAAAATTCATTTCTGGGAATTAAACCTAAAGAAACATTTAGATAAGTATGAAAGATATTTTGAGGACAGAGATATTCACTGTAGCTTATTTATAAAAGTGAAGAATTAGAAACAAACTAATAGTCAAAGACCATAGGTTGATTATAGAAATTATGTTGTGTTCATATGGTGAAACTTTGACCAGCCACTAAGCATTGTGATACAGATGGCTAGGTGTGGACATTGAAGTGTAGGTTCAATGGAGATATTATAGAGGTAAAAATGCAGGCTAAGAAAGGATATGTACAAGATATGATGGAAAACTACAGTGAGTATTTAAATTTTAAAAATGTATTAAGTAAAAGACACACTGGCATTAATCCCCCTCAAAATATTCCCCCTCACTTGGAACACATTTATCGCATCATTTTTGCCACTTTATGAAGCTGTGCTGGAAGTCTTCTCTCGGTCTAGTTGAATTGTCAAAACTTCCTTGATGGTCTGAATCCACTCAAAGAGCTTCCCTTTCATGATCTTTCTGACTTTGTGGAAGAACAAGTAATAGCATGGTGACAGATTCAGTGAATAAAGTAGATGAGGACACACCGTAATGTTTCCGTAAGCTTGCCCTTCTATCTGCCTGCCTTTCCACTGCATGGCATTTGGCAACAGCATTAACCATATTTTGATCACAACATATAAAGACACTCACAAGAGAAGACTTCCAGAACTGCTTCAGAAAGTGGCAAGAATGAAGAGATAAATGGTTTTGAAATGAACAGAAGGAATATTTTGAGAAGGAATAATGGTAATATGTCTTATACTTTAATAACATTTTAAATTTAAACATTAATTGTGTATTTTGATCACTACTTGTGTATTGTGAAGCTAATTTTGGTTATACACACAAACACACACATGCACACATAAAAAAATATGCCCAAAGATCAGCAACTCAACATTTTATAGCAGTTGTCTAACATTTTTGGCAAGAGGGATTGGTTTAGAGAAAGACGATTTTTTCACAGGCTGGGGAGATGGGGAGGATGGTTTTATAATGAGGCAAGCACATTATATTTATTGCACACTTTATTTCTATTACCATTACATTGCTGATATAATAAAATAATTGTACAACTCACCATAATACAGAATTAATTGGAGCCTTAACTATGTTGTCCTGCAAGTAGATGGTCCCATTTGGGGATGATAGGAGACAGTGATGCTAGAAATGGTTTCCTTATCTTCAGTCTGCTCCATAGTCTCATTTTGGTTGCTGTCACTGCAGAAAACCCTGCTTCTTCAAAAACAGGATGTTGGAAATGGAAGCAGGCTTTGCAATACTTTTGGAGTAATCTTTAATCCAGAATGTGTGGAAAGTTGATGTTTTCTCAAACACTTTTAAGGCCACCATCATTTGCTTTCTCAAGTAGTTGTTCTTCTAGCACAAGGTCAGTTCTTCTGAATATTCACAAATGAGTCACACCTCAGGAGTCTTTCATGGTTGGGAAGTAATGCTCAAACTTTTGAATGTTGAGATGGGGGATCATACTTCAGCTGGGAGAAAGAAGGCTCTAGTTCAAAATCTTTGATATCAAAAATTCCAATGTTCACTCATTGCACTCATATTTATGTTTGGGTTTGAATGCAGTCACTTTATCTGCTGACTTGAACACAGTTGTTGTCTCCCCTGAAGTGACAGATTGAGTTTGTTGGGCAGGTTGAATATGTCATACAAGTGAGCAAGTTTTGCAGCCCACTCTGTATTACTAAAATGTGCTTCCAGGGGTGACTTTTTCCAAAAGAAATCTCTAGAGCAACTTTCATAACTCGAAAACTCTGGCCAGTGATGTACCTTTGGAAAGGCATTTCACATGTGTGTAGAAGAGAAGACTTGTGCTCTGCATCTATCTCCTCATAGAGCTGTGTAAATGGATGTGGATTAGGACATGTACTTTAATGTGGTTGATAATGTTAATCACCATCTGCAAAATGTTTTTAAATTTGGATGACAATTTTTTACTATCCAGCATTTCTCTTCGAATGACACAGTGTGTAGACTCAATCTCTTTGTCTGAGTAGTGCAACTTGAATGCTGTCCAGTCATGGCAGTCCCTCCGTCTGTTCACATACTGGTTCAAAAATGACCTGTTTAGTTTTCCCAACATGTAATAACTCAAAAGATTTGAATAGTTCTGCAGCTATGGTGTTGGTTGGCAACACAAGTGCACATAACATATCCTCATGGACATTCTCCTGAAAAATATGATGCAAAAAAAAAGTGGTTTTGCTTTGTTGTCAACATCAGAAGCCTTATCAATCTGGATTATATAGTATGATGAGTCATTAATACTCTAACAATTGGGCCTCAATGTCCTCTGCTATTTCATCAATGCATCTAGTTGTTGTGCTAGCCAAAAGAGAAACACATGCCACCTTGTGAACTGCAGACTCTCCTGAAAGTTTGTGCCAAATATCCTTAGCAGCAGCAGGATGAACTCTTCACTTATGGTAAAGGGCTTCTTAGTTTTAGCACTATTGTGATTAGCAACTAAGAATGATGCACTTAGTGCAGACATGTTTGATGAAGTGATTGTTTTCAGTCACTTCTGTTCTGCTTTCATGGTCTTTTCTTTTGAAAAATTCTAAGGGTTTGTCTTTTAATGCCAGTCACCTGCTTTCCCTGTGGCAGAGCCGTTTTGAAGATTTCATGGCTTTGTTAGATAGCCAATGGCAACACATTATACAAAATGAGCTTGGAGATATAAATCACCTGTTGCAATGTACCTGCACTTTAAGTAGGATTCTTGATATTTTTCTTTAAATACAGCTTTGTTTTTGTTAGCAGCCTTAGAGTCTTCTTCTAACTCATCATTGGGTCTTTCCCCCTTTTCAAAGAAGAGCTCTAGTGATGTTTATTTTCAACTCATTTTGGCTAGGATTAGCTGGTGGGCTCACCAAAACTAACTGAGACAAGTGTGAATCTAGTGGGGAAAGATTAATAGGATTCACTTCCTGCTTCACTGGTTGGAATGAAATAGAATCCCTTCATCATGAGCTGTGAGGCTCTTCTGCTTTGTAGACTTGCTCCCATCTCTGCTTCTATTCTCATCTCTGGAATGTGGCCACTGTGGTGGAAGCTGAGTTGGACCCCCAGGGTGGGGAAGTCATTGGGTCCAGGTAGGTTGAGCAGAGATTAATGCCTGAGCCAAGAGTCTGACGGTTATGTGCAGACCCCATCCCAGGAATAGGCAAATGGGCAGCCCAGGGAGCCTCATAAATCCTCTCTATTTTCAGCACTGTGGTCTATTTTCAGAATTTCCAGGCTATGAAATTCATCAGCCCCAGATTTTGAAAATGGTGTTACTTACATTTCTCATCGCATATGAGACTTCTTTGGGAAATTCATTTTTGTTTTTTTAAGACTGACCAGAAAGTTATGTACCATGATGACACGGGGAACTATGTGTCAACCAGGGAAATTCCTAAATGGATCTGGCTGAAAGGAAATCTGGATTAATTAATTTGGCTCATGTTTTAGGGAATTCTATCCATAGTTAACTGGCTCCAAGGCAAAAACATCATGGTTGAAGGTGTGGGAGAGAAAAAAATTTAGCTAAATGTGTGGTGGACAATGGCAGAGTAGAGGAACAGTGCCAGAGAGGAAGGGGCCAGGAACAAGATATAATACCTGTTGTGGTTTAGATCCAAAAAGTCTCATGGGTTCAGAGGCAGGGCTATTGGAAAGTGATCAGATAAATCAATCCATTGATGAGTTCATAGCTAAGTGTGCTATCATAAGTTGGGCCCTGGTTGGAACAGGTGTGTCACTGCAGGTGTGCCTCTAGAGGGTACATCTCCCTCCCTGGCTCTACTTTTTTTTCTCTGACTCCTGGATGACATGAGCTGAGCACCATTTTTCCACTGAACCCTTAAACCATGGTGTTTCTTCTTAGAGCCAGCTGACCATGGTCTAAGGGCACTCATTTTACTCACAAGCATTCCGCTCTCAACACTGAATGATCCCCCCCAAATGCTCTGCCTCCAAATACCATTACATTGGGATTAGAATTTCAATATATGGCTTTGGGGGACATAAACATTTAGATGATGGAGTCACACTTACACATAATTTTAGCAAGTCTGGGGTGCCTGTATCTGCCCCAGTCGGTAAAGTTCTCTGTACATTCTACTGTGATTTATCACAGTGGAGAATGGGGTAGTTTTAAAGTATTACTTATAGGCTTTTCTTACATAGTTCTGGGCATGGACACTCAGGGAATTATTTTGAGCAGAGAAGGAAACAGAATAAAAACAAAAGGAACCTGGAAATAGTGTTTTTAAGAGCTGACTTAATAAATGGAGGAGTTGTGTCCCATACCTCATTTTATTTACTAATAAAATTTTTCTGAGCTTTTGAATCTTTTTGAAAAGTCTCTTGAGAATAATATTGATTAGGTCCATGGTTTTTGAGGAGTATCTTAAGATTTGCAAAGCACATTTACATACCTGAACTCAGCTCTTTATCTTATCAGTCATGTAAGGGGTGGGGCAGTCAAAGCAGCCATCCACCGAGAGCCTGGATCCTAGAATCATACAGTCCCGAATCCTGCCTTGGTCTCTTTGTTTCCTGTGACACCATACTAGATTACCATAGACTACGTGGCTTAAAATAACAGAATTCAGTTTGCTCACAGTTCCGGAGGCTAGAAAACCAAAGGTGTTGGCAGGATTGGTTTGTTCTGGGGACTCAGGAAGAATTTATCTATGTCTATTGTCTCCATCTGTTTGGATTACAACAGGATATCAAAGACTGGATGGTGCTACAGGCCAGAAGTCTGAAATCAAGAATCTGGTAGGGTTGGTGTCTGGCGACAGCCCTCCTATTCGATCTCAAATGATTGTCTTCTTGTTATAACCTTACACATGGGAGAGGGGAGCTTTGATCTCTTTAACCTGTTATAAACATGTGAATCCCAATCATGAGTGCCCTATGATCTAATCACCTTCCTAGAATCCTACCTTCTAACACCATCATATTGGGCATTAGGTTTCAACTTATGAATTTGAGGATGAACCATCATTCAGTCTACAGCAGTTTCCTCCTAGCTTATGAGAGCTGCTGGGAATCCTTGATGTTCTTAGCAGGCAGCTACATCACTCAATCTCTGCTTCTGTCATTGCATGGGCTTCTTCCTGTGTTCCCATGGCCTTCTTATAAGGATAGTGGTTACTGGTTTTAGGACACACACTAGTGTAGATGACCTTATCTTAACTGCATCTGCAAAGATGTTATTTCCAAACAAGGTCACAATCTGCAGTTCTGGGTAGGCATGAATATTTTAGGGGACACTTCAATGTGGTGCAGCCTCTGCCACCTATACAAGTTTCTCAGGGAATGAGTTTGTTCATTTGCATACATATACAAATCCTACACTATGGGTTGTTGTAAGAATAAGACAAGTAAAACAGGAAACACACCTAGCACAATACTTAGTATATTAAAGGCCACAAAAGTATGTTACTAAATTCAGCTCCTGGCTATTCTAGATGACTTTCATTTCCTGTTTTCCTATTTCTATTGTCTTGAAGAAAGGTACAATACAGTCCTTTATTGTATTTTTCTCCGCTGTTGTGGTCTTCAGAGCTTTCTACAGAACACTTAACTGGATGCTTATTAACTGTCTTGGACCCTGGAGAAATGATAGTGGGATAAAATGAGACAAAATCGTGTCTGTTCTTGGTGCTCAATAAAGTGTTCATTCTCATTTCTCTCCCTCATTTACAATTTAGACTTCAAATCGTGTAGGAATCCAGAGCGATGGCAGTGAGGATCTATCAGTGAAAGGCTCTGGAGAGAATCGGGTGAGGGGCACTGAGCTCTACTTTAACACCTGGCTAGATTTTAGAGAAAGAGAAAGAGTAACACAAGCCAGTTGCCAATCCGTACTAAATCTGCAAACAACTTTTCATAGCTAGCTCTGTGTCAGTCACTGTGCTCATGGTTGGGTTACGCCGTGCTCTTTAACTCTCCAGTTCAATAGAGAAAACAGACTTAAGTAGGTTACCATTCCACAGTTTAGTGGAGATGTTTTTGAGGACTAAGAAATTTCAATGGAATTTTAGACGTGCAAAAATGTAAAAATAAAATATAATGAGCATCACATACCCAGTTAAAAGACTAAAGCATCGCGAACACAGTGGGACTTTCCTTTGTTTTCATTCGCCTTTTATGCCTGATGAGCTGGAACATTGCTCATGACATAAGGAAAATAAGGAGGACAGACCTGGGGTGCACATGACACAAACATTCAGCTTAGGGTTTCCTAACCACTCAGGCAAGTGTAAACTTGTGCTGTCCAGTGGTATTTATTTGTTATTTTTATTTCTAGCAAGATTTTGTATCCTCAAATTTTAAGGGATGTACACGTTTCAGTAAGAAAAGCCAAAGTTCTCCCCCATCTCATCTTATTGCTCTTCCAAGGGATAACAACTGACCACTCAGGTAATCATTTTGCTAACATCTCATAATGTCTAATTAGTTGAAATTACTTAATTATTTAATTTTCGTTTTCAGGCATCATCTATGGAGTCCCTCCAGTGGAAATTGAGGCTTTAAGTTTCTGTCTTTCATCTTCCCTATTACACCTATGTATAGTCCCAGGGTTCTCCATTCTTCCAGTAGAAAAGAGAGGCCTGGAAGGGACCACAAAATACGGAAACTTGATATTTAACTGACTGCTACTGTGTGTAACATGGCAAGGGTAAGCCATTCAATAAATTCTACTGGGAAAATTGGTTATTCACAAGTGAAAGTAAAATAAAATTCGATCCCTACCTCCTACCACACACAATAATTCAGTCCAGGAGGATTAAAATATTTTAATGTAAAGAGCCAAACTTTAAAACTATTGGAAAAAATAATAGGAAAATGCATAAAAAATGGAAAGGAGCTGATGAAAATACATGTGAGTTCCAGGGCATTTTCTCATCTCATACACGACCTGTTAACAACTGCCCCTTTCTGTTCACTAAGCCAGTGATGTGTTGATGTGGTGGTTGGTGATAGTAGCATTAATTTTGCATCTTCTTTGGAAATGTTAGGATGATTAGAATGTGGGCTACCAAAGTTCCCTTGTCCTCAGCTTTGGGCATTTATACCAATTTCAGAAAAAGTCCCATCCCACATACTACTAACTTTTCCTGAAATGGGAGGGTAACTGCCTCACAAACATGTCTTGAGCAGTGGGAGAAGAATCATTGTGTAATTCATACATCTCGTAGCTTTTGAATAACGTTTTTCCTTTGTTTGGCCTTCCAAGGTCTTTATGTTTGTATATTTTGGAACATGAAAAGGTTCAACTGGAGGCTTTAAACCGTGGATTCAAGTTACGTAACCCAAATGGTTTAAAATACATTTTAATTTTTATTCTAATTAACTTTAACTTGATTTCATGGTAGTCAAAGCACACAGTTTCCGTTACACTATTTCGTATCGGCTGAGATGTGCTGTAGAGACATGAAGGCATTCGGTTTCATAAATGCTATATGGGTTCTTGAGCAAAAGCCCATGCATTTTATGTTGAGAAGAGGGTTCACTAGTTATTAAATTAATCTTAATTGTGCTGCTCAAATATTCGAGTTCCATAGAGTATTTTATGGTTTGATTTATCAGTTCCTGTGACAGGTATATTTAAATTTCATTTTATGAATCAAAGATTTAACATTTCTCCTCATAATTATTTATTTATATATTTTGAATTTATATTACTGTGCATATTCAAGTTTAAAATTATTATATCTTCCAGGTGGCGTCAACTTTCATCATTATGTAATGGTCCTTTTCATCACTAAAATGATTTTCTTTTTGCCTTGTTCTATTTTCTCTTGTACTAATATACTGTGCACAATGCCTAGTGCCATATTTCCCACATACTTCTATCAATTTTGAGCTTGCTTCCACTCATCAAATAGTGGCACTTATTTTCCTTTCCTTTGAATCTAGATTGCTCTTAAGAACTTGCTTGACTAAGACAATGTGGTAGAAATAACATTCTGCGACTTCTTCCTGAGCCTGTTAGAATGCTCTCTTTGGGTATATTTTCTTGGGTAACTCATTCACTGAATACTAAGAAGCCCACACAACATGGAGAGGCCACACATGAGCTCTCAATTGAGAGAGCCACATGTGACAGACTCAATTTAGCTTCCAGGTGACAGCCAGCATGAGTGAGCCATGTGAGTGGAGCAACTTGGATGTCCAACTTGCATGTTGCTCCAGATACTCTGGGTGAGAGCCACTTAGCTGATCTCAGTCAATTTATACAATAATAATAATAATAATAATAATAATAATAGTATTAGTAGTAACAATAATAATAATATTAAATTGTTTCTTTAAGCCAGTTTTTATACAGCAAAAAGATAAGTAGAATGTTCTCTTTTCCCTCTTCCCTATCTCTTCTAGCACCTCAAGGGAACTGAGGCACAGAGCAGTAAAGTGACTTGTGCACAATCTCATAACTAGGTAGCGGAGCTGGGATTGGGACACAGGTGAGTATTAGTCTGCTTTCCTGCTGCTGGGACACAATATCCAATGGCCACAACTTCAAGAAGGAGAGGTTTAATTTGGTTCACAGTTTCTGAGGATTCAGTCCAAGATTGGCTGGATCTTTGGCAAAAAAGATCATCACAGAAGTGTGTGATGGAGCAAAGCTGCCTAATTCATGGCAGCTGGGAAACACAGCACAAGAGTAAGGCTCCAGTGAGAGATACGCCCTCCAAAGGCATAGCCCCGTGCCCCACCTTCGACTGGGCCTCATGTCCTAACGGCACATTCAGCTTTGAACATCAGTGGATTAACTGACTGATGAATACAGTGCCTGCAAGGTCCAATCACCCTTCCAGGAGTTGCTTAACCCAGTCAGGTTGACAATTAAGCTTAACTGTTGCACCAGGTGTATATGGCACCAGTAAGTACATAGCACATTTATAAAATGGGTCTTCTGAGGGCAGAGATAAATCATCACATAGCATGATCAATCGTCCTATAACTTCTAAACTGGATGCCTTGGAAGTATTGAAAAGAAATGGACTCTTGAACAGGGAGGAGGTGTGTGCAAACTTCCTTGGGTGTGCCACTTCCCAAACACTTTCAGGCCTCTACAATGCCAGAGCTGCCCTTGAACATCACGAGTCCCTGATGGTTAAGTGCTGTTTAGCCATTCAGCCAAGTCAGCAAACTGTGAGCCAAGGACATCTTCATCACCTGGGTAACAATTCAGGCTCTGCCATGAGGACCGCATTCCAGAGGCCAGGGAACAGGAGCAGAGGTAGGGAACTGGCACACAAAGCAACACTTCTCAGAAAGCAGTGCAGGGGAAATTCACAAAAGCCACGTTTGTCTTAGTCTAATATTTGCAGTTCCAGAATTGCCCCTGCAAACAACAGGGTTAAGCTGTGGTCTTGGACACAGCCTGGGCTGAATGCTCGTTCATGCTCTTTATGACTTTTCCAAGAAACATGCTGTGCTCTGCAGACATTTCATGATCTATCTTTTGAGGCTTTCTCAGTTTCTCTTTATCTTTTCCCCATCTGCCCCCACTACATACACAAAAAGGCTTGAAAGAAGAGGCTAGCAGATTAATATTTATTGAACACTGACTATGTTCTAGGCATCATATTGGGAATATACGCCATTGATTCCATTCTCAGGACAAGCCCATGAAAAGGGTATTGCTGAGCAAGAATAATTGAATGCAGAGATGTTGAGCAACGTGTTCCATCACACAGCGTATAAGAAGAGGTAATGCGATTGCAACTTGTGTCCACCTGCCCTCAGATCCCTGCACTGTCCACCTCACCTTCCCAGCAGAAAGTGGAAGCAGGAAAAGCAAATATTAAGTGTGAGATGATGAGTCCCCTATGTAGACCAAAGCCCAAGATGAAACCCACCCTCTTACTGCCCACCCAAGACTCCACTCTGGAGCCAAAGTGCCTGTGTGAAGGATAAGCTTCGGGCAGGATTGGGAAGAACAGTGTCTCATCTTTCACCCTGCCTGCAGGCAACCATTTTTTGAGGTCCTGTGGACTAACTGTGGGACAAGTGAGACTAAACAGATAATTGATTCAACTGAATGACTTGTACAAACGACAATGATGCTTCTACTACTGCTATATTTCTGAAAATAAAAAGGTAAAAGATATGAATAAAACCACCGTTGTCTTTAAGCCCATAATGATATACAGCATTACCAACCATTCAAAATGTCAAACTCTCTTCTTATTTAATTATCAAGCAATCCCATAAGAAAGCCATTAGCATCCCCATTTCTTGGAAAAGAAAAGCAAGAGTCAGAGTGTCCCCAAGGGCTCATCGGCCATGGGGACTCAGCACTGCACAAGGCCGAAAAGCTGTGCAATGCCAGTGAGTGCCAAGATAATCCTGGCGGTGAGAAGAGCCTGTCCTGGATCAGACACTGAAAGGGTCCATGACCTAAAGACAATCTAAAATCAGTACTAAAATCAACTAAAAGTCATTTCTTTTTTCATTATCACTCTGACTTGCCAATGCTACACAATGTCAGTGGTCAAATATTCCATTCTGAAAAGTATCTTTTGCTGGTTAAAATTGTAAATAATTCCTAATCTGTTATTGAATATATATATGTTTGAATTACTTCTGCTTGAATAAATGATGGCTTCTACATAGAAGTTAATTCAGACATTTCCCAGGTAGAAAGTTGGTCTCAAAAAAATCTAAGGACTCAGCTACCTGCTCTCATTTCCAGAGTAAATCTGCAAGGGCTGGAAATGATTCAAGCTTGATTCAAGGGCTCCAACCCACTGCATTCCAGCTCTTAATGATCACCGGGTGTCCACTGGGTACCAGGTACAGTGCCAGGCATAGGGTAAGACTGGCAAGAGCCCACCTCTCAAGCAGGGCCCATCTTCTAGGAAACGCGGTTGTTAATTTTATGTGTAAACTTAACTGAGTTAAAGAATACCCAGAAAGCTGGTAAAACAGTATTTCTGGGGTGTCTAGTAGGGTGTTTGAGGAAGAGATTAGCATTTGAGTCAGTAAACTGAATAAAGAAGACCCATTCTCTCAAGATGAGCTGGCATCATCTAATACTTTGAGATCCTATTTTTTTTAATGAAAGAAAGACAAATTCACTTTCTTTTCCTGAGCTAGGACATCCCTCTGTTCTTGTCCCTAGGTGTTAGAACTCCAGGCCCTAAGAGCTAGAGATGCAGCACAGTGGGGAAGGCCCTAGGTTCAATTCCAGGTAGCACAAAACAAAAGAAAGCGAAACTCCAGATTCTCAGGCTTTTAGATTTGGATTAAATTTTGTCACTACCTTTCATGATTCTCCAGTGTGCAGATGACATCTCTTCCTCTTCTTGGTTTCCATAATTCTATTCCTATGTTTTGTTTTGTTTTGGTACCAGGGATCGAACTCGTGTCCTTGTGCTTGCGCAACAGGCTGCAAAACCACTGAGCTAAATCCCCGCTGGTTTCCATAATTCTATTAGCCAATTCCCATTATCTATCTATCTATCTATCTATCTATCTATCTATCTATCTATCTATCTGTCTATCTATCTATCTACCTGTTTGGTTCTGTTGCTCTGGAGAACCCTGACTAGCAAAAGGAGACAATAAACAAGAAAATGAAGCACAGGATAATTTCAAATCCTGAAAAATGCTCTAAAAGGGACAATAAGAGCATTCTTTGGGAGCATAATGTGAAAGAGAGGCCCATTTTCTATAAGGTGGCCAGGGAGGTTGTTCTGAGGAGACAGCACCTTAACAGAAACAGGAAGCACGTATGGGACTTGGCTGAGAGTCATCTGTTCCCAAGGCAGGAGAGGAAGATCCCGAGGGATGGGAAATGAGAGGAGGAGAATTTGGCAAAGGGAGCAGGAATCAGTTACACACAGAGAGCTTGGTGGGACATGGACATTGTTTGGATTTTATTCTACTTGTCACACAAGGGTTTTACAAGGGGAAGAAATGTCTTCACACCTTCAAAAGATCTTTCTTGCTGCCCTATGGTGAAGACAGTGGTAGTGGTCAGGAAGATGATGGTAACATCCCTGGATGTGGTGAGAATTCACTGGATGTGTTTGAGGATATGATCTTACTAAGGAACCTTCTGAGGTGAAGAGAAAGACTCAAGGCAACTGCTAGCTATTTATTTGGTTTTGGGTAGACAGTGGAGCCATTTGCTAAAATGGAGAGAAATTGGAAGAAAATATTGAGAGACATGGTGTGTGTGTGTGTGTGTGTGTGTGTGTGTGTGTGTGTGTGTGATTCATTTTCATTTAACAAAATTTGGAAAATAATAGAGAAATAAAATTCACCCTCCACTTAGAGCCAAATACTCTTATTGGTCAGTGCATGTTATTCCAGCCTTTTAAATTTACATTTATACTTTATTTGAATACAGAGCACAGAACTGAAGGGATTTACTGAAGACGGAAGACCCACCATACGTGTGAGTGGCACCAACCAACAGGCTTGTAACCTGAAGGGAGTAAAGAGGGAAATGAAGAAGGAAGGCTTGGTTGTTTCTTTGGAGGACTCCAGTCTTCGCCTTCACCTTGAATGTCCCTTCAGTCTTCCATTGCAGACCCTTTGGCTTCCTAATATGAACTTGCACGGGACACTACAGTGAGCTCCAGGCCTTCAACTTTTGACTGGACCCTTCACATCTCAGGGCACAAACAGCCTTTGTGCACTCTTCCACACCTGACTCTGTGGGTGGCCATGGTAAGCCTACCTTGTAAATCCCTGTATATTTATATATCATATTAAATCTGTTTCTCTGGTGAACCCTGAATGATACACTTGCCTTGTTGTGTGATCTTGAGAATGTACTTGTCCTCCCAAACTTCATTTCATCTGCAAAGTGGAGGTGATTTTAACCTGAAATTTAACGCTGTATTGTGAAAATAGAATCTATGATGCAGATAATGTGTTTAGCACAATCTTTGGCAAATGCTGAGCACAGGAATTGCCCATTATCACTAGTATATATATGGTTATTTCTCTGGGATAAATTTCTAGAAGATGAATTGCTACCCTAAAGTATTATGCAAAATAATAACAGAAAAAACGAGTGACTTCCCCAACCTTATATAACTTCTTAATTTTTTTTTTCCTGGAGGGACCTTGAATTTACTTTTTCTGGCCCAAATAGGTGTTGGAGGAGAAAAAAGGTAAGAAATGATTCACATAGTAAAACTGATAAGAAATTAGATCATATCCATATATGTTCCAGAATATCAAATTATCAACGATTAAATATCAGAATTTTTCTCAATTGTTTTAAGATAATTCAATACTACATTTCTATTATATGGTGTTCTTTCTTTGCCAAAAACATAGTGTCACCTTATTACTCCAGAAAGGTTCATTCTACCTTGGCCAGACAAACCAATGGATGTCTCAAATTGGTTTGTGGTTGCTGGTGATAGCAAACAGGTGTGATAACAAAGTGGTCTTAGCTGCTTTAGGGATAGATTTCACCTGCAGTTGCTATTAATGTTTGCTTGCATCATTGGCAAATCTGCTCTTTCCCAGAGGTTTCCTTTGTCCATATTCCCAGGACTTAAAGTGCTTCTGATCCTTCTAAAGTCACCTGAAGGGTCAAAGAAGCCAACTCATAGAAGAAGCTACACTGGGGACTGGGTCTGAAGTCAGTGGAACGTACAGTCCAGCATAGGAAGACCACAACCTTGAGCTTGAGATGAGTGATGGAGGAGGCTCCTTGAGAAGAAATGGCCTGAAAGGGCCTGGAAACTTCAGCAGGTACAAAAGCGAATGCAAGCCAAGGAGACAGAAAGGTGCTAGGAACAACTTAGGAACCCAGTTAACACTGATTAATGTCCTTGTCAAATTAAATTAATTAGCCCTGAAGCCAATTGTTTGTTAATAGCAAACAGCTCCTAACAAGGAGCCCCTCTGAGGACACTGGACATGATTTGGATGCAGAAATGGCATCATGGAAAGAGCTGGAGGCAGAGGAAAGTAGTTCTGTTCTACTTATAGTCTCACCATAATGCCTGATTTCATAGAAATTGAGACATGCTGTTACAAATACAAGTAAATAGTCTGTGAAAATATGCTGTAGTGCCTAAAATGCTCTAAAATGTACCCCACTACTACTCAGCTCAAACCCCCAGTGAACAGAGCATGAATGGAAGCCCAAAGAGGTTAGATAACTAGATCAAAGACATACAATAAGTTAGTAGTCCACTGCAGGACTGGAAGCTGCCGCCTCTGACTCCCAGGTTTTCTCTTAAATACAGAGCATGACACCTTCATAACCATAATATTAATACATATGGTAATTCCCATTGATTAGGGAATGAGAATTTGCTCATATCTCACTAAATCTGCACAAAACTTGGGGTGGTGCATTTGTCAGCTTTCCAGTCACTGCACAAAATACCTGACACACACAACTTAGAGAGAAGAGGTTTATTCTAGTGCACGGTTTCAGAGAGTTCTGTTTTTGGTTGGCTGGATGCAAAGCAGAAATAGCGTGTTAGAAGGGCCTGGCAGAGGAAAGCTGCTGAACCATGGCATCCAGAAAGCAGAAATAAAGGAAGATGAGAGAGAGAGAGAGAGAGAGAGAGAGACAGTGCAATGGCACCACCCCATTGGTCCACATCCTCAACCAGGCCCCACTCCTATCAGCACATTCAGCTATGGATTCATCAATGGATTAATCCACCGATGAACAAAGTATCTCCATGTTTCAATGTTCCAAACACCTGAAAGTCCCACCGCTGAACACATGATACTTCTGGTAGAAATTTTACATCAAAAGCATAATAAGAAGTCAGCCGATTATTTTTCAGGTGGGAGGCAAAATTGTGAAAGTCATTTGTGTCACAGAAGCAGGAAAAGAATGGGCTGGAGGATCACTGGTTCTGAAGTGCATATTTTTAGCTAATGTGCTGCCTCATTTCCTGAAGAGTCCCTTAGATACAATTCTCAATTGTGTCAGAAATTTTGCAGAATGAATGGACCACGGGAAACATGTTGTAGGAACCAGCTGGTTACTACACAAGCCTTGACTACATTGCTCTTATAATCCAAGGAGGTAGATATCCTTATGCCTAGTTTATAAAGAAAAGATGAGCTCATTAATAAATAGTCAAGGGACTCAACTAAGGTCAAAGTGCAGATAGGACTGCATGTCTGCCTAAATCCAAAGATTTTCCTTTGTATGGTGACCTTCCCACACACAGCTTCCCAATAAATGTTACAGGTGAGTTAATAGCCTTGTTATCAATAAAATGGATTGTACCAATAGCCAATCACTATAAATAATTGCTGAGGCAGATGGACCAGAATCAAGGGAAAGGAGAGATGAGAAGAAGAAATACAAAATTCTTTTGCAGTACTAAGAAAATGAACAACATCTTATATGAAGTATTTCAAACTGGAATCCATTGAACTCTAGTGTGCTGAGAAGTACTTCAATGAAATATGGATTTGAGAGTAAAAAAAGTTTGTAAAATAATAGCCTAAAACCAAACTGATGTATATCCGTAAGCATGGAGGCATAAGGATCAGGATGCCAGAATTTCCTTGCTTTTACTTGTAAAGTTTAAGTGCTCATAATAGGCTATAATAAATCTTGAAGTTATTTAGCAGTAGAACTGCTTCTTATGTTTTATTTTTCTCTTTCCCAGAACACTCATTAAAATCCAGGACAGGGATAGGAGAACTTTTCTGTAAGGGTCAAATAGTAAATATTTTAGTGACATGGGCCACCCCATCTCTGTTGTGATAACTTTGCTCTGACATATCACATGGGAACAGCCACTGGTGACCCACAAACGAACGGGCATGGCTGTGTCCCAGTAAGACTATGCTGTCAAGAGCAGGTGGTGAATGGGGGAACTGTCCATGAGCCCTTGATTCCCAACCCCTGATCTCTAAAGTGAACTTTAGACGATGTTGCCTTATTGTATGCCCTTTATATTCATAAACTGCTAGAGCAGAACACAAAATTTTCTTTCTCTCCCAGCATTTTTATTTTGAGTTAAATAACTAGATGAGATCCATTTAATAAAGAGGTCTATAAAAAGCCTAGAGGGATTCTTTAACTGAGATTTAATGTAAATGATAGAATTAGCTATTACAAATAAGACTAAGAACTTTAGACACACTTTCATACAAAAAGCATACAGTAGGTTCAGGGCTGTGGCTTTTGGGAGAGCACTTTGTTTAGCATGACTGAGGTCCTGGCTTTGAAACCCAACACTACAAAAAGTGCAAAGTAGATTCTTTTATTAAACTCCTACAAATAAATAATATGAAAAAATCTATGGTGTTAAAATGGCCAGCAACAACATTTGACTTCTGTTAATAATAAGAATACTAAATATGTAAGGACTTGAAGTCTGCATCATGAGAATGACAAAATAGATTCCAAATTACCCAATACTGTGCTCAATGACAAAGCCCCAGAAGTTACTGAATTGAAATCAAGAACAAAACCAAGCTCCAAGCATCATCAAAATTATTTAAGTGTATTGTGCTCGTCTTGGACATTCTGATAAGAACTGAAACAGAAATAAGTATTGCAAGTATAAGAAGAGATACGTTTTCAAGGCCTTGGAAGGATCACCAGCCAAAACCACCATCCTAATTAAGGTTAACAGACTATCCCATTCTCAATCCATTGTAGCCAGGAAAAGGTCCTCATACTCTAGAGAAGACTGTGACTTCCTGCCTCCCCCTTTCACCATACTTAAGTCTCTCTACAGGATGGTCTGAGATGAGGTAGGACACAAAGGACTATTCTGCAGAAGGAGCCAGCATGAAGCCACAATGCCACTCATGTTATTGCAGTCTTAACTCCAAATGAGGGTTGTAAGTCCCCATGACAAGTGATAAGTCCCAAGAGTCTTTAAACAGATACTATGAGAATAGATATGAGCCAGGCTACGCAAAGGCCTGAGCAAGACTGCTAAGAGAACTCATACTGAACACAGGAAAGTCATCTTAGCCAGAGCCTACATATATGAGAAGGCCTGAGCAAGACTGCTAAGTGAAGATAACTCATACTGAACACAGGAAAGTCATTTTAGCCAGAGCCTACATATATGAGATCATATCCAAGATTTACAAACCTGCCTGGCCAACCATCAGCTGATTATAGACAATAGCTCAATTGAATGGACTAAAGATTAAGACATATAATAAAGACTTATTTATGTCATTATGTTTTTGAGAGCTGCCAATAACAGCTAATTAATACGTATGAAAATTATTTTGTGAAGGATGTTTGACTAGAGTAATTTTTCAGTCTTATCTGTGTATGCAGATATAGAAGAGAATATCAAAGTACATATATTTTATATGATTTTTTTGTTTTCTTTATTTTGTTAATATAAAATTTAAAACTTCCAGTGCATCTAAAGTCTTGTGAGGGGGTTATATGGTATTATAAAATAGACTAATCAAATTAACTATTAAGATTCAATCAAAGACACATAGGAATTAGATTTATAAGTCAAGCCAATAAAAAATAATTTCATTAGGGAATATGTACTTATAAAACAACAACATCAGAGTAGATTTTCATGCTAACTTAGCAATTCAAAATGATTCATATTAATTTTCTGTAGATATGACTTTGCATTACTCTATTACAGTAACAGAAATTATTTTAAAAATGACTGTTTTCTTTTAAAAACCTCTTTAGCCCCTAGCCTCCACCAAAACCAGTTATTGAACATTTTCTCATTCTGCTTTAAACTGGAGTTGAAATGGATACTTAAGTTTTTCTGCCACAGATTATGTGTCCTTTGGCTAAATGCAAATATGACATCAGATTTCCCATAAAGGATTAAAACTACACCTGACAGAACTGTTCTGCCTAATTTACCCCATATTATAAATTGTACAAGAGAACAAAGTAAAGAAGCTGATTTCCAAAATAAGTCAATTATGGGGTGCATGACCTTAAACAATTAATTTAATTCCTGTTTGAGGCTGTTCTCTAATCAGGGAGATGAAAGTGAAAACCAGTAATCTTCATCTAAGTGAGTTTAGGGAGCAGAATATATATTTAAGAATGTGAGATTTAGGGACAGGCAGATTATGTAAAAATCCAGGCTCAACATTTATAATGTGCCATTGAGTTATTTAATCACTGAGCTGCTGCTTTTTTTTTGGAAAAATGATTCTAATATTGTTTATAAAAGCTATTGAATAGATTAAAGAGATTAAGACTCTTTTCTTCAATATTGTAAGCCTTGGATCTTAAAAGAGGATAATAAATAGCATCTCTCTCCCTCAAAAAAAAAAGAAGAGATATGATTATGTGGGAATAATATGATTTTTACTACTCAAAAAAACCAAATGACTCAGCCAAAATGCTGTTAAAATTAATAAGAATTTTGAGTAAAAAGGGCAGAAAGAAGATAAAAATATAAAAATCAATGACATTCCTCTAAGCTAGCAAATTAGTTTGAAAGCATATGGAAACTATAAAGCAAATGTGTAATGGTGATTAATAATAAAATATCCAGCAACAATTTTGACTAAGAGAAGTATATGTGTATATGTTTATACACTTTTACTAAAGTTCACTTATAATTTGAATAAAAACATCTGTGAATCCACCCAGGAACAGAAAACAGATAGAAACTAAGCATAAACCCAATGAAGAAGACATCATAGAAGTCTTTCTTTCTGTTTGGAATCAATCAACATCAACAGAATAGCTGTGAGAAACTGAGCCATTAATCACAGGTGATTAATGATAAAAAATATTCTAGGGATCTGAACAGACATGAGATGGTGTTGTATAATAATAAAAACTTTGTCTTATATTTGCTTATGGTTTCTGGACACACCCTTGTAATTTCCTAAGTGATAAAAGAGTCTTTGTTATTCCTGAGTCTTTTGAACTACGCCTGACCTTAGGCTGATAACCTACCCCAAACTGGTCCCTTCCCAGCTTCAGGATGGGAGCCGGTCATCAAAGACCAGCCACACAATCAGAAGGTGGGGACTCTGAGCCAACCTACAGGAAAGGAACAGGGTACCAACGATTTCATCAATCATGCCTGTGCAATGAAATTCCCATTAAAAATGGTGGACACTGAAGCTTGTTGGAGCTTTGTGGTTGGAGACCATAACAATATTCAGGAAAGGGATGTGTCCTGAGTCCATGGGGAAAGGCATAGGAGCTATGCATTCAGAACCCTGGCAGGCCTTGCCTTGTGCATCTCTTCTTTTGCTTCTTCCAGGCATCTATTCATCATAATAAAACTGTAATTCTAAGTATAGCATTTTCCTGGGTTATAAGAGTCATTGTAGGAAATTAATGAAGCAGGAAGGGTCATGAGAAACCCTGCACTATGGCCAATTCTTCAGTCTCTACTTGTAGCCAGTGTCTGGAGTGAAGACAGTATTGTTGGAGGCTCTGCCCTTTAATTTGTAGGGTCTCCACTAATTCTGGATGATTAGTGCCAGAATCGAACAGTGCTACACCAGGTGGTGTCAGAACAGATGGGAAATATTTTCCTCTGAGCAAACAGTCCTATTTATTTGCCTCTAATTTTTTTTAAATTTTTTCCCCATTAAGTTTATTGGTACATTTTAGGTATAAAATACAGTTACATTCATCATTGGGATCTTGTACCATTACATAAGTATCTTGGTTCTTATTTTTTTCCCGTTCCCTTGCCCTCCCTTCACCCCCTCCACCCTGCCCTATTTGCAAAGACT
Organism: Heterocephalus glaber; assembly: GCF_053883595.1. Lineage (NCBI taxonomy): Eukaryota > Metazoa > Chordata > Mammalia > Rodentia > Bathyergidae > Heterocephalus > Heterocephalus glaber. The sequence goes on along the minus strand of NW_028258325.1, from coordinate 9,975,383 downwards.
TTGTTTCCATTTTTTTCCTTTTCTCATATTTTTTCTTTTCCCTTTTTCCCTTTCCCATACCCCTCCCACTTCCTCTGCTCCTTTAGACCTTTTCTTCCTGTTACACAATATCAATTATACATTTTTTAAATTACAATATCAAAATCTAGGAGACATTACCACAGATTTTACAGAATTTAAAAGGATATAGAAAGCATATTTCAAAAATATGTTTTGAAATAAATTTAACAACTAAGAAGTACCTTGGAAGACAAATTAATGAAGCTAACTCTGGAGGAAATATAAAATTTGAATAGCACCTATTAAAGAAAATACATTCCTAGCTTGAAAACCTACCTATATGACAACAGCAGGCTCATAAACATTTTAACTGATAAATTATATCAAACAATTAAAGCAGAAAAAAGAAGGAACACTTCTCCCCTCATTTTAGGAACTCAACATTGTGCTAATCCTAAAACTGGATAAAGATAATAGAAGAAAAAAGTATGAACATAGATAGAAATTTGCTTAACAAAACAAACTCTTAGAAGTCAGATCTGGCAGTATGTAGAAAGTGGTTTTGTTATAGGGATGGCAGTGTTGGCTCAGCATGGAAGATCCACCCCCAAAAGTCATCATTTTAACAGAGGAAAGGAAAAAGCCATATGATCCTGTCACTAGTTGGAGAAAGAGTATTGGACTAAATTCTACAGCTGTTCATGGTAAAAGCTATCAGGAGCCTAGAAGTAGAGCAGAACCTTCTCAACAGATTAAAGACATGTATTCCATACTTCCAGCAAGAATGCCTTATATGAATGGAGAAGATACAATACTTTCTCCTTAAGGTGGGGAACAAGGGCAGATATGCTTACTCTTTGTCTGTCCATTAAACTTTGAAAGCTAGTCCCCACCAAAATAGTCTGGCAATAAAATGACACAATTAGGATAGGATTGACAAGGTAGAAGCAAAATCTTTATATGTAGATGAAATGAGCATCTACAGAGAAAATACTAAGAAATCTCTAGGAGCCCCTAGAACTTGTATTTGAATTTAGCAGGATTAGAAAACACAAGGTATATATAAAAATTCAGGTCTGTGTATACTTGCTATAAATGAAGAATCAGATATTGAAATTTATAAGTTATGTAGGAGTACAAAGGACCTAGAAAAAGAAAGGAAAAAAAAACAGTGTTGGAAGACATTTATTACCTAATTTTAAGACTTCCTCTAAAGCTACAGTAATCAAGGCAGTGTTGGTGTAAGGAAAGACATATAGATCATTGGAATAAAACAGAGAATCTAGAAATAGAACCACACATATATGGTCCACTGAGTTTTGAAAGATTATTTAACATTAACATTTTATAGATTATAAACTCAATTCAAGAGCCGAGGAAGAGATAATGTTTTCAGCAAATGGCACTAGAACACCTGGTATCCGTATATAAAAAATTAACCTCAACCCTTTATTTCCATACATGAAAATAACTTGAAGGGATCTATGAACTTAAATATGAAAGCTTGAAAGTATAAAACTTTAAGAAGAAATTATAAGGGAAAATGTTTATGAATTCAGGGTAGGCATGAACTACCTAGGATACAAAAGACATGATGTATAAAAGAAAACAATTGATAAATGAGATTCCATCAAAATTTAGAACTTTAAATGACATCATTAAAATGAAAAGTAGTCCTTAAACAGACCATATTTACAATGCATACAACCTATGACTAGAATATATAAAGAATTCTTAGAGCTCATTAATAGACAACCCAATTAAAAAGTAGACATAAGAAGATGATAAATAGCCAATACAGCACAAGGAAAGGTGTGCAACTCTAAAATCAGAAAAACACTAATCAGTACAATAATAAGATTGAATAAAAAAAAAGATTGAATTATACACTCATTAGGGAGATGAAGTTAAAAGTTTTAAAAGCCTTGTCATGACTTTTTCTTCTTGTTGGATTCTCCCGCTTTGTGATTAATTTGTCACGCCCAGTGGATTCATTCTGCTGGGTTTCCTGGGGTTGTGATCTCATTGTCTTTTCCTAGGGTATTGTCTAAAATTTTTTGGAGCGCTGGTTTGGTATTCATGAAGTTCCTGAGGTGCTCTTTATCATGAAAGTATCTTATTTCTCCATCAATTTTGAAAGATAGTTTTGCAGGGTACATCAATCCGGGTTGGAGGCTGTTTTCTTTTAGGGCTTGAAATACATCACTCCAAGCTCTTCTTTCCTTGAGGGTTTGCATTGAGAAGTCTGCTGTGATTCTGATGGGCTTTCCTTTGTATGTGATGTGTTTCTTTTCTCTCACTACTTGTAGAATTTTGTTCTGTTGGATTTCTGGAATCCTATTATATGGCTATGTGTAGATTTTTTTTGATTAAGGCTAGCTGGAGTCCTATATGCCTCACTTATCTGTATGTCAAGTTCTTTTCCCCTCCTTGGGAAGTTTTCTGCCATCACTTCTGTGAGCAGTTTTTTTATGTCATCTGCACTCTCTCCTCTTTCTTCATTGACTCCAGTCAGTCTTATGTTATTCTTCTTTGCATCGTCTAGCAACTGCTGGATTGATTTCTCATGTTCCTTTACAATTTTAAAGCAATTTTTCTTTTCCTGGTCACTAATTGCAATCTTTTCTTCTATATGTGAAATTCTATCCTCACATTGGTTCCTTCTGCTGCACAGACTTTCGATGGAGTTTTTAATCTCCTGGAAATCTGTTTGCATCTGTTTTATGGATTCCGTTTGTTTCCTATGTTGAGATTCCATCATGTTCCTCAGATCCTCTATTTTTTTTATCTATGTCCTCTCCAGATTTATTAATCATGTCTTGCACCATGAACAAAATCTTTGCTGTTATCTGAGTAATTATTTCTGATTTCATTTTTCCCAGATCCTCTTTTGTTGGCAGTTCAGAGAGTCCAGGTGGTTGAATATCAGATTGTTCCATCTCATTTCCCTTTGAGGTTGCTGTAGGCAATCCAGAAGTCTGTTTTTGAGGCTTGTTTATGTGTCTTCTCATTTCCATGGCGGTGGGGGGATGCTTCTGGCGCCCACATGGCTCAGCTTCTCTGCCCTAGGACCTTGGGATGTTGGTGGGGGAGCTTCCTTCCAGGCGCTGGGACCGGCTCAGCTTCTCTGCCCTAGGAGCTTGGGATGGTGGCAGGGGAGCTTCCTTCCAGGTTCTGGGATTGGCTCACCTTCTCTGCCCTAGGAGCCTATTTGCCTTTTAAAGACAGTTTTATAGTACAATGTCACCTAGCCTTTAATAAGAGCCCAGTTTTGCTTACATGAAACTCTTGGGGTTGGATTTTTTTCTCAGAGTTTGAAACTTTTAGAAAGATGTGCACTAAAATTCCTAACACTCTGGAAATGCCTCACAACCAATCACTAATATTTCTAGTGATACAGATAAAAGTTGATACTGAGATCAATTAGGGCTGTAAGTAATCTCATTCCAGTTCAGGTTAGATGTTACCCCTGTGTGAGTTATAGAAAGCATTGGTCTCAGAGCTTTAAGGATTTCAGAATTGTGAATGAGGAACCTAGGATCGCTGTATGAATATATTTGCAGTTGGTTGGCTGGAAGATCTGGAAGGCAGCCCAAACTCATTTGAGCAGAAAATATGTTTTCTGTTGTTTGTGTTTTTATTTTTTCCAGGGGATGGATGATGGTATTAGAGAAAAAACATGATTTGAAATCTGCAAAGCCAGAGCTACTGTTTGGAAAGGTCTTTTAATCTCATTATGTAAAATTGCCAACCAAAGATTCAGAACTCATTAATGCCTGGTCAAAGCAGAAGTTCTGTTATGAATATATAGTAGTTCCACGTTAACACAAATAGAGACTCAGGGACAGGCTCACCAAAGCAAGGTTTCTGAGGGAGTGACAGAGAATTGCAATCTGGGATACAAGTGCAATGGTGAACTGTGGTGGTGGTGGTGGGGGGGCAGATGTACCCAAGGAGACAGGGAAAAGAAAGCAGAGATTTTAAAGGCAAAATGAAGAGTTACATAACTTGTGATGAGACAAAGAGAACCTTGGTTACAGGGTCTTATGTCAGAAGTTGACCTTAGTTAACTGAGCTGACAATGTGTCAGGCAAGTGTTCTTGTACATCCACTCAGCTGTCCTCATGATTCCTGCAGGAAGCTGTGGTTTGGTGGATCATTGTAATGGCTCCTCTTATCAGACAAATCATGCACAAGAACAATTCACAAAGCCTTTGTACTAGTTTTTATCACAGGCCCTGGGCATGAGAGTCCCCCTTCTTATCTTCCCTGCTTTCCGTATTTATTTTTGGTTAAGTTTTGGCACAAGTGACTCCATTTTGATTCTGGCAACTTTCACACCTCCTTATCCGTGGTTTCACTTTCCATGGTCTTAGTTACCTGCAATCAACCATGAATTGAAAATATTAAATGGAAAATTCTAGAAATAAATGATATATATTCTTTTAAATTGCTCAGTATTCTCAGTAGTGTGATGAAATCTCATTTTCCTGTCCCATCTTCCCTGAACTATGGCTCAGCCCTTTGTTCAGTGTATCCCCACTGTATATAACTTATGCCCCTGCTAGTTAGTAGTTGTCTCAGGCATGTGATCAAATGATGTCGTATTGTAATATTTGTGTTCAAGTAACCCTTATTTCATTGAATAATAGCCCCAAAATGCAAACACTTACCACAGTCATAATATGTTGTCATAATTGTTATTGTCAGTTCTTGTTGTTAATCTCTTTTTGTGCCTAATTTATAAACTAAACTATACCATAGGAATGTGTATACACATGTATAGTACCTATAAGGTTTGGTACTATCTGGAGTTTCAGGAATTGACCTTGGATCTTGGAACAGCGGACTGGTGTATATGACAATCAGCATATGCAATTATAATCCTTAATGGAGTCACTATTATCAGAATCACTGCATCTGTGAGGCACAGACCTTTAATAAAACATGCACTGGACAGAATATCAAAAGGGACTCCAAGATTCCTCACCGTGGTCTACACACACCTTCCTCCATTTATTCAGTCAAACAATAATCTGGGTACTGCTGTGAGGGAATTTTTACCTATGAAATTAAGCTCAGAAATCAGTTAAATTTAAAATATGGAGACTACCCAGGAGGATTTGCAGGAGCTACCCTAACAAGATGAATTTTGCAAAGCTGAAAATTTGCTCTGTCTGGTTAGAGAAGACCTAGAGACACACTCCCAGCTAGCCTGGGGGGTAAAGCCAATATCCACACTGTGAGCTTCTTACTGGGGCCACGTGTTAAGAACTGTGAGCAGCCTCTAGTTGCTGAGACTGGTCTCAGGCTAACAGCTAGAAGGAAAAAGAACCTCAGTCTCACAGCTGCAAGGAAATGAATCTACCAGCAATCAGAAAAACCAGTGAGCCTAGAAGAGGACCCTCGACCCTAAATGAAAACTGTAATCCTGATTGACACTTTGATTTCCACCTCTGAGGCCCTGAGCAGAGAATCCAGCTCCACTGTGCCTGCACTTCTGACCTACATAAATTGTGAGATAATAAATTTGTGCAGTTTGGAGCTGCTAAATTTTTGGTAATTTGTTATGCAGCAATAGAAAACAACTATACTGCAGCATCAAGCAGTGAATATAGCTGCATAAGAGCCATGTGCAGCAATCTGACATGTCTTGTCTTCAGTAAGTGGACATTCCAGCTGAAATAGTGCTCAGAATTGCTACCAAGGAAGTGAAGCAGTCTTAAGACACAAGTGTGTGGGTGACAAAAGTCCTAGATATGTTCATTGATACATTGATATGCATAATATTTGATTATCTGTAATTATGTAGTTCAGACATGTTTTGAATTGCTTTTGTGTGTGCCCCAAGTTTGTATGTTCTTCAGAAGTATTGGTTATATCAATAGATATATGCATATTACAAGTAGGGAGGCTAGGTTAGTAAAATATTCTCTTATTTTTCTTGAGTTTATGATATTGATGACAATTTGTTAGAGTTTTAAAAAACATATAACTTGCTCCCCTTTTTTTCTTTTGAAAAATATCCTTCTATACCTGATTTCATATTAGATACTTTGTTATCTTTCATAAAAAGAACCCTTCGAAAAGCACAATATTCAGTACCTACAAAATGTAGATACACAAGCAAGGATAAACTCCATAATGTATCTTTCCCAAAATATAATTTGAGAAAAAGTTGGAGTAGTAACCACTATTACTCAACAGTCAGTACCGTCCTTTCTGGCAAGGTTTATTCTGAATGTCCACACACTCTGTGTTCAGTGATGGTGGCCAAGCCCTGCCTTATGCTGTAACTGATTTGTTAAAACCAATCAGCAATTCCTTCCCTTTACAGCTGATCGAAGGAAACATGATCACATGATGTCAATTTAGTTAATGACATGTGTGGAAATGTCTGCAAAGAACATCTTTTCTCTAAGCTTAACTAAAGAAAAGGGAAGGAAATGATTTAAAATGGGACCTGAAGGAGGAATTGCTCAGCTTGGTTCTGGAAATTGTGATATGCTAACATAATGGAATGACCTGGAGCTGAAGCAGGTATCTTCCTGACCCTGAGAATAGACGACTGGAAAAATGCAAAGACTTAAGAGATATTGTGGAGCTAGTGAACTAAACTAAAAAAGTCCTACCTCAGTGATTCCCGATGGAAAGGGAGTAAGTCACTGCTCATGGCTTAGGCCGTGTGTTGTTGCATGTTCTGATAGTGGAGCAAAAATTCTCAGGATAGAGTGGGGATGCCAGAAATGGAGATGCCAAGGCTTCTGGAAATTCTGGAGGCTAGAAGATAATTCAGGGAATGATTTCATGCTAATGGTGGTGTGCTTTCATCCATTGAGATTTTCCCAGAGTGAATAAGAAAAAAGGATTTATTTAATACAAGTCCCATCAAAATTCCGAAGGGAATTATTTTTAGAAAATTGAGAACATGATTCAAAGAACATGAGTAAAAATGTAGGCAAAATAACAAAATTTCTGAAAAAGAAATGTAAGGTGATGAGGCTCTACAAAATATATATAGTTAGTTACAATAGGTAACTGATTGTGGCCCATGTGCATATATTTACAACAGGTTAATAACAAGGTAGAATACAGAATAGACTCCATTGTCTACTAACAACAGGAGCGACAGAAGAAATCAAATTAATATATGTTGTTTCATTTAATCATAAAATAATTCTAGATTCATAGTGCTCATTCTGTGTGTGATGGTCTCTCTCATATTCTGAGAGAAGCAATAAAAGTTGAGAGAACCTTTGTAGAACTGGAAGTTTGTAGCAAGACCCTGAAGTAAATCTATAAACTTCAATGCAATTATTCTGCTTTTGACCATATATCCTAAGGAAATAATTCTAAATATGTGAAATCCTTTATGCAGGCAGATGTTTATTATTGTAATAATGAAAAATAGAAACAAATTAAGTTTGCAACATGCAGGGCATATTTAAGTCAATTATGGCACATTCAGTCTCCTCTTGTGGAAGTATTAAAAATGATGGCTATGAAGACTAAATTAACAATGAGAAATGTCTGTAATTTAATGTGAAAAAATGATATAAAATTAGATGCAGCATAATTACATCTTTGAAAATAGCAAACCATGGTACATTTAGGGAAATGCTGGGAGTAAATGCAACAAAATAAGAACAATAGTTAGATTCGAGTAGTGAGATTACCACTTTTTCCTTTTTTAACTTTCCAAATGTTACTTTTATGGTGAAACGTTTTCAAAAATCAGAGTAATTGCCTTCAAAAACATAAAAGGTGTTATATTACTCAAGATTTTCTAGAGAAACAGAACCTAACATGCGAATGTTTTTTGAAAAAATTCATTTTCCTCCCTCAAATCCTATAAGCATTCTTAGGTATGCTTAAAATACTGGGAAATAGGTATTCAGAGGGGTAAGGGAATTCACTGAGGTCTTTCAGCCATGAACCATAATGATGGAACGTCTGACCGGCTCATGTGTTATTCCCAAATATGACACCAGTGTTGTAACCTGAGTAATGTTGCTCCCCTTGTCCACACCTCACTTTACCCATCTGCAGAACGAGGCTAACAACAGCTACCTTGTGGAGCCACTCTGAAGATTAAATGTGACCATGAGCAGAACTGATGTTATTATGATAAGTGCTGAGATTCAACCTCATGCCTTCTGGCTGTGAGTCAGTGCACTACTTTTGTACTTATCTGGCTTCTTATAAAATTATACCAACTACAAAATAAAAAGTCAAACAAATACAATCAGCTGACATTTAACAGGAGCCAATTTCTCATAACTACCTTGTGCCTGAGAGTCTACTTACGCCTAGGAACAGCTGCTGTTTCTTTTCCAAAGACCTTTGTGTGGTAGCTGCATCCTGGTGTGCACAGAGCAGCCTCGCCCCAGGAAAGAACACACCATTCCTCTGTTTCTCCACGGTCTGGTCAGTCCTCCTCCTTCCAAGGCCGGTTTCCCTGAGGGTGTCATATGTCTCCCCATAATGAGCCATTGCCACCTTGGGGATGATGTGCCAAATACTGAACAAAGGCTCTGTTTAGGTTTTGTTACTGGAGAGCTGAAACCAAGGGTCAGATTCCACTCTGGGTTTCTCCAAGTTCTATTCCTGTTCATGTCAGCACATATTTTTAGAGAATGCAGATTACAACCCTTTCCCCATCTCGCCCTCTGCCAAAAAAAGACTGCAGCTCTTTTTGGAAACTTCTGTTTCTCTACCATTGCAAGGTAGTTTTCTTTTGGTTGAGGGAACTTCTCTGTTACTGTTGACTTTGGTTGGGAAACACATCCTTCCATACAGTTTGAGTGCATCCCAATAATCACTACTTCCAGGGCCCCTAGGAGCAGGTGGGTTTCCAGTTTACTTGTAGAAAATGAAGCTCTGACTTAGAATTTGAAGGGTCATTGAAGACCATCATGTGAATCTCCCTTGGGATGCTTTAGAGCAGGAGTCCCGAACTCTGGGGCCACAGACCTGCATTGGTCTATGGTCTATGGAGAACTAGCCACACAGAAGCAGGTGAGAGGTGGGAGAGGGGCAAAGCCTCTGTATTTATAGCTGCTCGCCATCACAGAAGGCCTGAGGAGTGCCTTCTTTTGGAATTAGATTCTTCTAGGAGCACAAACTACTGTGAACTGCACATGTGAAGGATCTGAGTTGTACGCCCCTTATGAGACTCTAACCCTGAACACAGCCCCCACCTCCATCCCTGGAAAAATTTTCTTCCACAAAACTGGTCCCTGGTCCTAAAAAAGTTTAGGGCCCAGTGCTTTAGGACACTTGGTAAGTTAAAGCCAACTGGTGACCTTGCTACCTGGACACCAACCAACTTTGTTTTGTTTGAGAGCTCCACACAAACAGAGTAGGCACATTACTTTCTTATAGCAGTCTTTGTATGTCACCGAATAAGAATATTAATATGATTTGTGCAACATGATTTATCTTGTACAGAACAGCATGCCATGTGGATTACTTAGTCCTAAAATGGGGAGGTAATAGATCTTGGGGGGAATAGCCCAGCATTTTCCATATGCCCCCCAGATGCACCATTAATGGTCCTCTGCTCTGTGACACAAGAGGGTTCTATGGGCCCTTTCAATGGAAGTCCTTATCTTCTGACTTCTTATTGGCTTGAAAGAGGTCAGAACATGTCTTATCATGGATTCTCCTAAAGAAGAGCTCCAGAGTGGGATTCATGTACATGTGCTTTATGTTAGCAGTGGGAGTAGGAGTGAAAGACTGGGAAGAATAAAATAAAGAAGGAAATAAAGCCAATATATAAGAGTCTATAATTCCACTGGTTATTAAAATGAATAATCTCAGTGGTTCTGGGAAGAAAACAGAACACATACACCTCAGCATTTTATATCAGAAAGGTGAAAGAGAGAAGCTTTTAACTATTTGTTCCAGTCCTCACAACTTGAAGGTTGCCTCAAGTCTATGAATTGCCCATCTCTGTGCATCTCATGAGTGAGAGCTGACAGGCTCCCACAGGCATGGGAGAAGAGCTGGGGTGGGGATGAGGGCAGGAGAGAGTGAAGAGCAACATCCTCATGAGTTGTAGCATTCTTTATCCAAGGCAGGTCAAAATCTGCACAGAATTGTTCAACAAGCTGTGGCTAGAATAGAGGTGAGGACAACAGCATGTGAGCTGGTGTGCAAGAGCTCAAATATATTGTGTCTCCATTCTCTGGGGTCTTTCCTCGCAAGCTCACTAGGGGTTATTGTTTCATTCTACCCAAGGTCACAGAGCCTATTGAGTGGCACACAAAGCTGGAACCAGAGCTAACCAACGTCTGGCTCAGAAAATCCATTTCCGAATGCACCATCTACGAAGACTTGAGGTACCAAATAAAACCTGCTGCTTGTCTAGTGAATTTGATACTCCAGGGAGTATTGATTGAAAGAACTGAATCCAGAAGGCCAAGCATAGTAACACTGAAAATAAAAAAGAATCATAAGAAACTTTACTTAAGGTGAATCTTAAAAACTACAAACTATGTCATCAAAATAATGATCAGTAAAGATTGCCTACAAATGCAACGAATAGGAAAATGTATTGCTGAGGAACTGTATTAAAACCATCCTATAAAAACCACTGTAAGTGATATGAATTAAATTCTCAAAACAGTAAAGGAAGATTTATCCATTAAAAAGAATGAGGAATTACAAAATAAAAATAAGCAGATATGAACCAAGAAAGACTTGGGGAATCTTTTTTAAACATAAACTATTAATTTTAGAAGGGATTTAGATTTACAAAATTATTATAAAGAAATACAGAGTCCCCGTATTCCCTGCTATGGTTTGAGGGCGGTTTGCTGTTTATTTATATGGAGGGGATGTTTCTGAGCCAGAAGTTGGTTGATTGAAGGCTTGATCCACAGGGTGGCACTGTAGAATTTTTAGGAGGTTTTCAGGCTATTGAGGATGTGCCCTTGAAAAGGATTGAGGGGCCCGTTTCTCATTCTCTCATCACTCCTTTGGGAAGTGACATTTGTCCCTACCTGGGCTTTTGTGATGATATGCCACCAGTAACTGCCTTCATTAGAGGTCAAACTATTGAGGCCACCTGACCTTGGAATTTCAACCTTCAAAACCATGATCTGAATGAACTTTTTCTCTCCGAATATTTTTTTTGGTAGTAATTCAAAGCTAATTCAGGAAAACTATTACCAAGGAATAGGGTCATTAGTATAACTGCACCTGAAGAAGTAGAGTAAATTGGTTTATGGAAGGAGTTTGGGATAGTTTGGATGAACAGCCTAGGAAAAAACCTAGTATGGTATGAGCAGAGTATTTTGGTGAATCTGATGGGGCCTAGATCAGGATGCTGATTAACATGTGGACAGTAAAGACCAGTCTGATGAAGTCTCAGATGGGAATGAAGATTGACTGAGAATCAGATGAAGAGTGACCCTTGTTTAATCATGACAAAAACCTAGATGCCCTGTGCCCATACCTTGAGGCTTTGCAGAAGGCTCAAATTAAGAATGATGGGCTTATTTGGTACAGAATATTTCAAAACAGTGGAACATTCAGGTTGTGCCATGGATATTCCTGGCTGATATTTTAGTTAATTTTGCAATGAAAATCAGGAGGAAAAATGAGCATAGTGGAAAGATTTGAAAAAATTTTCAGGCTGGCCCCAAAAAGGAATGAAAAAGCATGCAAGAGTGCAACCGAAGAGAATGTGGGGATCAAAGAAATTAACGTGAGTCAAGAGAAGCAAATGCAACAGAACGATAGGATTGTTGCCTTGACAGTATCTCAGAACTCATAAACCTCACCCCATCATAGCTCCATCAGATGCCTCAAAGTACACATTTATTTCAGAGCTTTTAGGGCAGAACTATTTCAGGAAACAGTTCCAGGTACCCTGTGCACCCAGGATTATCTCCAGGTCTATTCCCCCACCTTCAGGTGGTGAGGTATTCCATAGCCACGGCCATGGTTCCAGTGAGCCTGAGTGTAAGCCATGACAGTGGCAGGCCTCGGTGTCATTCATATGTTGTTGATGTTGGTGTAGCAGGTATGCAGAGTCCAAAATACAGGGAGTCGTGCTACTTACACGGAGACTGCAGAGTAAATCCTAGGGATCAAGCAGTTTGGTGCAGGTTTAGAGTCCCTGCCAGGAGTTTGCAGTGGGAGAAAAGCAACCATAGAGATCCCAGGATGGTGGTGTGCCAACAACATGCAATGCTGACCATGGAAAGCTGCAGTCAGCATAAAAATCAACCTGAGAGAGTAATCACGTGGGCTGTGACCAGCAAAGCCACCAGGGAGGTGCTCCCTAAAACCTTGGGGGCCCATCTCCTGCCACAGTTCATCTTCTACGCTGGACATAGAGCTTTAGGATTAAATGTTTGCCTTTCTGGGTTCTGGTCTTGCTTTGGACTGATTATTTTTTTCTATTTTCCTGTCCTTTGCTTTTGAAATAAGAATGTCTTTCCTGTACCCGTCTCACCATTATATTTGGAAGTAGGTAACTTTTGTTGTTGTATGTTTATTTTGGTTTTTTTATAGGGGCCTTAAAGATCAGAGGCTACCTTAAATCTCACCGGATACTTTGGGCTTGGCCTTTTGGGCTAGAAAGTTTAGCTTTCTGGGGATGGAATGAATGAATATTACATTGAGATGGAGGTGAATTCTTGAAAGTTAAGGGTTGAATGCTATGGTTTGGGTGTGGTTTAATGATTTCATTATGCACCCCAAGGGATAATTGTGAAGTCTTGGTCTACTGGGGGGTGCTGTTGGGAGGTGGTGGAATCTTTGGCAGATGAGGTCCAGTGGGAAGTCTTCCGGTCATTAGGTGAATGGCCTGAAAAGAGATTGTAGAAGACCTTTGGTCTCTGCTTCAGTTTGAAATGTGACTGCTTCACTCATTCCCCCACCATGATATGCTGCCATTCACTGGCTTCACCTCCAAACTATGAGATACACAAACCCTTTCTCATTGTAAAATTAGTTGCTTCAGGTATTTTGCTGTAGTAACACAATGGTAACTAACTTATATCCCAGGCAGTTTCTTTATTATTAACATCTTACATTAGTATGGTTCCTTTGTTACAATTCCTGACCCAATATCAATACAGTACTATTAACTAAAGACCATTCTTATTCAGATTTTCTCAGTTTTCTCTAATGCTCTCTTCCAGAACTTTCCCAGGGAGCCACATTATATTTATCAGTCAAGTATCCTCAGATGCCTCAGGCTTGTGATAGACTCTTAGACTTTTTTCCTATGACAGTTTTCAGAACATCTAGACAGTTTTGAGGGCTGCTGGTAAAATATTTTGTAGATTGTCCCTCAGCTAGGATTTGTCTGATTTTTTTCTCATGGTTAGAAAAATATAATATGTTTTGAGGAAGAAAACCGTAAGACAAAATACTTTCACTATATCATATCAAGAATAAATATTTAAAAAGAATATTAACAACATGACTTGTAGAAGGTTATGTCTTAATGATCCACAATAAATTATCAAAGATAAAAAGTTTAATGAGAGAAAATTTCAAAGTCTCCATAGAAGGGATGAATATAAGAGCAAAGATAGTGAATTAAAAGATAATACTGAATAACTTAGAGAAAAATGCAGTATGAGGAAATCAAGAAATGGAAAAGAAAAAATATTAAACATGACTGACAATTTCCCAAAGTGTTAATAGAACTTTTACTAAAAAAGAGAGGAAATGACCAAAAGACATTTTCAAACACATTAGTGAAGTCATGAGTTGAAGAAAGACATAAATTTTGGTTAAAAAGTATAAACTAATGCTGATAATTTGTACCAATATTCCTATTGAAAATAACTAGATATATTGGACAAAATATTTTGCTTGAAAGCTTTGGAGAGCTAAGAAGTCATGAGAAATTATCAAGCCAATATATAGAAGTACAAATAACTGGGTTGGTGTTTGAGGTCACATTTCCTTTGCAGATTTCTGCTGACTCTAGTAAGAAAAACCATGTGAACTTTTAAAGGTAGAGTGAGATGAGAAAGACACACATAGTCATGCAAATGAGTGAAATCCTTGGAAACCAGTCTTGGGTGAGCCAGAATTATACAAGTTCTATAAGTGACAAAGGTAATTTAAGTTGGATCAAGATGGTCCCAGATTGTTAGTGTTCTAGCTGCCTGCTAAAATACTGCAAACATACATGTTTTTGGGAGAAAATAAAATTATCATAGGCCTCATGTTATTTATAAAATTTTTGGTGTACAGTACCTTTCTAAGTCCTTTCATGATGCTATAACAAATTACCATAGATTGAGTTGTCTTTATAAAGAATAGAAGTTTACTTCTCATAGTTCCGGAGGTTCAAAAGTCAAAGTCTGGTCATATCCAATTTCTACTTCTTAGATGGTGATTTCTGGTGGTACCTTTATAAAGTCAAGGGGGGAGTTCACTCTCCTGGGGCTTTTAAAAGAGAAGTGGGGTCCCACTGCTCCTGGTCCAGAGGAAGGGGCTTCCCAGCCACCATCCCTCCTGCCGATCCCAGCCCAGAGGAAAGGGCTTTTGGCCTGCCCTCCATCCCGCCATTCCTGGCCCAGAGGAAGGGGCTTCCGGGCCACCATCCCTACCGCCTCTCCCGGCCCCTGTCCCACCTCTCCCAGCTCAGAGGAGGTGAGCCACGTGGGTCCCAACAGCACCCCCTCACCCCCCCAGTAGAAATGAGAAAACACGTAAATAAGTCTCAAAACCAGACTTCCAGATCACCTACAGCAACCCCAAGGGGAAATGAGATGGAGCACTCTGACACTCAACCACCTAGACCCACTGAACTGGCAACAAAAGGGGATCTGGAAAAAATGAATTCAGAAATAATTTCTCAGATAAAAGGAGAAATTGTGCTCCTTGTGCAAGACAGAATTAATAAATCTAGAGAGGAGCTGAGAAACATGATGGAATCCCAACATAGGAAACAAATGGAATCCATAAAACATATGCAAATAGATTTCCAGGAAATGCAAAACTCCATTGAAAGTCTACACAGCAGAATGAGCCAATGTGAGGACAGAATTTCAGACATAGACAATAAGATTGCAATTAATGACCAGGAAAAGAAAAATTCCTTCAAAATTATAAGGGAACACGAGAAATCAATCCAGCAGCTGCTAGACGATGCAAAGAAGAATAACATAAGACTGATTGGAGTTAATGAAGAAACAGAAGAGAGTGCAGATGACATAAAAAATCTCTTCACAGAAGTAATGGCAGAAAACTTCCCAAGCAGGGGAAAAGAACTTGACATACAGATAAGTGAGGCATATAGGATTCCAAATAGCCTTGATCAAAAAAAATCTACACATAGGCATATAATTGTTAAGATTCCAGAAACTCAACAGCAGAACAAAGTTCTACAAGGAGTTAGAGAAAAGAAATCACATACAAAGGAAAGCCCATCAGAATCACAGCAGACTTCTCAACACAAACCCTCAAGGCAAGAAGAGCTTGGAGTGATGTATTCCAAGCCCTAAAAGAAAACAGTCTCCAACTCAGACTGATGTACCCTGAAAAACTATCTTTCAAAATGGATGGAGAAATAAGATACTTTCATGACAAAGAGCACCTTAGGAACTTTGTGAATACCAAACCAGCATTCCAAAGAATTTTACACAATATCCTAGGAACAGACATTGAGGATCACAACCCCAGGAAGCAAAGCAGAATGAACCCATCTGGCATGACAAGAAATTAAATGTAAAGGAGGAGAACCCAACAAAAAGAAAAAGTCATGGCAATGACAAGTCAGTACATTTCAGTTATAACCACCAATGTTAATGGTCTCAATTCACCAGTCAAAAGAAATATACTGGCAGAATGGGTCAAGAAGCAAAATCCAACAATATGCTGCATACAAGAAACATATTTAATTCAAAATGAAATTCATAGACTGAAAGTTAAAGGGTGGAAAACAACACTCTGTAGGACAGGAACTCGAAAAAAAGCAGGTGTAGCTATCCACTTTGCAGATCAAGTGGATTTCAAACCAACACTGATTAAGAGAGATGAAGAAGGACACTACATCCTTGTAAAGGGAACAATCCAAGAGGAAGAGATGACAATCATAAATATCTATGCACCAAACACTAGTGCACCCAACAATATAAAACAAATACAAATGGACATGAAAAGTCATATATGCACTAATACAATTGTAGTGAGGGACCTCAACACCCCACTGTCACAAATAGATAGATCAACTAAACTAAAAATAAGTAATGAACTACTAGAACTCAATCAAACTCTTGAACAAATGAACTTAACAGATGTTTACAGAGTCTTCCACCCCACAAAATCAGAATACACATTCTTCTCAGCTGCACATGGGTCATTCTCCAAAATAGACCACATACTCACACACAGAACATGTTTAAGTAAGTGCAAAGGAATTGAAGTTATCACCTGTATATTAACAGACTATAGTGCGATGAAATTAGAGGTCCATAGCAAAAGAAACAAAATATTTCATAAACACGTGGAAATTGAACAACACACTTCTGAATAACCAATGGGTCACAGAGGAAATTAAAGAAGAAATCAGATAGTTCCTTCAATTAAATGACAATGACAATACAACATATTGGGATCTATGGATCACAATAAAAGCAGTCTTATGAGGGAAATTCATAGCAGTGAATATGCATATTAGGAAAACAGAATGAGCCCAATTAAACAACCTGATGCCGAACCTCAAGCTTCTAGGAAAAGAACAGGACAACCCCAAAGCTCATACAAGGGAGGAAATTATAAAGCTCAGCGGAGAAATCAATGCAGTGGAGACTAAGAGAATGATACAAAAAAAATCAATGAAGCCAAGAGTTGGTTCTTCGAAAGAATCAACAAAATTGACAGACCTTTAGCCAAGCTTGTCTGAAAAAGGGAAAAAAAGGCCCAAATCCATGCAATTAGGAATGAAAAGGGTGAAATTACAACAGACCCAGCAGAAATCCAGAGGCTCATCAATACCTACTTCCAGAACCTATACACCAATGAGATGGACAACACAGAAGAAATGGACAGATTCCTAGATACATATGAATTACCAAAGTTGAACGAAGAAGACCTAAAAATTCTGAACAACCCAATATCAATGAAATTGAAAATGTAATTAAAAACTTATCAACTAAGAAAACCCCGGGTCCTGATGGCTTCACTGCTGAATTCTACAAGACATTTAGAGAGGAACTGCTGCCGCTACTGTTTAAACTCTTCAATGAAATTGAAAGGGAAGCAAGTACTCCCAAATTCATTCCTGGAAGCAAGCATCACCTTGATCCCCAAAGCAGTGAAAGACCCAACCAAAAAGGAGAACTATAGGCCAATCTCATTAATGAACATAGATACAAAAATCCTTAATAAAATACTGACAAATAGAATGCAGAAGATCATCAAGAAGATCCCACACCCTGATTAAGTTGGATTCATCCCAGGGATGCAGGGATGGTTCAACATATGCAAATCAATCAATGTAATATACTATATCAATAGAGCCAAGGACAAAAACCATATGATTATCTCCATAGATGCAGAAAAAGCATTTGACAAAATCCAGCATGCATTTGTGATAAAAACCCTACAAAAAATTGGAATAGATGGTCTCTACCTCAAACTGATAAAAGCCATCTATGAAAAACCAACAGCCAATATCATACTAAATGGTCAAAAACTGAAATCCTTCACACTCAAATCAGGAACAAGACAAGGATGTCCACTATCACCACTCATGTTCAATATAGGTCTGGAAACATTAGCCATGGCAATTAGACAAGAGAAAGAAATAAAAGGAATAAAGATAGGAAATGAAGAAGTCAAATTGTCATTATTTGCAGATGACATGATACTCTATATAGAAGACCCTAAGAACTCCACCAAAAGTCTTCTAGACTTAATAACCAAATTCAGTCAAGTAGCTGGTTACAAGGTCAACACACAAAAATCAATAGCTTTCCTCTACACAAATGACAGACTCGCTGAGAGAGAAATAGGGCAAATAATTCCTTTCACAATAGCATTCAAAAAACTGAAATACCTAGGAATCAACCTAACAAAAGAAATCAAAGACCTCTTCTCTGAAAACTATAGCACTCTGAAAAGAGAGATTGAAGATAATATCAGAAAATGGACAGACATCCCCTCCTTCTGGGTAGGAAGGATTAATAGAGTGAAAATGGCCATACTTCCAAAACTGCTATATAGATTTAATGCAATTCCAATTGAGATCCCAGCAGCATACTCCATGGACCTTGAGAAAACAATCCAAAAATTCATTTGGAACAAGAAGAGACCCAGAATAGCAAAAGCAATTCTAGGTAACAGAGACATGGCAGGGGGTATCACAATCCCCAACCTGCAACTATACTATAAAGCTACTGTGATAAAAACAGCATGGTACTGGCAAAGAAACAGACTTGAGGACCAGTGGAACAGATTAGAAGATGCAGAAACAACACCAGACACACTCAGCCATCTCATCTTTGATAAAGGAACCAAACACTCTCACTGGAGGAAAGATAGCCTCTTTAATAAATGGTGCTGGAAATATTGAGTTTCAACTTGCCAGAGATTAAAACTAGACCTATATGTCTCGCCATGCACTAAACTAAAGTCAAAATGGATTAAAGATCTAAATATTAAAATGGAAACGCTGAACCAGTGGGAACAGATGTTAGGTAGAACTCTTGAAGACATAGGTGTAGGAAAAGATTTTATGAACAAAACCTTAGTTGCCTGTGAACTGGCACAAACAATCTACAAGTGGGATCTCTTCTTATTAAAAAGCTTCTGTACAGCAAGTGAAATCACCAGCAGTGTGAAGAGACAACCCACAATGTGGGAAAAACTGTTCACCTGCTCTTCCTCAGACAAAGGTCTACTATCTCGAATCTATAAAGAATTTAAAAAGATCAGACCTAGGCAGGGATTTGGCTCAGTGGTTTTGCCACCTGCTGCACAAGTGCAAGGACCCGAGTTTGATCCCCGGTACCAAAAAAAAAATCAGACCTCCCAAATTTAAGGACCGAATCTGAAAATGGGCATCTGAAATGAACAGACATTTCTCACACAAAGAAATAGAAATAACAAATAGATACATGAAAAAATGTTCCACATCACTGGTCATTCGAGAGATGCAAATGAAAACTACGTTGAGATTCCACCTCACTCCAGAAAGAATGGCTGCTATCATGAAATCAACCAATAACAAATGCTGGCTGGGCTGTGAGGAAAGAGGAACTCTGCTCCACTGCTGGGGGGGAGCATAGACTGGTGCAACCACTGTGGAAATTAGTATGGAGGTACCCAAAGGACTAGGACTGGAAGTCCCACTTGACCCAGCTATTCCCCTGCTGGGTATCTTCCCCAAAGAATTAAAAGAATCATACCACAGTGATATATGTGCACCCATGTTCATAGCAGCATAGTTTGTAATAGCTAAAACCTGGAAACAGTCCAAATGCCCATCAACTGGAGACTGGATAAAGAAAATGTGGTTTTTTAATGAAATGGAGTACTACTCAGCCATAAAAAATGAGAAATCAGAGACATTTATAGCTAAGTGGATGCACATTGAGGCCATACTCTTAAGTGAAATAAATAGGACACACATGTGTAAATACTGAATAGTTTCTCTGGTGTGAGAAACTGAAAGTGGAAATAAGGACTAAAATGTATAATAGGTAGTGTGAAACAGGAAGAAAATGGGCAAATGGGAAGGAAGTGGGAGGGCTAGGGAAAAGGATAGAAGGGAATGGGATTAATATGAGAAAATGGAAAAATTGAAACAAAATCTTTGTAAATAGGTAGGAATGGAGGGGTTGAAGGGAGGGCTGGGCAAAGGTGAAAAATAAGAACCGAGAGAGATTATGTAAAGGTGCAAATTTCCAATGATGAATGTCATTATATTGTATACCTAAAATGTACCAATGATTAGAGTGAATAATTGATAATGTAAAATAGGAAGAAAAGGTCCAAAGGGGTAGAGGTAGTGGGAGGGGCAGGGGAAAGGAAAGAAGGGAAAGAAAAAATGATGAGAAATGGAAAAACTGGAAATAAAGTCTTTGTAAATAGGGAAGGGTGGAGGGGCTGAAGGGAGGGCTAGGAATGGGGAAAAAATAAGAACCAAGATGCATCATGTAAAGCAAGTTCCCAATGAGAAATGTAATTGTGCTGTATACCTACAATGTACCAATAAAAGTATTTAACAAAAAAAAAAGAGAGAGAGAGAGAAGGGCACCGATCCCATTCATAAGGGTAGAGCCCTCATGGGTTAGGCATCTCCCTGAAGGCCCTAATGGGAATCAAGTTCTCAACATAAATGTGTTGGAGAGAACACACACATTCAATCTATGGCAATCTATAACATGCAACTAAAAAATAATCAGATATATGAAAAGATAGGAAAGCATGGAAGAAAACCTTAAATAACAAGAGAAACAACTAAAAGTAAGGATTCTCATAGGGGATTCAGACAACATAGTTATACACAGATTTTCAAATAACTACTTTAACATGTTTAAGAAAAATACAAGATTAAGAATTTTAGCAAAGCTAAAAACTATAATAATAATCAAATAAATAAGAACCAGTTGAAATTAGTTAAGATATAAACTATTCAAATATTATTAGCAGTTAATCTGACATATTTAAAATATTTACTCAGCAACTATAGAAGAGACATTTTTCCCCAAATAAACATAAAATAATTATATACTTTGACCATCTGCTAAGCCATAGAACAAGTCTCAAAAAGTTTTAAAGGAAGGAAATCAAACAAATTGTGTTCTCTGACCCCACTACAATTAAACTAGAACTCAATAATAAAAAGTCAATAATTAAGCTTTATATAAAACTATTAATTTAACCTTTAAATAATAAGCATATAAGAAACAATGAAAAGTAGAGATAGTTTATCTGAATAACAATAAATCTAATGCATATTAAAACTAAAATGGATTATATTAAAGCCATAGTTAGAGGGAAATTTACAGCCTTAAATTCACATAGCAGATTTAAAAAAAAAAAACAAAAAACCAGAATCAACAAGCTAAGTATTCTTCAAGGTTGGGTTAAAAACATAAAATCAATTTTGAAAATATAAGAAAGAAAAAAGTAAAAAGCAGAAATTCGTCAGTTAGAAAACAAGAATATTATAGAGGCTTACCAAAGAAAAAGTTGAATCTCTGAAAAAATTTAAGAAATTAATACATTTCAGAATAGTCCAATTCAGAAAAAAAAAGTCTGTGTTGCCAAAACAAAATGCCACAGATTAAGGATCTTTTTTCTTTCTTTCTTTTTTTTTGGTATTGAGGATCAAACTCGGGTCCTTAGCTTGCAAGGCAGGTGGTGGAACCACTGAGCTGAATCCCCGCCTCCAGATTAGGGATTTTAAACAATAGAAATTTATTTTCTCATAGTTCTGGTGGCTGGAAGTCCAAGATCAAGGTTCCAAGAGGGTTGGTTTTGTGTGAGGTCTCTCTCCTGGGCTTGCAGATGGAGGCTTTTTTTGTGTGTCCTCACATAGCCTTTTCTTGGGTGGAGAGAGACAAGGAGGAGAGACCCAAGGGGGATGGAGCTACAGACATAGAGCACATTATGATATCTGTTCATCTTATTATAATGCTACTAGTCCTTTTGGTTTAGGGGCCCTGTTTTAATGACTTCATTTAACCTCAATTACTTTTAAAGTCCCTGCCTCCAAATACAGTCACATTGAAGGTTAGGGCTTCATTATGGGAATTTGGGAGCAGAGAGGACAATGCACTTTACTTTAGTTCTTAACAAAAGGAAAGCAGAAAAGAAGAAATGATCATCAAAAGAAAAAAGCATAAAAGTTCAGATCCTACAGTTTTAAAGGTTAATCAAAGATATTTAAACCACTTTATTCTAATAAATTTGAAAATTTGATGGAGCAAGTAAACTCCTTAAATTATGACTAAAAGGTGATGTAAAATTTAGACAGAGTGGATTGTTGTAGTTATTGAAGTAAATTAATCTGTAATTGTTTTCCACAATAATCAGATGCAAAGTTTTAGCCAGTGTATACTTAAAGAAAAATTGTGCCAATTTACCTTTTCCTTAAGAAAATACTTTTTTAAAGGCCAATATAAAATTGAGAAAAATAACTTGAATACAATTAAGTTAGAAATGTAAGTCATTTACTACGTAAAAATGGTAATACATCACATCTACTTGGGGATAATTCCAAGAATGTAAAATTGGCTTAAAAATCTTCTAAAAGAAAACTTCTAAAGTTAATTAATTCTATGCATTATATTAACAGAAGATTGGAGGAAAATATCATAATCACTTCACTATTGAACATAGTTTGATGTTGTTACCTTTATTGGATAAAAGGCACTGCCTGAGGCAGCTTGTGTTGCTGTGGCAAAATACTCAAGGAAATCAAATCAAATGAATAAAGGCTCACAGTTTCAGGGATTTTAGCCCATTGGTCACTTGGCTTTATTGTTTTGATGCTTATAGTGAGGCAGAATATCACAGCAGGGAGTGTGTTCACTTCATGGTGGCCAGGAATGAGAGGGAGCAGAAGGCCAGGGTCCAGTGCCACCATCAATGGAAAATGGAACACCTCAGGTAACCTAACATCCTGTCCCCCAGCCTCACCTCTTAAAGTTCTGTCATCTCTCAGTTTTGTGGCACAAAGAATTCTCACTCTCTCTCTTCTCTCCCCTCTCCCTCCCCTCATCTCTCCTCTCCACTCCTCATGCTGAGAATCGAACCCAGAGCCTCCCACATGCTAAGCACACCCTATCCATGACCTATACCTTTAGCTTCTACATTTCTACTTTTTGATGGTCAAGAATCTTTGGGAAGGAAGTGGGGAGAAAGCTGACACTGTTCTGTTTTTTGACCTAGGGAAGAAACCGTATTGGTGTTTCATGATAATTTACTGAACTGCGATAAAGAAGTGACATGAAAGTACAAATAAGGAGCTAAAAATAACAGGATTTGTGGAAAATAATAGTCTTGGAGTGATCTACTCAAAAGTCCATACAACTTGTAGATTTAGCACAATAATTTGTGCTTAGGCAGATACCTTGGATAGCCCTGATAACCAACTTCAGTGAATGTGATGGGTAACTCAAATATATTTAAAATGAAGAAAAACAACAGAGTGAAAATGTTGATTCTTGGGGCACTGAAATAATGCTGATTCAAGAGAATATCTGAATCAAGTGGGCCAGGAAAAGGCATAGCCTGCTGTAAGCCAAATCTAAGAACCATGTAAGGAAGTCTTGGATTTTGATGCTTGTTTTCAATATCCTTAAAGTAGAGCTGACAAGTGCTAGTGGAACAAGACAGGCTATATTGTGGGGAATAAATACGCCTTAACAGATTGAAAATAATTAGTATCATACAGAGCGTGTTCTCCACCCACCATTGGATCAAATCACTAGCAGAAAAATAACATGACAATCTCCAAACATTTGGAAACTAAGTCAACAAATAATCCATGGGACAAAGAAGAAATCCTAGGAAAATTTAAAATAATTAAAAGAAAATGAAAGTGCACCATATCACAGTGTTGGGGATACAGGTGAAACAGCACTAAGAAGGAAATTTGTACCACTGACCATACTCATTGGAGAAAATGGAAAAGTCTTGAATCAGAAATCTAGGCTATTAATTGATGACTCTAGAAAACTAAAAATAAAATAAAGTCAAACAAGAAGAAAGGAAAGAAATAAAAATTAGAAAAATCAGTTAAATAGAAAGCATCAAAATAATAACCCTCCCCCCCCACATACCCCACATTTTCTTTTCCAGTCTCCAGTTGATGGGCATTTGGGCTGTTTCCAAGTTTTAGCTATTACAAATTGTGCTGCTATAACATGGGTGCACAAATATCACTGTGGTATGATTCTTTTAATTTTGGGGGGAGGATACCCAGCAGGGGAATAGCTGGGTCAAATGGGACTTCCAGTCCTAGTTCTTTGAGGTATCTCCATAATGATTTCCACAGTGGTTGCACCAGTCTGCACTCCCCCCAGCAGTGGAGCAGTGTTCCTCTTTCCCCACAGCCCTGCCAGCATTTGTTATTGGTTGATTTCATGATAGCAGCTATTCTTTCTGGAATAAGGTAAAATGGAGTACTACTCAGCCATAAAAAATGAGAAATTAGAGACATTTATAGCTAAGTGGATGCACATTGAGGTGACACTCTTAAGTGAAATAAACAGGACACACATGTGTAAATACTGAATAGTTTCTCTGGCGTGAGAAACTGAAAGTGCAAATAAGGACTAAAATGTATAATAGGTAATGTGAAACAGAAAGAAAAGGGGCAAAGGGGAAGGAAGTGGGAGGGGTAGGGGAAAGGAACGAGGGGAATGGAATTAATATGAGAAAATGGAAAAATGGAAACAAAATCTTTGTAAATAGGGAGGGCTGGAGGGGTTGAAGGGAGGGCAGGGGAAGGGGGAAAAATAAGAACCAAGAGAGATTATGTAAAGGTGCAAATTTCCAATGATGAATGTCATTATATTGTATACCTAAAATGTACCAATGATTAGAATGAATAATCGATAATGTAAAATAGGAAGAAAAGGTCCAAAGGGGTAGGGGTAGTGGGAGGGGCAGGGGAAGGGAAAGAAGGGAAAGGAAAAATGATGAGAAATGGAAAAAATGGAAATAAAGTCTTTGTAAATAGAGAAGGGTGGAGGGGGTGAAGGGAGGGCTAGGAATGGGGAAAAATTAAGAACCAGGATGCATCATGTAAAGGTACATGTTCCCAATGAGAAATGTAATTGTGTTGTATACCTAAAAGGTACCAATAAAAGAATTTAAGAAAAAAAATAATACCAAAAATTTTATGGAGCAAAAAGATAATTCTTTGAGAAGAACAAGAAAATTGAGAAGTTTCTATCAAAGTCAGCAAAAAAAAAAATAAAAAGGGAGTATCAGAATCTAGGGCTCAATAAGAGTTCTTAGGCTTGGCATCAACAGCAGCATGATCCATAAAATGAAAAACTGATGTTTGACTCCCATGAAACTAAGCTCTTTTCTCTGCAAATGACCCCATCATGGAATGAAAAGACAAGGTAAGAGGAGGAGAAAAATATTTGCAACAATACATATTACAAAAGACCAGTATGTACAATGTATAAACAACTCTGAAAACTCAAAAGTTAAAAAAAAATCCAGTCAGAAAATGGGCAAAACCCATAGAAGAACATCTCACCAAAGAAGATAAACTAAGGGCAAATAAGAATGTGTTTGTAACATTCAATATCACTGGCCACTAGAGAAGTGAAAATTAAACCCACAATAATATATCTTTACATAACTATCAAAATGTCTAAAATAAAAAATAGCGACAATACCAACAGTTAGTGAAGAAATGGAGAAAGTGGGTCATTCACATATTGTTCTGCTACTCCAGAAAACAGTTTGTCAATTAAGGAAAAACTTAAACACACAGCTATCGTACCACTCAACAATTATAATCTTGGGCATGTGGTGTAGAGAAAAGATGACATGTTCCTACAAAACCTGTATATGTAGATTATAGATAGATGTATAGATAGATGTAGTATATTTATGTATAGTTGTCCCAAACTGGAAACACTTTTAGATATTTAGATATATTTTTCAGTGGGTGAAGGGTTAAACACATTGTGGTGACTCTCATTTAATACTGCTAAGCAATACAAGGAAATGATTAACATATGATATGTTTATGTACCAATTACCCAAGATGAATGTAATTACTATGTATCACAAACATATACCAATAAAAATAATAGAAGAAAGGCAGAGCAGTGGTTGCTTGAAGTCAGAGGTGAGCCAATGGGAGATTCAAAATAGAAGGGCCAAAGGAACTATTTAGAGCAAGGAGGCTCTTGTGTGTTTTAATTGTGGTGCTGGTTATAAGATTATGCATGATTTCTCAAATGTATCAAACTGTACATTTACAACTTATGAGTTTATTAATATCTTAATAAAAAAAGAAAAGTAAACAATTTAAGTTAGCGATTCCTGGGAAAAATAACAGAAGATACATAACACTGAGACACAAAATAGCATGAGAAGGAAAAATATAGGAAACGGCAACCAAATGCAGGAAGAGGATTCTGGTTGTTCACCTCCCTGTGCTACTTAGAAGCCAGAGTTGATTCCAGCACACCTGGTTATGGTCTTATCTGCAGAATGAGGGAGGCTGTGTTTCTCAAGTCAATGTGCCATGAGTGGTCCTTTCTCTGGGAGAGGTCGGGTCAAAATATTGACACTACCAAGATTAATGCTAATCAGTCCTTTACTTAGTGCATGCTTTTATAATAATTACTTAATGGGAAGTGGCATTTAGCTGACTGGCTGTGTACATAAACACTTATTTCTCTACAAGTTGAGGTTAAGGCATATAAGACCAAAAGGAGTTGATCTTAGGGGTGTGTTGTGCATGAAATTGTTCAAGTTTACTAATTTTAAATAGGTTTTTAATACATTTATTGAAGTAGTGGTTAATCCCACTGCTTATGTCTAATGTTGCACAGCACTGAAAATAATAAAAGGCCTTAATAAAATATTTTAATCTATGACAACGATATTAGTTAATTCCACAATGATTGTAGTTAATTCTCTGTGACAGACTTCTATATATGAGCCAGACATGGTACTGGATGTTGATAGAAAACAGTGAAGACCTGTTTCAGAAGTAGGGCAGAGGTGGACACACATTTCCTTTAAAAGATCAGATAGTAAACACTTTAGACATTAAAGGACATACAGTGTCTGCCATAACTGCTCAACACTGCTGTTGCAAACAGAAGTAGCTATAGATAATGTATGGATGTGGTCTAGCAAAACTTTATTTACAAAATCAGGCAGTGGGCTGGCCTGGGGCCATAGGCTGCAGTTTGCAGTTCTCTGGTCGAAAGGGGTAAGAAGGATTAATTGTCTAAACACCAAATTGGATGCTTGTGCTATCCTTGCAGAAACCAGTGACTGAGGCTCTGATGTGTCTGGATTTACATTTGGTTGATAGTGAAGTAGCACAGAGAAAGTAGCAAGGAGTTCCTGTGAATATTGGTGCTGTATGGATGTTTGCCTGTGACTAAGAGAAAGGTCCAGAAGCCAACACACCAAGGGTTAGCAGTAGTTTCCTCCAGGGGATAATTACTGGGTATGCTCAGGAAAACTCAGGTGCACAAATACAATGATTTCATCCTATGAAAGACCTGTAATCGTCAAATTTGCAGAGCCACAAAGTAGAATGGTGGCTGCCAGGGGAGAGGGGAAGTTAGTGTTTGATTGGTAAGCAGGTAGTAAAGAAGTACTTTGACTGCTCTAGATATTTAATCTCCCTTGGAATATTTTGCATTACGTCTATAAATTAAAAATAACAGTGACAAAAATTGTCTTCTCAAGACATTTCATGTGGGTTTTTTGTCACTTAGAATAGTCCAAGCTCTCTGAAAAGGACTCTAAGGAGATTTCTAAAGAGAGATCCTAAACTATTTTAGGATCTGATTAATCTCATTGCACATCATGCACAAAAAGTGAACTCCAGATGAATAAGGATCAAAAGATGAATGACAAAAATAAACTTCTAGAAGACAGTCCAGAAGAATATCTACTTGACCTTAGAGTAAGAACAAGGTTGAAAATTTTGATTATATGTGACTATACTGACATTATCATTAAAGAGACTGAAAAAGCAAGGTGGAAATAATTTACATTCCACATATATGACTGACAAAAATCTCATGTACAGAAGTGAACTCCTGAAAATTAGCAAGAAAAAATAAACTCAACAGAAAAATAAGTGAGGAACTTGAAATGCTACTTTATAGAAGAGGAAACCCAAATGCCAATAAACACATGGATAAGTGCTCAACTATATTAGTGACCCAGGAAATGAATACTGCTGCAAGATTGGCAAGAAATATAGACTGATCTCTCTCTCTCTCTCTATATATATATAGAGAGAGAGAGAGACAGACTGATCACCCTTGGTATAGAATATGTGTACTGTCGGAGTTTACAGAAATTTCTAGTGAGAGTGTAAAGTGGTACAGCACTTTGGAGAAAGGATTGTATGACCAAGCATGTGGAAGGTAAGTGTACTCCATGACCCAATCAACTCATTCCTGGGTATACACCCCGGAAAGTAGTGCATATGGATCTTAGAGAATGTAAGAATGTTCTTCACAGCAACATTGTTCACAACAATGAGAAGCAGGAAACAATCGAATGCCTACCAACAATAGTTATATTCATACAACAAAGAACTACCCGACAACAATGAAAATGAACTGCAGTTACAAACATGATGTATCTTATATCAAATAATGCTGAGCAAAAGCAGATGCACAAGTAAATGTAGATTTGATGTATTTAGCAAAAGCTTAAAACTATATTGCTTTGGATTTCACACTTCTGTGGTAAAATTGTATTGAAATACAAAAGCCAAGAGAGAGCGTTGCTTCAGAAGATGGAAGGAATGGTTAGGCAGGAGAAGACACTGAAAGGGTTTTGGATGCTGTCTACTAATTTTTAAAATTGTACTAAGACACACATAAAATTTACCAATTCAACCATTTTTAAGTGTGCAGTTCTGGGAGTGCTGCGAATGTACTAACTATGCTCACATGCTGTGAAAGCAACACTCCCAGAATCTCACTCTCCCCAACTGAAGCTGAACCAAACACTCACGCCCTCATTCCTCATTCCCCCAGTCCGGCAACCATCATTCTCCTTTGTGAGTCTGGAAATGTGACTATTCCAGGTACTTCTGAGATGAAGTCATTGCTCGTACTTGTGCAACTGGGTTTTACTGAGCATAATGTTCATCCAAGACATAGCAGGTACTAGAATTTCCTTTAAGACTGAAAAATCTCCCATTGTATGTGTATACCTCATTTAAAAAAATCATTCACCCATGGATAGACATTTAGTTTGCTTTCACCTTTTGGCTACTGTGAATAATGCTGCTATAAATATACATATGAGCATATAAATATCTGCTTGAATCCCTACTTTCAACAATTTTCTATTTCTTGATTGACAAGAGTTTTTGTATTATTTGTAGTGTGGAATTGATGGCTGAATTTATGTTTGATATGCATTATATTACATAAAAAGATTTTTTGAAAGCCCTGTAGATCTGGAATTCAGTTAGCATGGAAAAAATCTCTAATTTTTCCTATAGTTCCCCCCCACACCTCGTCCTAGTATTGAAGCAAGTTCGATTTATTTTCCTTAAAACAATCTTCATTAGTGATGTGCAAAACACAGGAAAAAAGTATACATTCACAAAATGAACACCCTGGCATGAGTGTTTGAGGAAATATGCAGAAATATGCACAGTTATTTCAGGTTAATAATGTCAAACTGAAAAATAAACAATGCAAGTGTGCTATTTAGATGAGGAAGTAACACAACAGTGAAAAGTATTGACCCTTAAGGAGTTAAAAGCAGTTACCACCTTGGAGTGGAAATTGGGGGTGTGGGAGGGACAGGACAAGGCTTTACCCGTTTCAGTTTGTGTAAGACTTTTAAAATATTTTGGTTACACATTATGTTTAAATATATATTACATATATTGCAAGAGGCCAATTTAGTTAGCATGTACAATAAATTTATTGACATCTATAATTACCTCATTCTTCTTCAAAAAAGGCCTTTGCCATTTCAAGTATTCATCCAGGTTTTCCTTTGCTTTACCTTACCTTAGGTTTTAATATCACTGTAATGTTTTACATCTCTTATGATTTCTAATTGTTACACTTTTTAACTCTTTTAAAAAAATTTCTTAACTATGCATTAGACTGGTATCTTTACCACAATAGTCACCTAGTAAGTATCCTGTTTTGTGGATATTTTATTATTTCTTCCTTTTGGTGGAATCAATCTTCTCTTCATGTAATTCCTTCAGAAAGGGTTTGGGAATGCTAAACTTTGAGATCTTCTAATTCTTTGTTTATAAAAAATTTCAAGTCCTGTCTTGCATGTGAAATTCTTAATGAAGTAAAATCATTTCAAGATGAAATTTCCTCAGAAATTCCCTTCACACTAATACATATTTGTTATAGTGTTTTACCTTTCATAGTACATTAGAGTTTGAGTTGATGTCTCACCTACAGGGCTGTGAAATGGGCGGGTGGCCCAGGATTTTGCTTAGTCAGTGTCCACACTTAGTTGGTATACAAGGCTTATTTTCTTAAATAACAGACAGAAAGGGGAGTGCAGGATAGTAATGATCTTCATGTCAGGAGGAGGGGATCCCGGACAATGCCCAATTCCTGCTAAGCCTTGTTGGGGCTGAATGAGCATGAGGCTCTCTGGTTTTGTTATGGAGAGGGAAAAAAAAAGATTCCACTTAGAAAAATGACAGCATATGCCAAAATCCAGCAGTG